>NC_142598.1:30282875-30616625 GCF_965207765.1 Zootoca vivipara
GCAGCCGCACTGGGAAACGGGGCGGGGCAGGGGGTGCCAGAGGGATCCGTCGCACCATGGTGCCAGGGCGCCAGGCATGCTTAAGACGGCCCTGATGTGGGGTGTGCAGCTGTACCAGGGAATGCCTACAAATATTGAACACGCCAGGTAGGAATGGGGGAGGAATTCAGCTAAGCTTTCATTTTAAGGAGAATCGACCAGATTTGCAAGGATGCGGGTGGCGCTGTGGTCTAAAACACAGAGCCTAGGGCTTGCCGATCAGAAGGTCTGTGGTTCGAATCCCCGTGATGGGGTGAGCTCCCGTTGCTCAGTCCCAGCTCCTGCCAACCTAGTGGTTTGAAAGCACGTCAAGTGCAAGTAGATAAATAGGTACCGCTCCGGCAGGAAGGTAAACGGCATTTCCGTGTGCTGCTCTGGTTCGCCAGAAGCAGTTTAGTCATGCTGGCCCCATGACACGGAAGCTATCTTGGGACAAACGCCGGCTCCCTTGGCCAATAAAGCGAGATAAGCGTTGCAACCCCAGAGTCATCTGCAACTGGACTTAATGGTCAGGGGTCCCTTTACCTTTAGCAGATTTGCACTTTCTGCAGGGCAGTTCTCCACACAACAAATATTTACAGAAATACATACACTAGGTGCATAAAAATAGGTGTGTAAATGAAAATAACATTAAAAAATGCATGTAACATCACACGCTTTGAAGAGGCCTAATAAGGGCCACCCAGCTGAGGAATGTTGAGGGAGCCTGACCCCCTCATTGAAAAAAAATTGGGGGGTTGATTCCCTCTCAGCCCCCATGGATGCCACACCTGGCCGGAACTCACCATAAATACCACCCTTGTTCTCTGATAATGGCAGTGGTGCCCACCTAGGAGGTGCTGGAAGTGAGTTCCTGTTAGCTCCAGCTGGGAAAAAAAAGCCCTGCTCATGCCCTCTTCCTGCCACTTCACACCCAGTTACCCTGGCAACCTCCCAAACCCCCAGTCTCTGTTTATAGCTCAGGGCAAGGGGGAAGGACTGTTCTCTTGCATTGCCCTCAGTGGCTCTATATTGTTTCTTAATGGCCCTAGCTGGGCCAGGTCGTTTTGCAGAAGCTAGTCGAGGAATTCCTCTACATCTTCCATATGCCAAATAATCCATTTCTAGGGTTTTCAGAGGTCCCACCTCCAAAACAATAACAATATTGTTAGTGGCATGGGGGTGAAGCTGTGTTGCTAACCTGCTTTTCCAGTGCCACACAACAGTGTCTCTTACTAAGAGGGGCAGTGGACAGTTGCCAACCCATTTACAACTCATGGAAGAATTAATAGAATCATAGAATTGTAGAGTTAGAAGGGACCCCAAGAGTTTTCTAGTCCAACCCTCCTCCAATGCAGGAATCTCAGCTAAAGCATCCATGAAGGTGGCCATCCAACCTTTGGTTTAAAACCTCCAAGGAACACACCCTCCCAAGAGAGGCTGTTCCATTGTCAAACAGCTCTTACTGTCAGAAAGTTTTTCCTGATGTTTGGTCAGAATCTCCTTTCTTGTAATTTGAAACCACTGAATCATAAAATCATAGAGTTAGAAGAGACCACAAGAGCCATCCAGTCCAACCCCCTGCCAAGCAGGAAACACCATCAAAGCATTCTTGACATATGGCTGTCAAGCCTCCGCTTAAAGACCTCCAAAGAAGGAGACTCCACCACACTCCTTGGCAGCAAATTCCACTGCCGAACAGCTCTTACTGTCAGGAAGTTCTTCCTAATGTTTAGGTGGAATCTTCTTTCTTGTAGCTTGAATCCATTGCTCCATGTCTGCTTCTCTGGAGCAGCAGAAAACAACCTTTCACCCTCTTCTATATGACGTCCTTTTATATATTTGAACATGGCTATCATATTTCAAGTCCTGCCCTCCAGAGCAGGAGAAAACAAGCTTGCTGCATCTTCCAGCCCTTGAGATATTTGAAGATGGCTATTATATTTCCTCTCAGTGTCCTCTTTTCCTGGCTAAATATATCCAGCTCCTTCAACCATTTCTCAATAGTCTTGGTTTCCAGACTCTTGATAATCTTGGTTGCCCTCCTCTGCACACATTCCAGCTTGTCAACATCCGTCTTAAATTGTGGTGCCCAGAACTGGACACAGCATTGCAGGTGTGGTCTGACCAAGACAAAATAGAGTGATCCTGTCATGCTAAGACTAGGCCTGCTCATCTTGCTGATTTCAACGGGGAATTAAGCAAGTGCTTAATTCACTCCAAATGAAATCAATGAAAATTAAAACCTATTAACTTTGGTTGTAGTGGTAATGATGCATAATGCAGCTTGTTCCACTGACATGATGTTGTACAGAAGCAAAGAGGTGGTTGGCCCAGTTCAAGTTGAAGAGCCTCCATCCATCAAAATCCAAATGACGAGCCTTCATTCTTGTTCTACTGTGTTCAATGGTGACGCCTTAATTAAAATGCAAATCTTGTATAACCCACTAATTTCTGTAGCTTGCCAGCAAATAAACTCTGACTTTTTCGACTTTGATTTCCCGTGCTAATTTAATTAATGCTGATTAGGGGTTCCTCCAACAAATAATTACAAGGTAGGTTATACATGTTGTTTTTTACACTTTCAAATTATGATGTAGACATAGATTTGATAAAATATTTGACATAAAGAAAGATGAGGATGTAAACAACAATTGCAAAAAAAGAAAAAGAAAAGGTGTGGTGCTGGTTTCTATATGCTATATCTCTTGGCGGCAGTGAGGGATGTTGGCCCCCTCAATATGGGGGGGGGATGGGACCCCTGCTTCAAAATATTAAGGGGGCTGAAGCCCCTTGTGCCCCTGGCATCGTTGGATCTAGTCACTGATGCCCTTAATATCTAGGATGCAGAAAGGAAGGAAATAATATTTATTTATTTATTTATTTATTTATTTATTTATTTATTTATTTATTTAAACCCCACCCATCTGACTGGGTTTCCCCAGCCACTCTGTGCGGCTTCCAACAGAAATATTAGAATACACTAATTTCTTAAAGATTAAAAGCTTCCCTAAACAGGGCTGCCTTCAGATGTTCTCTAAAAGTCTGGTAGTTATTTTTCTTTTTGACATCTGGTGGGAGGGTGTCCCACATGATGGGTGCCACTACCGAGAAGGCCCTCTGCCTGGTTCCCTGTAACTTGGCTTCTCGCAGTGAGGGAACCGCCAGAAGGCCCTCGGCGCTGGACCTCAGTGTCCGAGCAGAGCCATGGAGGTGGAGACGCTCCTTCAGGTATACTAGACCAAGGCCGTTTAGGGAGGGAGGGAGGGAGGGAGGGAGGGAGGATATTTTACACACACACACACACACACACACACACACACACACACACACCTACCTTGCCAACTATCAGCTTGGCTAAAGGCAGGTGGTGATTTTCTGTCAACAGTAATTTTACTTGTTATTCAGTTATGTGTCCTATGCTAGAAGATTACACTGGCTTTCTGCCACCACTACAAAATTGTTATGCACTGATGCTACCAGGTTCAGGATCAGAATTGAAAACAAAGATATAAAAAAATATAGCAGGTAGCAGGTGGCTCACATTTACCAGTGTTAGAAGCATATCATATCCACTCCTGGCTTCACTGTGTACTACAGGCTTTGCTTAGGACATAGTTACCCCTATGATCTGAGACCAGAGCAGGGCACCATATGTACTGTCAGATGTTCTTGTGGCTACTCTTGAGTAACGACGCTCCACACCTGCTTGTCTTTAAGGTGCTTTCATTGTGCATCTTATTTACAGTGCAAAGAGTCTGGAAAACATGTCTGCTTAGTCCGAGTCAGAACCTCGCAATGGCTCCTTTCTGTTTCGCGTCCAACATAACAGCTTGGGAATCCCAAAGCGCCTCCCTCTCGCCCTACGGGGTGCCGTGCACCTCAATTCAGGCATCGGGGGGAAGGGCCATCCTTGTGACTGCTCTCCCGTCATTTCCTCCACAGCTGCTTCCTTCTCTACTCGGTGTTGCGGCTCTCTCATGCTGTCAGAGCCTCTCCCCTCCCTCTCTGCTTCCTGATTCCTGTAATCTGATCCGCTACTGGACTTGCTGCTCTGAGAGGAACTTGACCTGATGAGGGGGGGGCTGTTCCCTGTAAGCCCTCCCCCCTTACAATTACTAATAGACAAATTCAATCAGCCACTGCCTTCAAGCCCAGTGCAAATAGAACCAAGCCTGTTTAATATGATTCGGATGCATGAATCAGTCCAATTCTGGTCCATATCAGTTTTACATGTGCTTAACTGTAAATCTTTTCCACCCCTTTCCCTAATTATTTTTCAACCTTCTACCTTTTTCAAAAACAAAACAAAAGAGGGCAGGTCAATGGCAATTGCATCAGTTGAGCCCACTGGGAAAAGAGATGGACTTCTGGGGAAGCTACAACTGCTACCCTTTCACAAAATATGGGGTTTGGTGGGTGAAAAGTTTGGCGATGGGTTGCTTCCAATGAAACCACCCCATTACACAACAAAATAACATCAACCATGCAATTGCTTCCCCGGTCTCTTAGTTATTTTCAGTTTTAACCGGTATTTCCAGCTTATTTGCTCCGGTCTTGATTTATTTTCAGATGCAGAAATGTATGAGATGTGCGAGAAATGCAGGGACCTGAATTTGCTCCCTCTTAATAAAGAGTGCAACTCTAGCCTCTCCTCAGACAGGAATTGCAGCACTGGGAGTTCAATCAAAAAATGTAACATGACTGTCAATTTAACTTTTAACACCCCTTCCCCCAATTAAGCTGTCCTGGCCTCCCACTCAAATCACAATCCACATTTGCTGGCAGCTGATTGATCCCCCGATGATGGCCTGATCCGCTGATCAAAACTGGTGAGTCTTCAAGTAGAATTCTAAATATTCACCAGCTGCTGTATCATGGTGGCTTGAAAGGGACATTGCTAGCAGAACCACAGCATAAAAAAATTAAAAATGCACACTTTTCTTTCAGACCAATTTCTGACTTGTGAGTTAGTGTAATGTTTGGGCACATTCTGATACCAGTGCTAATCCCAAGCACATTTGTCTGTACATCTGCACGCAAGTCCCTTGGGCAGGGGGAAAGTCCTAAGTAAGGGTTGCTTCACACAACCATGTTCATCTCAAGGGGGACTTGCATGTGTGAATGTGATATAGCAGATTCCCTTGCATTGAGACATTCTTTAATTTCAGTTTGGAGAAGCCCCAATGAAAGAAGAATGGGTTTTTAAAATTATAGGACTATGCCGAGATGGCAAAGCTAACAACAAAAAGGAGAAATCAAAAAGATGAAAACTTCATCAAAGAGTGGAAGTTCTTTTTGGATTATTTGAGGGGGAAATCATAGCCAAATGAAATCACGAGCAGGATTTGAATAATAGGCAAGGGAATGATGATAAATAAATGATTGTGATATAGGTTATAATATAACAGAAAATAAATGGTAGTTATGTCAGCAGATAAAGGAATACAACAGGAATAATAATGATAATGATAATAATATTTATACCCTCCCTATCTGGCTGCGTTTCCCCAGCCACTCTGGGCGGCTTCCAGCAAAAAAACAAAAACAAAAAAAAACACCGTAATAAAACATCAGACATTAAAAATTTCCCAATGCAGGGCTGCCTTCAGATGTCTTCTAAAAGTTGTGTAGTTCTTTGTCTCCTTGACATCTGATGGGAGGGTGTTCCACAGGGAGGGCGCCACTGCCGAGAAGCCCCTCTGCCATCACGGACGTAAGGATGTGAAGTCAAAATGAAATAAATAATTATATTGAAAGTGAATTGAACAATGTTAAATTTTGTTTTAAAAAACTATTATTATTATTATTATTATTATTATTATTATTATTATTATTATTATTTAAACCAGTTTAGGAGGAAACAAGCAATTCATATAGGGTAGATTTCTCCCCTCCCCTGAAAAATATTTAGGAAGCTTGAAGGATCACATTCAATTACTTGCATTCTTTGGAATGAAGGATGATGGGAGTTTTGGTTCAGAAAAATCTGGAGAGCCACAGATTCACTATCCCAGTTTCTAGGAGATGCTTTGAAAATTATGCTGTTGAAGGTGATGTTCAAATTAAGAAATATCAATATATGTCTAGATAACGGTAGAACTTTTAAAAAAACCTGTTTTGTAAGGGCTTTGCCAAAATGGATAAAGTAAAACAGGGGGAAAGTTCGTGACTATTTAAAATATCTTCTGCTTAATTTCCCACAATCAAAGGAAAACATGGTAGTCAGATAAAATGAAAGTGTGGAGGGGAAAGGTTACCCCGGGAACTAAGAATGACATTAACCTTGATCTGTTCATTTTAATTTCAAATATACTTAAAGAAGCAGTTCAAGCCTGTGATAAGACCTCAGCTGTATGGAACATGCAATAAACCAGGAACCAGCCCAAAGTGTAATTGGAGTGCAAGGAAGCTTAACATGAAAGGGATGTTGGGCCTTGCAGCATGTTATCTTGATTTTACTTCGCTTCATGCTTTCAAGTAAGGAGCAAATTTACTATTTTCATTTTAAAAGTGACTTCTGGCTGCTTTTGAGGTGCATGTGAAAGAGAAGCGGGTGGTAGCAGAGCATGCCCCACTCCTTCAACCAGGAAACCATTTAATTAATTTAAACTGTGGTGGTACCTTGGTTTTAGAACAGCTTAGTTTATGAACAACTTGGATTAAGAATGTTGCAAACCTGGAAGTAGGTGTTCCGGTTTGTGAACTTTGCCTTTGAAGAAGAACACGTTCCGCTTCCTGTTGAGTCATAGCTGCCAAGTCTCCCATCTTTCGCGGGAAACCCCCGGTTTTTAAACCGTTCCCTGCTGGCAGCCCGGATTGGAAAAAATCCGGTAAACCCCCAGATTTCCTACCTGCCAGGGAGGCTCCATTTTGGGTGCTGGCGCCGCCTGATTTCCGGTGCCCAGACATGGGTAGCGTGTCACCGGAAGTCACTTCTACGCATGTCCGGACACCCCCGTCTGAGTTGTGGTAAGCAGTCTTTCTGGGCAGATTTAGAGCAATCTGACGTCTGTGTCTCCATTGCTGTATATACCGTGTTTCTCCTAAAATAAGACACGTCTTATATTATTTTTTCCTCCAAAAAAACACACCACGGCTTATTTTCAGGGGGTGTCTTATTTTTTTATTACCTAAGTAGGGTACAGCATTATTAATAAGCCATTACATGTGCTTATTCCTTTTTATTTAAGATCTTCTTTAATTAAAAAGTCTGTTTTATTTGGGTTCTTTTTGTTTTTTCTTCCCCCTTTCCTCAGCGCTGTCCTTCCCCGATATTCCTTTCTCTCCTGTTTGGATCTTTATTCCTTCTTTCCTTCTGTTCCTTTGCGTATCGTCAGTCTTTTATTTATTAGTTAAAAGCTCCTAATTCCTTCTTAAACTCTATTCAGTAGGGCTTTCTTTGTCTTCTTGTAGTCCTTTCCTGACTGAATGTCACAAAAACAGATACTTTATAACCCTTTCTAGCCGAGCGTAGCAGAAGCGGATAGTTTGTATCCAGAAAAGGTCCGCTCTCCGCACCCCTCCTCCTCCTCCGTTGTCTCAACTGCGCTTTACAGCCTGATCCTTTCCCCTTCCAAAGGATGTGGGTACCTCTAGATCAGGCTTAGGGTGCAGGGGGGGGGGTTCTTCACTTTCTTTACTGTAGCTTGGATTTCTGGGTTCTTACCATGTTTCCTGCAGCTCCCCACGGCTTCTTTTTCGCAGCTCTAGCGATTGCCAGTGCAGGAGTAAGCTCCTTTCTTTCTTCTTTTTTTATTTTCCCCTCCAGACTCTTCTTTGTTATAGCAAGGTTTTAAAAGTTTTCCTTTAAAAAGTTCTTAGTTTTGCCTTGCTCTAAGTTTATTTTCTTGTCTTTGTAGTAGCTGCCGACATACAGAGTTCCGTCTTGAGGCAAAACGCAGGGGGAGGGTATCTCAAAAGCGTGTGGGCTCCATCTCTTCACTGTTGTATTCAACACAATTTATAGCCCTTTTCCGCACCGCTTTGCCCCTCAAACCTCGAAATTTTCCTTCGTAGGTCTCTCGGGAACCCTTTGCCTTAGGAATTCCCTTTCCCCCTCTGCGTTTGAATCAAATTTGGGGTTTTTTTTCACCCTCCTATTCGATCCCAGACTCAGCTCCGTCGCGGCCAAACGGCTTCACGTGGCGTGGCTGAGGCTGCTGCCGGCTGCTGCCGGGTCCTGCGGCTTCACGCGCCGCCCGCTGCCGGGTCCCGGGCTTCACGCAGCTGGCTGAGGCTGCTGCCAGCTGCTGCCGGGTCCTGCGGCTTCGCGTGATGCGATGCGGCGCGGCTGAAACTCCTGCCGGCTCCTGCGGCTTCGCCCGCCGCCCGCTGAGCCTGCTGCCAGGTCCTCCCAGGTCCTGAGGCTTCGCACAGCGTGCGCCAAAGCTCCTGCTGGGGCTTCGCGTGGCGCGCGTTGAGGCTCTAGTCGGGTCCCAGGGCTTCACCTCTCTCTGGGTCCTGCTGGGTCGGGGCTTCGCGCTGCACCGACAGGCATCGTCCTTTTTCTACCGTAACGGAAGCGCCATCCAGACCTGCTAACAACACTACCTGGTATGGCTTATTTTCGGGGTATGTCTTATATTTATTCTACTCATGAAAAGCCTGCCATGGCTTATTTTTAAGGCCCGTCTTATTTTAGGAGAAACACGGTAGTGATGGAGTCCTGAGTTAGTAGAATAAAATAGAATAGATTATGATTGAGTTGTGTTTAGAAGAATGCAGGAACAATGAAATGGAAGAAATATGTTTCCTTAAAGCATACACACTGGGCTAGAAATTGACAGCTTTTTACATCCTTAGTTGTAAACAAGAGGAAGGCCATGTGCAACACAGAACAGGGCTTTGCCTGCATGCCTCTGTTCTCCTTCGTGTGGCTTTAATTGTGTGAGGGAAACAAATAATCAAACAGAGATTATTTTGTGAGATGCCACCGATTCCCTTGAGGCTCCATGGACCCAGGTGATAAGATCGGTGGGCTGTATTGTGGCCATTGTGCGCTTGAAAAGGAAGCATAGCTCAGATTTCACTTCAGGAGCCTCTCAGGGGAGTACAATGGCAGCCCACTGGGGACATCCAACCACATGGAGAAGCCATGGCCAATTTCGATTTGGAGCCACAAATAGCAACTCTCCCTGTCATCTTACGCTTTAGTAACTGAACACATGAAACAATGTAGCTGTCCAAATTGCCAGCTGCTCCCGGCAAGGACTGCATTTTCCGAAGCCATGGCAGATTTTTTCCGCTGTCTTCTAGCACCGTTCTCTCAGGAGATAAGGCAAAGTTTTCTTTGCGAAGGCATACAAGACGCCGATAATATTCCTTCTTGCATGTTTATATTAATGATGTTTGATATTTAGGGTTGATTAGGGAGTTGCCGCTGTGTTTCCACAGAAGTGAAATAGAATGTCAGGCCTCATTCCCACTTGGGAGAAATATCTGACAAAATTCAAAAGAAGCACGACTATGGGCAATATTTCTTATTGGGGCTCACAAAGCACCATGAACAGCATCGGCCAAAATAAAAGGGGGACACCTGACACCATTGTGGTGTCAGATGATTGACAGGTGGGTGAAGCTGCCCACCTGTCAAACCTGGCTCTTGGCAGGTGAGAGAGATAAACCATCTGGCCCACCCTTGGTGTATGTCAGTGCCAGGTGCCAGGATTAAGTCAGGAATAACTCATATGGTATCAGTAAAGTTAACTCTTTATTCAAATAAACAAACAAACAGCTCAGGCCTCTTGCATAGCAACTCTTCCTGGTAGATCTTGCCCCAATGAGGCAGGTGTGAGGACTGAAAGTCCCCACCTCTAAGCCTCCTCCCCAGGTTCCTTACCAAGCAATCTGAGGCTCCTTCATCTTGACCCTCTTTTCTCCACCCTCTTCATGCCTCTTTGGGTTCTAAACAGGGCCGGCCCTATGGCCAGGCTGGGTGGCGCAGGGCACCACGGCGCCGGCCCGCCAGGAGGGCGCCGCGAGCTGCGCCCGCCCACTAGTCCGCTGTGCAGTTGCGCCCACGGCAACTGCACTGTACCTGCCCGCCTGCCCGCCGCGCAGCAGCGCTTGTGGCAGCTGCACTGCGTGCTGCGCCCACCCGCCCACCGCGCTGGGAAACGGGGTGGGCGGGCGACGGAGGGATCCGGTGCACCACGGCGCCAGGGGCGCTTAAGACGGCCCTGGTTCTAGAAGACCAGGGGGAGGGGAGCTGATCGCTGCAGGTGAAGTAAATACCCTGGCTGCCTCTTGGCTCCCCTCCTCTCCAGTTTCCACTTCTGCCTCCGATTGTGGACTGCTCTCTGCCACAGACTCCTCCTGCTCACCAAACCCTGTCACCTCTTCAGTTTCTGATGCCTCTTCCTCCCAGCCTGCTCCCTCTTCTCCACTCATCGTCATCCCACCACTAACCCCTGGACTCTGAGCCTTCTTCCTTTGAGGGTTCCTCAGTTGGTGCCTCCCACCCTCCCCCTCTCTATCCAGCCAGTCCATCACAGTGTATTGTTTAGGGAACTGTGAATTAGAGAACCCAAACTAAATTTCTCCCTTATCTCTATTGTTTCAGCTCAGTCCCTGGCTCACTATACGTATGAACCACCCCTGCTAGGTTCTACGCCTTCAGCTCTCTGCACACCCTGAGTTAAGAACAGGACTAGGGCAAACCAAGATCATGGCCACTGGTCCCATCACCTCCTGGCAAATGGAAGGGGAAGAAATGGAGGCAGTGAGAGATTTTACTTTCTTGGGCTCCTTGATCACTGCAGATGGTGACAGCAGTCCCGAAATTAAAAGACGCCTGCTTCTTGGGAGAAAAGCAATGACAAACCTAGACAGCATCTTAAAAAGCAGAGACATCACCTTGCCGACAAAGGTCCGTATAGTTAAAGCTATGGTTTTCCCAGTAGTGATGTATGGAAGTGAGAGTTGGACCATAAAGAAGGCTGATCGCCGAAGAATTGATGCTTTTGAATTATGGTGCTGGAGGAAACTCTTGAGAGTCCCATGGACTGCAAGAAGATCAAACCTATCCATTCTTAAGGAAATCAGCCCTGAGTGCTCCCTGGAAGGACAGATCGTGAAGCTGAGGCTCCAATACTTTGGCCACCTCATGAGAAAAGAAGAATCCTTGGAAAAGACCCTGATGTTGGGAAAGATTGAGGGCACTAGGAGAAGGGGACGACAGAGGACAAGATGGTTGGACAGTGTTCTCGAAGCTACGAACATGAGTTTGACCAAACTACGGGAGGCAGTGCAAGACAGGAGTGCCTGGCGTGCTATGGTCCATGGGGTCACGAAGAGTCGGACACGACTAAACGACTAAACAAACACAGGGCAATACTGAACAGAATTGCTGATGAGACACTAATTGTTCATTGAGTCTCTTAATTCTGTCTTTCTAATTACTTTTTTTCACTTAGTCTCCTTCAACCATGTTCTTATCCCTAGCACTTCATATTTGCATTAGCATCTTTGGATGGGGGGAGGAGGGGATATCCATTCTGCACCAATGTACTAGCACACGAAAGAGAAGCAAAACATGAAAGCCATACAGCATCTGTTGAGTTGTAAATATAAGGATGTTTACCATTTTCAACAATGCCAAGTGGATTTGATAATGGTCTTGTTATCTGTAATATGCAGCGCTGCTGTGGTCATCCGGCAGTAATCGAAACACATGCTTCCATTAAACAAATGATAAACTATAATACAGCAGGAGTCGGTTTCGGTGCATCATGCCCAAAGCAGCTTTTACATAAAGATGTCTCATCGAGTGACAATAACCTCAGGTCCCTCCCAAGCTAATGCAATCTGACCAAAGTCATCTGCTTTTGAACTGGAGGTGCTTCAATGAGACCAGAAAGCATACTTCAATGGGAATTAAAATTGAATTCTAGGCAGGAACCAGAATTTAAAGCAGCAAAGCTGAATGCAGCTCGTTCTCCCAATGCCAACACATGATTTTGTTTAATTAAAAACAAATCTTAACTTCTCCTCCCCCTCCCATTCAACAAATATGCTTCTCATGTTCTTTGGATGCTAGTATGGCATAGCAAAATCATTGGATGATGCATCAGTTTATGAAAAAAATATATTTATTTCACATAGCCATTGACACACAAACACACAACGCTATGTAATTAATTGCAATTACTCAGAATGAGAAATCATTTCTGCATAATGTCGTGGTGAGGTTTTTTTTTTTAAAAAAGCAAAGCATAATTTAATGAGTTTTAAATAATGTATAATATTTATATTATTATTTTCATTAGCTCAGCTTAAATGTTTTGAACAGATAACATTATTTAGACTGCTATCCTGTGCAAGCTAATTAGGCAGTAAGCCCCAAATGGATTCCATAGAGCTTGATTCCAAGTATAGCAATGCATTGGATTATTGTAGACAAACAGTATTGATGGGAGAAATGCCATCATTTTCATGGGCATGGATTGTCCCATTCAGGGAGAGGGGCATCCAAGGGGCAGGCAAATGGTTACCCTAAAAATGCCTTCCTTGCCACCACATCCTCCACCACCCCACAACTGGCAGAGGTTTGTGGCAGAGTACAATCCTCAACTATGCTGGTTACCTTCACTATTGGCGGAAACCTGGTAAATCCAAAAGGCACTAAATTGTCTGTCCCCCCCTTTGCTGATAAATGACTTGGTATGTTCAGCCTTAGTGAAAATGGTTTCCTCCAAGCAATGGCTGGGATTTAGAAAGAAAGTAATAAGTTGTATCCCAGCAAAGGAGATGACAGAAGAAAAATAGCAACATGAGCAACTCTTGAGGCATGAAAGAGAGATGTGGAAGTCTGCTGCCAAAGTCACAATATCCAAAATTTCCTGAAATTCTCCCTCATCATTGCTGCTGCAGCTAAAGATAAGATGATGGGTTGAGACCATTTCCTGAACACTTTGACCACTCCACACAAACACTTTCTGTGATGGGATCATGGCTTTGAACGTTGGGAAATGGATCAACACCAAGGCAGACTTCCCCAGCACTCTTTCAGAACATTGCCCTCACTCTGATTAGGCCTCATGATGTGACAATGGATGGGCTATCATCTCACTGGTAATGTGCTTCTGAATAGATGGGATGAGGCTTCCATAGGCATCTGGCTGGCCACTGTGACAACAGGATGGTGGACTCGATGGGCTTTTCTTCAGTTCTCATGGTGGAGCTGTTTACTCGGCAGAGCTGATGGAATAGCCTATTTTTATCTCTGCTGCAGGCTGATGTAAAGGCTACCCCAAGGTGACAAATGGAGAAGGGAAGGGCCTGGTGGAGTTGGACCAATGACCAGCCTTGCAGTACCATATTTTCCTCTAATGAAGCTGTTTGAGAATAGCACTGTGTGTTTGTGTTCACTACTGGGCGATGAAAACAGATCCTTAGAAAAACTTGTTGAGTATCTCCCTTACTATGTTCTTGCATCTCTAAATAATGGTGCTTAAGCCCAAACTAAATTTGACGAATTAAAATGGAGCTCTTACCCACAGGGGAACAGATCTTCTCCATTTCTTCCCGGTAATGTTCATTTCAGGCTTTGCCGGCCTTTGAGAGTCAGTGGGCACGTTAAGAATTTTGAGAAAGTGCAATTGGTGCCTGTCACAAAACAGATGCCAAAGGGGCATGGCATAACACAAATCAAATATTTACAGAGTCCTTCCATGGTCACCATAGGATGTAGTGGCAAGCATACTGCTAACCAAGTATGTCATGTTTGTAACCCCTGGTTTAGTTAAAGTTGCTTAGTTACCGGGCAGATGTGGAGAAGAGGTGTTGGTTTGATATGGCCACACTTTCCTTGTAGCATGCAGTTTGAGCTTCGGAGGAAAGCTTCCTCAAACTTCTCCTCCGCCCATGCTATTTTGAGGTACTTAGCTTCAACCAGAATTCTGTAGTTTGTTTACACACATCTCAGAGAACTGTGTCAATGCTTATAGACAGAAACAGCACAAAATGAACTGATAGGAAGTGACAGAGTATTGCCAGAAAACTCTGCGGCTTGACTTCCCTTCCTGTCAGAAAATACCACCTGAATTTGGTGGGTCTCTCTGAATGAATTTTAAATTGACAGGGCTTCAGCTGTCTCCCTCAACATCTGCCAAAGTTCAAGTTGTAACAGTCAATCTGTGCTTCAGAGAGTTTAGGGACTGAGAGAAAATTACTGTTTGGGACAACAATTACAAGGATAAAGATGTACCAACAGGTCCTACAAAAATAATACTGTATATATTGGTTGATAAAATAGATGCAAGCCAATCTGCTTTTATTCAGAGCTAACTAAAAAAGTGCAGAAGGGCACACAATACAGCTCTTTTATGGAATAAACATGTCAGAATGCACCATTGGGGATGATCGCTTTTGAAAATGTTGCCATGTAAGAGTGTCCTTGTATGCATATCACATCCAAATTGGAAAGCAAGCCATGCCCGTATCAGATTGCTGGCCTGCTTATATTGTTTCACAAGCCAAAGCAAAGAGCTTGGGATATGTAGCAAAATGTTAAGGCTCTGCTTATCTGGACCTCTGGACCTTTCAATTTTTGCCAACCACTAGACTGACGTCTAGAAAATGGAACAGCTTATTAAGTGGCTGGTGTATTCTGGGCGATGGTGGCGGCAGCATTTCACGCCTTTATTTTTCAAGTTCCCACCATAATAAAGGCCTAGTTGCTACTTCATCATGATTACACAAGAAGAACATGATGACCCACATTTAGAGCACTTTCTCCTCGCTCTCCTGGAGTACCTTCTTCAGCAATACAATTCTGCGAGTCCTGTATGACACTCTGAGGGATGTGTCAGAGCAAATCTCTCCCAGAGCAGATTTCTCAAGCTTGTTATTGAATTCCGTAAAACCACTGACTCATGCTGTCCTTGACATAATGAACTGCTTCCTCCCCAAAAGCCCATTACGCATGTGTGGCAAACCAGAATGGAGATATGAAGCAGGTGTACATTTCAGACTTTTGACGTAAGGAGGACAATGGCTGTGCCAGCAGCATGCTCAGGAAATGATACAGCTCCCCCCCCCCCCCCGAATACAAGGCCAGACCAAGGGAGTGTGGGCAGAGAAAATGCAATGTTGTTGTGTTGCCCAGAAGAAAGGCATTGATTTTGGCCTCCATGTGTCTTTCCTCAGAATTCCTATTAGCCCTGGAAAGAGTAAAATATACAGTCAGTTAAAAAGCTATATCATTATTTTTGTTTTCTGAAATATACTCGGAGTCGAGAGTGAATTTCATGCTCTTTATTCAGCTTGTAGTAGCAATAGAGGAAGAAGAGAAGAATGGCTCTTTCCCCCAAAACGCTTGCTTATATACATTATTTACACAATGGGCCTTGCATGATTGGCTACTACAGGGCTGCACCTGTGGGCCAATCAGGTTGCGGATTGACTTCTGCCAGCAGCCTGATTGGCTGCTCCTGCAGGCCAATCAGGTTGCTGATTCACTTCCACCTGGAGCTGGATTGGGTGACTCCTGCTGACCAATCAGACTGCTGCATTCTGGATCCTATTGTTCTAGGATTCAGCTCAGTACATAACATTTATCAATGGGGGGGGGGCTAGAGGAGGGGTAGTACCTCTGCTGGGGGACATGTTATGCTCTTTCTGGGGTAGTTTGTCCACCTTTGGTTCCCACCCAGCACTCAGCTCTCACCTGTGGGTTCTAGAAGATGTCAGCATGTGACAGTGGCCAAACCCCAGGAATCTTAGATGAGTGGTTCCCAAACCCCCCACCATCAAATACCACTTGAAAATTGTTGAGGGTCTTGGAGGACCTCTTAATAGTTTCTCTGCCTCTTATAGCAAATGGAAAGTGCTGTGCCAGATGCCATACTGGCATTCTGCTAGCTTTTGAAGACACATCCATTTACACAGACGTTCCCTTAGTCCCTTGATCTGAGTCTCTTGATTTCATTGCCATGCCATTTTAATGGAATTGTTTTATTACACATCTTAATTATGGATGTATATATTTTGGTGTTTTAATGGGATTGCTTCATTGTGTATTTTAATGATGGATGTTCATCTTTCAATGTTTGTGTCATTAGCTTTTGTACCTGTAAACTGCTTAGAAGCCTATTTTGGCATTGAGCGGTTAATAATAATAACAATAACAATAATAATTAATCAATCATTCCTGAGCATTAGATGCTTGATTTTTTACCATCCATCCATTTATTCATTTGGGACCCTTTCAGCAGCAGTTGTGGTAACAACGATAACAGCAACAACAATGGTAAAAATTATCATCAGCATCACTTTACTAAAGGACCTGAAATAACCTCTTTTACTGACACTCCAGACTTGGGAGCCCACGTTCCATTTTCACTCTCCGCAAAAGTTCCATGGAAATGAGATAGTGATTTTGACAGGAGATAGAAAAAAGAATCAACACTGTTTCAAATGCAAATGCCTCACTCCTCCTGCCATTGCTTAGCGCTCAAGGTGAATCGATCCCAGGAGGCTCAATCTGTTAATAATTCCTTCATTTATAATACTCTGCCTCCCTAACACAATGAGTCAATCAAATCTACAGCTGCTTTTTCTTTTCTTTTCTTTTCCCCCCTTTTGCACCACAGCCATCTCCCAGGTTGAAACTAGGTCACCCAGGACCTGCTCTTGCTAATTCTCATCTCCTTATCTCCTGGAAGTGACCCTGAAAACACATCAGCAAGAGGAGTGTGCTAAACATGCTAATGGAATCAAAGTTCCCAACCTATTAAAGAGAATGGCACTGAAGCAGCAATCGAAAACCATTCCACTAAATAGGATATCCAGGGCACTCTAGCAAATGCGTACAAGGCATGGTCCAATACATCACCATGCATTGCATTAGGATTCATTAGCTGAGAGATCTGGACCATAAAGTAGAGAGAAAAGGAAAGATATTTTTGCATGTTTTCATTTGTAATGTTCTCCCTGATATACTGCAAGGTCAGTTCTTCCACATGACATGTTTCTTCTTTCCTCCCCCCCCCCCCGTTTGTACCTTATCAAGGATAGAAAATGTGGTGCCTTAAAAATGCAGCCAGTATCAATAGGAATGATTGACTCAGTAGTGGCAGTGGTCAAAATGGTGAGTGAGAGTGGCTTTATAAAATCTTTTACCTCTAACCCCCGCCTTTGAGCTGACTCAGTTTTACCAGAGAAATGTCAACTAATATTATCATCACCATCACCATCACCATTTATATTAAAAAGGTAAAAGGTAAAGGACTCGTGGACGGTTAAGTCCAGTCAAAGGTGACTATGGGGTTGCAGCACTCATCTCGCTTTCAGGCCAAGGCAGCTGGCATTTGTCCACAGACAGCTTTCTGGTCATGTGGCCAGCATGACTTAACCGCTTCTAGCGCAATGGAACACTGTGATGGAAACCAGAGTGCACAGAAATGCTGTTTACCTTCCTGCCACAGCAGTACCTATTTATCTACTAGCACTGGTGTGCTTTCGAACTGCTAGGTTGAGAGGAGCTGGGACAGAGCAACAGGAGCTCACCTCGTCATGGGGATTCGAACCGCCGACCTTTTGATCAGCAAGCCCAAGGGGCTCACTGGTTTAGACCACAGCACCACCCGCATCGATATTATTTATATACTGCCCATCTGACTGGGTTCCCCCAGCCATTCTGGGTGGCTTCCAACAAATTAAAACACAAACGACATCAAACATTAAAAACTTCCCTGAACAGGGCTGCCTTCAGATGTGCTCTAAAAGTCAGATAGTCATTTATTTGCTTGACCTCTGATGGGAGGGCATTCCACAGGGCAGGCGCAACTCTAGAGAAGGCCCTCTGCCTGACTGAATGCAGGAATAGCCGTGGTGACCTCCAGATGTTGTTGGACTACAATTCCCATTCAGCCAGTATGGCCAGGAATCGGAGATGATGGGAGCTTAACTGCAACAACATCAGGCTCTCCAAGTGTGCCTGTTTTCCAGGGACATTCCAAGATTTACAGAAGCCATGCTGGTTTCTGATTTGATTCTGGAATGTCTCGCTTTTCCTTAGGATGTCCCCATTTTCATCAGAGAAATGCTGGAGGGCATGGTAAAAGTAAAGGTAAAGGGACCCCTGACCGTTAGGTCCAGTTGCGGACGACTCTGTGGTTGCGGCGCTCATCTTGCGTTATTGGCTGAGGGAGCCGGCATACAGCTTCCGGGTCATGTGGTCAGCATGACTAAGCCACATCTGGCGAACCAGAGCAGCGCACAGTAATGCCGTTTACCTGCCCGCCGGAGTAGGACATTACAATTTCCATTGGATCAACATTGGAGGGTATGCAACATCTAGAGCAGGCTTCCTCAACCTCGGCCCTCCAGATGTTTTGAGACTACAATTCCAATAATCCCTGACCACTGGTCCTACTGGCTAGGGATCATGGGAGTTGTAGGCCAAAAACATCTGGAGGGCTGAGGTTGAGGAAGCCTGATCTAGAGGGTCACAGATTGGCCTGATGTAAAAGTGTGTGCAATAAATTACACTGGGAACCACACATTCAGTGCAAGAGGAGGAAATAAAGGTGGGAACAACCAGCATTTTATGCACACTAAGGTATCATCCATACTTCCACTTGCCCCACTGTTTTCCCCCAGGGAAACCTGCTCTTTACTGCTGAATTGGAGCAAACATCAATCAGGTTTTCTTTGGACTGATGTTTGTTCTGAATTAGCACTAGGAGTGGGTTTTCTGGATGAAATCATTCAGACTCGTGCCTCGAAAATGAAAGTGAGGATGAGCCCTTAGTTCATGGAATCATAGAATTGTAGAGTTAGAAGGGAACCCCAAGGGTAGTCTAGTCCAGCCCCCTGCAATGCTACAGCAGCTCAGCCACAACATTCAATAAGTTTATTGTACTAGTCCATAAAATGCACCTTAATACAAACATAGTAAAAATAGAACATCAATCATATAAAAGAAGAAAAATGGGAAGTAACATCAGCTAACTGAACTTCATATTAAACTCAAAATTTCCAAAACAACTTATAGCAATATTAACTCTCTAAGGATTTTTTGTGGTGAGTGTAAAAAGAGCCACTTTATGTGTCACAAAGCTGTTAGTGTCATTCAACAGAAATTGTAGTGTTTCTACAAAGGTGTTCCTGCTTTCATATGTCAGCAAAGGTTTTCAGAAATCTCTCTTGAATCACCATATAAAAGGCAGATTAAGCAATAGTGAATAATGTCTTCCACCTGATATTGGCCGCAAATACATAATCTGCCTTCATAATGGACACTTAGTTGGAAATGTCCCATTGAAATCATCAGAACTGGCTGTCAGATGTGTCCGATTTGGCTGCGTATCCATTTTGGATAAAGTTAAAACACTATAAATACCATAACAGTTTCAGGAAGACTCAGCTATGTACTTCTCCCCATCCTCAAGGTGTCAATGGTATAAGAAAAATCTGAATAAATTTTGAAAGCTTGCATATTGTACTCCAACCGTAGACCCCCCCCCCCCACACACAGAGTATACAGTGGTACCTTGGTTTAAGAACAGCTTAGTTTATTAACAACTTGGATTAAGAACACTGCAAACCTGTTTTGGTTTGTGAACTTTGCCTTGTAGGCAGAACATGTTCCGCTTCCTGTTGAGTGTGTTCCATTTGTAAATTGAGTCCCCCGCTGCTATGGGAAAGCACACCTTGGTTTAAGAACGCTTTGGTTTAAGAACGAACTTCCGGAATGGATTAAGTTCATAAACCAAAGTACCACTTTGTGTGTGTGTGTGTGTGTGTGTGTGTGTGTGTGTGTGTGAGCACACACACACACACACACACACACACAGCTTGTGACTAAAATATTAATAAATGTGAGTATTTTCCACCTTCAAAAGATGATATGTACATGATGTGGTGGCAGTGTAGTGTTAGTGGTTAGTGTGTCAGACTAGGACCTGGAAGACCAGGGTTCAAATCCCCAGTAGGCTATAAAGCTAGCACTGTGTGACCTTGGGCTCAGTGGCACCAAGTATAGGAAGCCCTGGGAGCCAGGATACCCACAAGCAATTTTTGTGGTTGTTTGGCACCCACACCATAGCTGCCAAGTTCTCCCTTTTTTTAAGGGAAATTCCCTTATGCTGAATAGGCTTCCTCGCGAGAAAAGGGAAAACTTGGCAGCTATGACCCACACCATGGAGCTATGACACGGAAGTTGTGTCGGAGGTCTCGCACATGACCTCGGAGGCCCCACGAACTCTCAGAAGTGCCACTGCGGCGTGCTGATGCAACGAGATATCATGATGTCACATTACACAGCAGCTGCCATTGGGCACCCATAATCTGGGGGCCAAGTCGGCCCCCCCTGCTTGGGCCTGTTGCCATCTCTCAGACCAACCTTTTCTCACAGTGTTGTTGTGATGACTAAATGAGGAGTGGGGTTGCCATGTGCAGCCCTTTGAGCTCCTTGGGGTGAAAATATGGACTATAAATCCAACAAATAAACAATAAATAAGAATACATCCATATAGGAAGCATAGACTAGTTCTGAGCCGAACCCTATCTCCTATTTTTGCAAAGATCCTAATTCTCCATGAAAACCATGGCTCTTTTCTTGAGAGAAGAGGAATTTCCAAAAGTAATTTGGAAGGGCAGAAGGAGGTTTACAGCAGCTGACTGAATGGATTCTCTTCTCCTTTGATTCTTTAAATCTCCCTCTTAGCACAAAGGCTGGCATACCACCCAGCAGCATGTGATGTCATATGCTCACATGGTCCTTCTAGGAGGTCTAAGACCTTATGCCAAGAGACTCGCAATTTGTAAACAACATTTACAATTTTGAAGGGGAAAGAAAGGTCCAACTGGCAGAAAGTAACTGCAACCCACCCACCAATGATATTTTCAAAGTTCTCCCAGTCCTTTGACGGTCAGATCCATTAGGGAGAATAGGGCACTGCCCCCACCAGCTTCAGTGTCCCCTCAACCAGCCTCCATCTGCCTACCTTCCCCATTTGCATACCTTGCTACTTAACACCAGGTCTAGAGGGTGACACCATATGTCGGCTCCCTTCTTCTTTGTCTTAGTGTTGCCCTGATAGAACACAGTGGGGAAGAGGACAGGGAGATAATGAGTATTAGTTGATTCGTTCTGTCATTGCCTCTGGCGCCACCTACTGTTGGTCTTCCTGCCTTCTCTCCTTCCAGTCCTAAAGGGCAACAGATGCCACTGCTCCGTAGGATACTTCCATTCACTTCCAGCTCCTCAGAGAGAGAGAGAGAGAGAGAGAGAGAGAGAGAGAGAGAGAGAGAGAGAGAGAGAAGGGGGCAAAAAATGAAACCCAGCACTAGTTTAGATACACCATCATCTGTATGTTAGTCAAATGTAATAGGGTATCATATTTTTGCCGGTTCTCTATCCCACCTTGTATTAACATGTGGCTTGGTTCTTCTTCAAAAGTACATCCATTGTGTTAATGATGAGAGTTCATGCTCTGGAAGTTCTGCTTTAGGAGATTAAAATTCTAATATGGCCCTGAGGGAAAGGGAGAAATACATCCGTCTATGTACAAACTTCAAACCGCTCAATATGGTAAATCCCCAACCTACATAGCTCAAATTAAAACTGGAGCAGAACCAAATATTCACAGCAAAGTTCATCTCCTTCTAGTTTGGCTGGTTCATAGGGCTACCCAGGAGCAATGGCAGAGAGGGGAACTGAACTTGTTCTCCCCTATCTGATAGACACCTCCTTGAAAGAAAACAGCAGCAAATCTATAAAACAGCTGGCAAAACTTTAAGCACTGAATCATAACTGCTTGTGTAAAGCAGATCTAAGGAAGGGTGCAAATAAATCCCCTAAAAGAGAGAGCCGGTTAGTGGCTAGAGTGTCAGACTAAGGTCTAGACGACCAGGGTTATAGTTCTATTCAGCTGTGAAGCTCACTGGATGACCTTGGGCCAGTGATTATCTCTCAGCCCAGAGGCAACCCCAGAGTCGGACACGCAACCCCAGAGTCGGACACGACTGGACCTGATGGTCAGGGGCCCCTTTACCTTTCAGGGACCCAGATGGCGCTGTGGGTTAAACCACAGAGTCTAGGGCTTGCTGATCAGAAGGTCGGTGGTTCGAATCCCTGCAACGGGGTGAGCTCCTGTTGTTCGGTCCCAGCTCCTGCCCACCTAGCAGTTCGAAAGCACATCAAAGTGCAAGTAGAGAAATAGGGACCACTCAGGTGGGAAGGTAAACGGTGTTTCCATGTGCTGCTCTGGTTCGCCAGAAGCAGCTTTGTCATGCTGGCCACATGACCCGGAAGCTGTCTGCGGACAAACACAGGCTCCCTCGGCCTATAGAGCGAGATGAGCGCCGCAACCCCAGAGTCGGACACGACTGGACCTGATGGTCAGGGGCCCCTTTACAGTACCTTTAGGGTACTGTTTCAGCCGTACTGGGTGCTGCACTGAAGGGGGAGCCACAACAATGCTGCAGAATGGAGCGAGAGAGGAAGGGGGCACTTAATTTTAGCATTGCACAGGGCATCATTGAGATTTGAAAGCCCAAAGTTGCCCACTGCTCAGCCTAAACACAAGGGAGTCTACACTGGCTCCCAGTACATTTCCGAGCACAATTCATAGTGTTGGTACTGACCTTTAAAGCCCTAAACGGCCTCAGTCCTGTATACCTGAAGGAGCATCTCCACCCCCATCATTCAGCCCGGGCACTGAGATCCAGCACCGAGGGCCTTCTGGCGGTTCCCTCATTGCAAGAAGTGAGGTTACAGGGAACCAGGCAGAGGGCCTTCTCGGTAGTGGCACCCGCCCTGTGGAACACCCTCCCAGCAGATGTCAAGGCAATAAGCAACTATTCTACTTTTAGAAGACAACTGTTTAGGGAAGTTTTTAATGTTTGATGCTGTACTGCTTTTAATATTCAGTTGGAAGCTGCCCAGAGTGGCTGGGGAAACCCAGCCAGATGGGCGGGGTGTAAATAAATTATTGTTGTTGTTGTTGTTGTTGTTGTTGTTGTTGTTGTTGTTGTTATTAGGGAAGAGCAGAAGTACCAGTGTTGGGCTTCAAGTAGCAAAATGAATGAATCAGACACTATAAACATCTTCCTTTCAGGGTTCTGTGAATGTAATCAGTAACCAACAAAAACCTAACATCATAGATAAGCTAGAACTCTGTAGAGTCACTAGCCAATTGGTGCATACAATACAAAGCTATATAGACCAGTGAAAGGCAGCTCCCCATGTTCCTATGTAAGCTGAATGAGATTCCTGAGATGGGAAGAAGCATAACTAGGAGAACACTTGTTCTACTTGTTCCTTCCATCCTTTTCCTTCACCAGCACAATGGTGGAGAGCTATTAATGGATGGAAATGGCTCGCCCTGCATCTCCATCAAGTTTGCTTTTGCTTGTACAAAAAACAAAGGCAAATGTTTACAGATTTGCTTATCTTCCAACACCCATCGCACACCAGCATAACAGCCCTTTCGAAAGCCAAGTTCAAATGAGATATATCATACAAAAATGGATACCTAGGGCTCCATCCATTAATGTGTTGTTGTTATGGTCCATTTACATCATTTCCCACGCAGATTTTGCTTGGGAGGAAAGAAAAATCAGCAGAAAAGTCATCAAAAGCTCATCACTGCCAGGACTTTTCTATTCATTAACCCCTCTAACTGTATGTAAATGATTCCACCTGAGGCATACACTGGCTAAAAAGACAGGCAGCTCTGCTTCCACATATCAGCTTGCCCTGAGAACAAATAAGCAACATTTGGGACTAAGAAACTACTGTTAGAATGAGATTTCTGAGTTGCTTCTAGCTCTGGCCATGATTACATCATTTGTGACTATACATAGCAAGTTTGGTTATTATAGATATAGATGATATAGATATAGATATAGATAATGATATCTAAGAATATATACAACAGCATATTTAATCCCCCACGCCACAAAAAAATACCCCACAATATTTACTAATTGATTCATATTTCCTTGGCATACATGTAAGCTTGACCTCTAGTTGTCCAAACTTTGTGAAACTGGCTAAATTGGCCTGTATTATGTTGGTAAAGGTAAAGGTAAAGGGACCCCTGACAGTTAAGTCCAGTCGCAAATGACTCTGGGGTTGCGGCGCTCTTCTCGCTTTACAGGCCAAGGGAGCTGGCATTTGTCCCCTTCTGCAGACAGTTTTTCGGGGTCATGTGGCCAGCATGACTAAGTCACTTCTGGCGAAGCCAGAGCAGTACACGGAAACTCTATTTACCTTCCCGCCAGAGCGGTACCTATTTATCTACTTGCACTTTGATGTGCTTTTCAACTGCTAGGTTGGGAGGAGCTGGGACCAAACAACGGGAGCTCACCCTGCCGCTGACCTTCCAAGCAGCAAGTCCTAGTGGCACAGTGGTTTAAACCACAGTGCCACCCACATCCTGTATTATGTTGGTACCTGGTGCTTTTTATCAGGAGTTTCTAGAAGGGGAGCTTGCAGTTGCAGGTTTGATTAATTCTTATTGACATGTAGAGCTCATCCACAGCACCCTTTTGGTTTACCACTGAATCAGACCAAACAGGACAGTACATAGTTAAACTATGGAACTTTTACTCCAGGAGGCACCAACTTGGAGGGCTCTTTGAAAGGATCGGGCAAATTTGTGGAGGAGAGCACTATCAATGGCTACATGCCATGTATGCTTCAGAATGCCACTTGCTGGAAACCATAGGAGAGGAGACTGCTCTTGTGCTTTGGTTCTGCTTGTGAGTTTCCCACAGAGTGCTGGACTAGATGGGTCATTAGCCTGATCCAGTAGGCTCTTATGTTCTTCAAGGTACCTTGTGGAATAGGGTCACATTGAGGAACTTTGAGTTACTGTGGTGGGGAATTCTATAGACCCTGAAATAGAAACATCAGAGAAGTACACATGCCTAAACTTGTGTTTATAAGAAGTGAGGCAGAGGGGATCATTTCCCTTTCGTTAGTGGCAGTGGAAGGAATAATTCCCTGCAGTGTGTGCATGGGTTTTTGTTTTTGTTTGTTTAAAATGGTAAGTTTGGATGTGACCAAAGAGGCCCTCGGGTTTTACATGCAGTAGGTCTTCTGGCTGCAGAGAAAGTCTTCAACATTGCAACACCAGAGGGAAATAGAAGATGGTCAAGGGCCAAAACTCAGTGGCAGAGCAAGTGTTTTGCATCTTGATAGCTCAGTTGGTGGAGCATGAGACACTATCTCAGTGTCATGGGTTCGAGCCCCACGTTAGGCAAAAGACCTATGTATTGCAGGAAGTTCAACCAGCTGGCCCTTGTCATCCTTTGCTTCCAACTCTACGATTTCATGATTCTTTGAACCCAGTAGGACTGGGAAAGGCAATTGTCTGAAATCCTGAAGATTGCTACGTTCATACTGAAAATAAGATTTAAGGAAATACTATGCTTCATATAGGGGACATGGGGGGCACTGTGGTCTAAACTACTGAGCCTAGGGTTTGCCAATCAGAAGGTTGGAAGTTCGAATCCGCATGACGGGGTGAGCTCCCATTGCTCTGTCCCAGCTCCTGCCAACCAAGCAGTTTGAAAGCACTTCAAAGTGCAAGTAGATAAACAGGTACCGCTCCGGCAGGAAGGCAAACGGTGTTTCCATGTGCTACTCTGGTTTCACCAGAAGCGGCTGAGTCATGCTTGCCACATGACCCGTAAAAACTGTCTGCGGACAAACGTCGGCTCCCTTGGCCAGTAAAGCGAGATGAGCGCTGCAATCCCAGTCATTCACGACTGGACTTAAATGTCAGGGGCCCTTTACCTTTTTTTAATGCTTCATATGCTAGTCTCATGGAAGTTGCATAGCTGATTGTCATGCCAGTAATGGAAGCAGTAATGAAAATGGAGATTCTGAATCTGCAGTGAGATTGTGCCAGATACTAGTTCTTGACATTATGTCTTACCTCAGGTCATTAGCTCATATCATTAAACGAGGCTTAAGCAAAATCAGCGGAGGGTCAAGTATCCACACCAGATGAAAAATTGTCCTCTAATGCAAAAGCCTGACGCTGTTAACAGAGAATGCAATCAGAATTGTTGTGCTTAACCTAGGTGCTTTAAAAATATATATTAAAAAACCCATCCCAGCTACCAATGTAAGCTGCTGCTGCTGCCCTTAAATGTGACCCACTCAGCATGGAGCTAAGACTGGCATGACCGTGATAATATGTTGTTTTGCAGAAGAAGATTAGAAAGCAGAGAGTGGCCTGGCTTGATTTTGATTTATTGAACAAGAGAGAGGGAGAGAGATGCCCAGAGACTGTACTCCGATGCAGCTGGGAAATATTTGCAAAAGATCTCTGGCTGTGGTCAGACAATTACATCTCAGCAACTGAACCACATGTTTTAACATGGTTGTCATGCAGAGAAAGATCTATGAGGAGAGAGAAAAGTCTGCCTCACAGAAGCTGGAGCCGGAGATGTACTCGGAGATAGAGGTATAGGAAATGCACATGTTTACAAAAAAGGAGGGGGGGCACATAGCAACAAAGTCATTGACTCCCCAGGTTTTTAAAAGCGTGTTCATCTTGTCTTCGGCACATGCTAAAATTATGGTTAATATAGAACCACAGCGCAGTCAAGTCAATCAAAGAGCCTGCCAGGGACTCCAACATTAAAACCAATTTCAAGGGCAGCGATATACTGCAAGCATCTGCCGTTAAGCCACATCAGAGCATTGTCACCCCCTGCCCCCTGTCTCTCTATGCAACTGGCTTCCCCTAATGGCAAGTGTTAACCATGCTTTCTATTCAACAGCATGGATTTTGGATTTTCATTGAATGAAAGCAAACATAACCTAGACAAACAGGAGCTTTCTTTCTTTCGTTCTTCTTTTAAACGAGCTAAGCACTATTATATGTGTCGATAATAGATGTAGTGGGGACAATCTAGCACACAAATGTTTTCAGCACGGTTGCATGCCAGCCATTACCACGAGCTGGAGCCATTATGTGACTGCCCACTGCCGGCTCCATCTATCTTCCTAGCAACGGATCGGGATGCCCTGCTTGCAGCTGTATGCAGAAGCCTAATTTGTGTAGTGTTCTGTGTGTGAAATTGGCAGTGACAAGCAGGGGCATTCCGAGGTGGGGGCGGGCACCACACCCCCTGGGACAAGTGCCACTCTGGGTACCAGAGCAAGTTGCTCTGCCTCTGGTGACAGGAACCACTCAGAACATCCTTTGCGTGCAGAAGATTGTACATTCAATCCCTCACATCTCCAAGTAGCCCAGGAAAAGTTAACTCTGTCTGAAACAAGAGCTGGGCCATAATTACTAAGAAATTTCATTTCCTAAGAAATGTCCTGATATTTTTATTTTTCTTATCCTTCCAGGGGGGGGAGAGAGAGAGAGAGAGAGAGAGAGAGAGAGAGAGAGAGAGAGAGAGAGAGAGAGAGAGAGAGAGAGAGAGTTTCAGGTTTTTTCTCCACCATTTTATTTCTTTGTGGCAGCTTCCAATTCTCCCACAATGCCCCAGAACAATGCTACACCTGCGATACAATGTGGTCATCACACCACCCAAGCAGTTCCTGCTGCGATGGGAAGTTGCAGCAAATGGAGAAAGTATACCGTTGTTGTTTGTGGGCCACCACCCTACCCCAAAAATAAACTATTGGAGAATTTCTTTGCCATCTAAATAAATCACCTTGCAATTTCTCTGCCACAAATTGGGCTGAGAATTTTGAGAGGTCATTTGAAGCTCCTCAACCACTTCACATAGACCAGGGATGAGGAACCTGAGGTGTTCCAGATGTTGTTGGACTACAACCCCCATCATCTTTGACCATGATGTGAGTCCAACACATCTGGTATAGGGATGATTAGATGCACCAGTGGTCTAGCTAGGCATAAGACACCTTCATATGTTCCCATAGCTGCCAAGTACCCCGTTTTCCCCGGGAAACCCCCTTTTTTACTTACCTTTTCCCGGTGGTCCCCCGTATCACTTCGTCTCCCATTTTTCTCCGTTATTTTCTCCTGCCGGCGGCCATTTTTTTTCTTTCTGATTTGCCCTTCTATGGGCACCAAAAATGGCCGCCGCCGGCTTCAAAAGTCACATCTACACATGTCGGGAAGTGCGTAGACGCGACTTCCGGTGTTGGCGGCGGCCATTTTTTGTGCCCATAGATGGGCGGAGCGACACCGGAAGTTGCGTTGACACACTTCCGGTCATGCGTAGAAGCGACTTTTGAACCAACGGTGGCCAATTTTGGTGCCCATAGAAGGGTAAAGCGACACCGGAAGTTACGTTGATGCAACTTCTGGTGTCACACGGCTGCTGGTCCCGGATTCTGCAGTCCGGGACTTGGAAGGTAAGTGTTCCTAGCTTAGCTTATGGCACTTGCGTACACAACACCTACAGGTGACAGATGATAACATGGAAGCTCAAAAACTCATTTGAAAGCAATGTTGTGGCTGAGGCCTTATTATTGCAGTGTGCTACCAGCAGTCCTATGACGGGTGTGATGCTGCCAGGATGCTGTCAGCAGCTAACGGCTGGTTTCCCGGGGAAGTATAAATACCAAAAAAAGAGGCAACATGTCAACCAATTCCAACAGGTGAAATATAACTGTTTTTATCTTTATAAACTATAACGACATGCGAGACAGTGATCCAAGGTAATCTTTCGGTTTGGTCTTCTTCAGTTTTTTAACTACAAAAAATAAATCAAATAAATATATATCATTAATTATGTCATACATTATATTAAGGCCAATGGCCAGCATGAACACAAGTCTATACAGTCCATAATATCTTAACATTGAAAAAATACAGAAAAATACAAAAATAAAACATACCTTAGTGTTTGTATACAATCTGCGGAACAGGGGTCATACACATATGTAACCCTTGCTGCCTGAAGCAGGAAATTGAAAGCTTAATATGCAGTTCCACCACAGGTGGAATTGGTTCGACATGTTGCCGCTTTTTTTTTTGTTTTGTTTTTTTTGTATTTTGACTCAAGTCTGCAACACAGGGGTTGTTTCATTAGCAGGAAAGTATAAAGACGAAGAAAAGTTTCTTACCGTCCTTTTTTATTTCAATCTTTACAGAGAGAGACTATAGAACCCAGCCTCTTGGATAATGACATTGTCCTGAGTGAATCTCCACCCCCTTTGTCTCCCACTTCCTCACTTCTACAGGTGCTGCTACATGCCTTCTGTCTTTGAGCTCCTTGTTCTACTACTTTTAAGGCTCACTGGATTCTGGGAGATGGAGGGTCTGGAATGCTTTCTATTAACAACACAATTTCCCCAGCTTTCCCCCTCAAGGTCCGTATAGTTAAACCTATGGTTTTCCAAGTAGTGATGTATGGAAGTGAGAGCTGGACCATAAAGAAGGCTGATCACCAAAGAATTGATGCTTTTGAATTATGGTGCTGGAGGAGACTCTTGAGAGTCCCATGGACTGCAAGAAGATCAAACCTATCCATTCTGAAGGAAATCAGCCCTGAGTGCTCACTGGAAGGACAGATTGTGAAGCTGAGGCTCCAATACTTTAGCCACCTCATGAGAAGAGAAGACTTCCTGGAAAAGATCCTGATGTTGGGAAAGATTGAGGGCACAAGGAGAAGGGGATGACAGAGGACGAGATGGTTGGACGGTGTTCTCGAAGCTACGAACATGAGTTTGACCAAGCTGCAGGAGGCAGTGGAAGACAGGAATGCCTGGCGTGCTCTGGTCCATGGGGACACGAAGAGTCGGATGTGACTAAACGACTAAGCAACAAGCCTCTCAGCTGCTACCTAAAACCCTTGTTGCAAATCTATACTGCCTTCCTTTTCCTCCTTCCTGGAAGGGTCACGGTGGGGAGGCAGTCTCCACCATTCCTCCTCTGCCCAGTCCCTGACATACACCCTATTAATGATAATCTCCAACTATGTACAAGTCGTGCTGAAGCTCAAATCCATGCAACATTCTTATACACCACCACTATCTGTGTTTATTATAGCTAACTGTCTGGTTCTCAGTGTATGAGCAGCAGCCATCATGCTGGAGCTGGTCATGAACCTGAACTCTTAGGTCTCATCTGCCAGCAGGCATCTCATTTAAACTGGGTGATCTAGCCTTCCAGTGCCCTGTTTAAAATGCCAGAGACAACCCACAGTGTGAGAAAAGGCTGGGCAGGTGTGCTAACATTCCATGGGGAGCAACCAAGAGATGCAAATACAGGTTACGTTCGCTGCAGGTTGCGTACATCACGGGATACAAACAAGCCAAACCCGGAAGTTCTGGAACGGGTTACTTCCGGGTTCGGCAATTTGCGCATGCGCAGAAGTGCCAAATGACGTCACACACATGCGCAGAAGCACCAAATAGTGTGGTGAGCATGTGCAGATTTGGTGCTTCAGGTTGCACACTGCTCAGGTTGCAAACGGGGCTCCAGAATGGATCCTGTTTGCATCCAGAAGTACCACTGTAAAAGAGGCAGACATGAACACCATGTTCTTTGGTTTCAATAGACTACACCTGTGGAAATCCTCATCAGATTAGGGTTGAGCGTCAAGGATGGTTTTTTGGTTAACACTGTGGCTGGACTTGAGACACATTGCGAGCACCGAAACGTGGTTCTTATTCGCCATCATCTTCTGAGCCTTCTACGGAAATGCTATTAGATGTGCTTAGTAGGCACTTAAGCCATGATTCAAAGCTTCCCTTTAGGTGGTGGGGAGTCAGTAATGACACCGTGAGGAAGTTGCTATGATCGCAGTCGACAATCCTTCATCATACAGTGCAATAGATGATATGTCACTGCTGATACTTGCCTGTGATGGATTTACTTGGGAACAGTCCCTCGAGGCAAAATGTCTATAAAGAGAGGCTAGGCAAGGAGTGCATTGTGAGTTATGCACCAATGTCTACCACACAGAGGGGAAAAGGGTATTAGGTGAATTTAGTCAAACGAAACAGAGGGTCTATTGTTCTTTCTGTGCACTGGATCTCTTTCTCTCTTTCTGTGTCTGTCTGTCTGTCTGTCTGTCTGTCTGTCTGTCTGTCTGTCTGTCTGTCCATGCTATCTCTGGAGGGCTGTCCTAGAAAGAGATCTGACCACTAGCCTGTCATAGTGATGAAATCTAGTGTGCTACAAACCAGACAGTAGGAACTTCATTGAGGGAAAGAAGTAGAATCATTTCATCTAGTCTGACCCCCTCCTAAATGCAGAATCTGCCATGCAGGATGCAATTTCAGCATTCCTCATGGATTGAGGTAAAGGTAAAGGGACACATGACCATTAGGTCCAGTTGTGACCGACTCTGGGGTTGCGGCGCTCATCTCGCTCTATAGGCTGAGGGAGCCGGCGTACAGTTTCCAGGTCATGTGGCCAGCATGACAAAGCCACTTCTGGCGAACTAGAGCAGCACACGGAAACGCTGTTTACCTTCCTATTGATCTACTTGCACTTTGACGTGCTTTCGAACTGCTAGGTTGGCAGGAGCTGGGACCGAGCAACGGGAGCTCACCCCATCGTGGGGATTCGAACCACTGACCTTCTGATCAGCAAGCCCTAGGCTCTGTGGTTTAACCCACAGCGCCACCCACATCCCTAGATTGAGGTACAGCCACTTATTAAATATCTCCACTGGTCCCTCCCAGAATGGCTCTTGTTGAGCAACCCTTAAGATTAGGACGGTTCTCCTAATGTTTAGCCAAAATCAACTTCTAGTCATTCTCTGAGATTTCTAGTCCTATCCTCTGCTTCATCTTCTCCTGTGTGACAGCCCCTGAGATATTTGAAGGCATTGATCATGTCTACCTTGTCTGATGCTTAGCATGGGGTGGCTGCTCAGAAGAAAAACCAGGGCTGAGTTTTTGCCTCTCCCGCTTCTACATGACATTTTGGCGGATTTACCTATGTACTGTATGCCATTTTCTACACATGCCCATCAGCAAGCCAGTGAGGGAACGTGGAAGTGCAGAAACCAACAGCACGAAACTGGAAAGTCTGCTGAAATTTACTGGAAGAGATCTGTGACAATCTTTGAGAATGTTATTTTACTTTTTCTTTCACTTGGAAAATAGAATGACAATTTTGCTGAATTTCCTCCATTGTATGTTTTGGTTTTGAGGTGACTGGTCCCCCCCCCCCCAAAAAAAAAAAAACACACAGTGTGATTAAGCAGCAAAAAAAGCTAATGCTATTATAGACTGCATCATCAGAAGTATAGTGTCCCTGATCAAGGGAAATAATTGTACCACTCTATTCTGCCTTGGTCAGACCACACCTGGAATATTGTGTCCAGTTTTGGGTGCCACAGTTTAAGAAGGATACTGACAAAGCTGGAACAAGTGCAGAGGACCAAGATGATAAAGGGCCTGGAAATCATATCCTACGAGGAACAGTTGAGGGAATTGGGTATGTTTAGCCCAATAAATAGGAGACTGAGAGAAGTTATGATTGCCATCTTCAAATATCTAAAGGACTGTCACATGGAGGATGGAGCAGGTTTGTTTCTTTCCTGCTCTGGAGGTAAAGACCCAAACCAAGTTACAAGAAATGAGATTCTGAATAAACATCAGGAAGAACTTTCTGACAGAGCTGTTTGACGGTGGAACGAACTCCCTCAGAAGGTGGTGGACTCTCCTCCACTGAAGGATCTTTGGTTACAGGTAGTTAGCCATGTTGGTCTGGGTCGAAGTAAAATAAAAAAATTCCTTCAGTAGCACCTTAAAGACCAACTAAGTTTTTATTTTGGTATGAGCTTTCATGTGCATGCACACTTCTTCAGATACAGTGAAATAGGAGTCCCCAGGCACTTATGTAGAGAAGGGGTGGGGAGGGGGTGGGGAGGGGGATGGGGAGGGGAGGGGGGATCACTCAGAAGGGTGGTGGAAGTGGGTGATTGACTGACTGATAGCTGTTGATGACCGAAAACGACTGCAAATGGTTTTGCATGAAAAAGCAAGGGTTGAGATGGCTGAAGACCACTTATCATGTATAATGAGATAACAATCCAATATCTTTGTTCAAACCAGGTCCCTCCATGGTTTTGAGCTTGGTGATAAGTTGAAGGATCTTTAACACTCAATCGTTGCCCTAGATTCACAGAGTACACTTAGGCAAAAAGCAATTGCTATTTGCATTATGATTCTATGCAGGTTTACTCAGATGCAAATCTAATTGAATACTATGGAACATACTCTCAAGTACGTCTGCATAAAATCACAACTCAAGTCCCACTGAAATTGGTAGGGTCTGTACTTTGTATTATTACACTGCTTTTAACCAGATTTACAGTGCACTCTTTTGCAGGTCTACTCAGAAGCAGTCAGATCGTGTTACATTGTTTCCAAGCACCTACAAACAAAAACAAAAACTGGGTTATTATATGTGCACTTTAACAACAACCATTAGGGCAAAGCATCCGAAAATGCATGTAAAGTTTATGTTTGTTTGTGTGCATATACCCTCACTCAGACCTGTATGCCTATGTACTTGAGCAGGTGCCAAACAAATGAATAAACATTCCCATTTAATGTAATCTGCTTCGTTTAGCCCACAATGGGTTTAATAGATAATATTCACAACATAGCATGCTTGAGCAAGCACAACATTTACAATTCTAGATCTCTTCCTCGGACAGGTTGGAAACGGCAAGAAGGCAATTAACATTTATCATGAATCAAACAAAGTTCCTGTGGTAATCAGAACCAGGAGTGCAGCTAGAAATGGCACTTTGCTGACAAGAGCAGAAGATGAGGAGATTATTGAAAAAGGAACATTTGCAAGGAAAGCATCCCATGGCTTGATCCAGGCATTATTTAAAGAGCCAGGCACTGTTAAAAACAGGGGAACTACTCTCCCATGTCTCAGCATGGCATGAAGATAACATCTCCTGCTAACTGGTTTTCTTACATCTGCTATGCAAAAATAAGCCCTTAGATATAAGCACCAAGGGTTTACATAGCTGTCATTGCTTACTATTGCCTTGGGACTCAGCTATACAGCTGAAAATAAAACATTTTAAATGTGTTGTAAAGTGCAATATAAAAATGTGACACTAGATGGCGACAGTGAGCTATGCCTAATTCAATGGATTTTTTAAAAAAATTAAAATTAAAAAACATTTTCACAGCGTTTTTTATATGTATGTCGACCACAGCAAACTATGGCAAGTTCTTAAAGAAATGGGAGTGCCTGATCACCCATCTGTCTCCTGAGAAATCTCTATGTGGGACAAGAAGCTACAGTTAGAACTGGATAAGGAACAACGGATTGGTTCAGAATTGGGAAAGGAGTACGACAAGGCTGTATATTGTCTCCCTGCTTATTTAATTTATGCAGAATTCATCATGCGAAAGGCTGGACTGGATGAATCCCAAACTGGAATTAAGATTGCTGGAAGAAATATCAACAACCTCAGATATGCTCATGACACAACCTTGATGGCAGAAAGTAAGGAAGAATTAAAGAATCTTTTAATGAGGGTGAAAGAGGAGAGCACAAAATATAGTCTGAAGCTCAACATTTAAAAACAAAACAAAAAAAACAAGATCATGGCCACTGGTCCCATCACCTCCTGGCAAATAGAAGGGGAAGAAATGGAGGCAGTGAGAGATTTTACTTTCTTGGGTTCCATGATCACTGCAGATGGTGACAGCAGTCACAAAAAAAAATAAAGAAAAAAAAATGTCTGTTTTCTGGGAGAAAAGCAATGACAAACCTAGACAGCATCTTAAAAAGCAGAGACATCACCTTGCCGACAAAGGTCCGTATAGTTAAACCTATGGTTTTCCTAGTAGTGATGTATGGAAGTGAGAGCTGGACCATAAAGAAGGCTGATCGCCAAAGATTTGATGCTTTTGAATTTTGGTGCTGGAGGAGACTCTTGAGAGTCCCACGGACTGCAAGAAGATCAAACCTATCCATTCTGAAGGAAATCAGCCCTGAGTGCTCACTGGAAGGACAGACCATGAAGCTGAGGCTCCAATACTTTGGCCACCTCATGAGAAGAGAAGAATCCTTGGAAAAGACCCTGATGTTGGGAAAGATTGAGGGCACTAGGAGAAGGGGACGACAGAGGACGAGATGGTTGGACAGTGTTCTTGAAGCTACAAACATGAGTCTGCCCAAACTGCGGGAGGCAGTGGAAGACAGGAGTGCTTTGCGTGCTCTGGTCCATGGGGTCACGAAGAGTCGGACACGACTAAACGACTAAACAACAAAGCCTGATCCAGTGTGCTCTTCTTATGTAGTGTTCACAAATTGTTGATTGGCGATATGCAACTTTGTTTATTTTTAAAAGCACACAATGAAGCAACTACCCTGTTTCTCATATTTTAAGACATACCCATAAAATAAGCCATAGCAAGATTTTTAAGCATTCAATGAATATAAGCCATACCCCAAAAATAAGACATAGTGGTAGGCGCAGCAGCAATGCTGGCCGCGGCAGGAGGAGGAGGAAAAAAATAAGACACCCCCTGAAAATAAGCTATAGTGTTTTTTTTTGAGGAAAAATAAATTTAAGACGGTGTCTTATTTTTGGAGAAACACGGTATGTAACCACTGTAGTTTTCTTTTTAAATAAAGAAAGAAAGAAAGAAAGAAAGAAATCAGTAGTATTCTGCATTCTAATATTAAGCTCTAGCTTGATGCTTCCTGAAGGGAGTACAATTTAAGCCCTCTATTGATGCAGGATTCAGCATTCCTGTCACCGCAATGTATTTGGCAATGTATTCAATAGAGTAGGTGGATTAGTGCTGTTTGCATTTGTTTTCCTTTATTGTGCTGTTTAATTGCATGTTTGTTTGGCTTTTAGTCTTGCTAATCCCATTCATCAGATCTAATGTTGTCTTGTACAAATAAGAAAATCCTCAGGTTCGCTCCTACAAGTCAGTTTTACAAGGATGCCTTGCCCAGAGCAGCAACTGTGCAAATATTGGTGGAAACCTTCATGAAAGAGCTTGGACTAGCCTCTGTCAAACTTTCAGATGAACCTCCTCTGGGTTGAAATTTACATCAGGTATCAAAATAGAAGAAAAGTGAAACAGGAGCAATACCATTTCAAATAACACCCCCCCCCCCCCAAACACCTTTGAACAAATGTAGGTGGAGCAGTGTCAATTGATCTTACAAATTCTTATTGTAAATCTCTCCTACAATTAACATTCGCCTAGCATGAGTTTCAGCAATGGGGTGTGTGTGTTTATATATATTCACAGCTCACTTCCTCATACCTTGGCCACATGGTGTCCGATTTCTATTTTCTGCTTTCTAACAGCAATCCTGCTCCTCTTCAGTTTCTCCCCACATGGTTTACCTTAACCATCGCTCCTCCGGACGAAACACTCTTAGCTCTTCCAACTGTATCTCACAGGACTTAGGGTCCAGGCCCATCATCATCCTGGAATCCTAGCCATCTTCATAACTGAGAATCAAAATCGGGACACTTGTTTTTTCTGGTCCTGAGCTCTTGTCTGAGTCAAGAGCAAGAGACCAAAAAAGAACCTCTTTTGATCAGTCACTCTGATTCTGTGAAACAACACATAGCACGGGGGCCAACACACCAGCTGCCAATAACCCCAAGGCGGCAAACGGAGCGTGCCCAGCCTGCTTTTTACAAGCAGCGCAATGCTGGAAATCTCATGTGCTGGGGTGAGCGACATGACACATACAAGGACAGTAGAAAGTAATGGCTCTTAATTTAATTTTCCTGCTCACACCTCAGCAATAGATGGGTCAGCTTTCTTTTTACTGGGGAGTGAGGGAGAGGGTGGGTAAGCTGCTTTCAGTCATGAGATTGTAGTTTAGCTTTCCTTGACTTAGCAGCACATGTGAATGTGCTGTATTTTTTTTTTAAGGAGGGGGGAAGTGTTGGGTCATTTCTTCATGTACTGGTGTGTTTCCATAAGCTGGTGCTAGCCCGACGTGAAGCTTACAATTGCAGTAGGGAGCAACGATGCTTGATTCAATTTCTGGCTCTCGCCTAGGCAGTTGCTGAACAGTTGGGATAACCCCAGGGCTGGATCTACACTGATCTGAAAAACGCTATAAAAATATAGCTCTGCGTACAATTTTCCATTGGGGACGGATTGCTGCTGTACAGCGCCCTCTGGTGTCACATTTTATAATGCATTTTTAATATAACTCACCAGTGTAGCTGAGTTCCAGGTTAGGTCAGACTCCCACCACCGACATGTTTAATTAGGGTTTAACACCCTAATTGGGAGGGAGGGAGATGGAGACTATACTACCAACTGCATGCTTAATTAGGGTTTTAAAAACCCTAATTAAACAATAGGGCTGTGTCAATCCAGGTAAGAATGGGACCTGTTCAGAATCACTAGATCACACCCCAGTCCAAATTGGAGGTGCTTAGTGTTTCAACATATGTGATTTCCATTGGTGGCTCCAGTTATTCTATTGTTTGAGGGATATTGCAGCACTCAGAAGCTTCCAGGGCGTGTGAGAGGGTGAGATTGAGCAAATAAGCGGGGGGGGGGGGGAATCTTGAGTGCTCACATGACGCTGCTTAGACAAAACACCACATTTTCCACCTAATAGCAGCATAGGCAATACACTTCCTACTATAGCACCCCAAAGATAATCCTGAGCAGGGGCGTAGGAAGCGAGGGGCGATGGGGGTGCTCCGCCTCAGGCAGCGCGATCCCGAGGGCACCATGGCGGCTGCCCCTCCCCCGCCCACGCTGGGTGCCCCACCCCCTGAACATGCACCCCACCCCTACGGGTTGCGCACCACACCCCCAGAACGTGCGACAGCCCTGCCCCCGGTGCCAGAGCATGAAGCTCCGCCAGTGATCCTGAGGGTGAGGAGATGCTCAAGAATAGTGTTGAGTATATGGTGGGGAGAGGATGCAGTTGAAGGGAAGCAGAAAACATTAATCTCCACTTTCAAATGCCTTCTCCTCATGCTATGATCTCTCTGACGGCATTCAGACAGCACTTCCCCCCATTTCTCACTGTTCCTTTACCTGATGATTTCCACATTTTACGTGATCTTTCATATGCAATAGAAGCCACTTCAGGAAATCTAGCAGTATCTAGTACAAGCTTAGCATTTATGTCTCTTAAAAGTCCACTTGCAGCCTGGCTAGCCTGGAAAATCATGAGAGTTTTGCACTGCAGTGCCACATATCAAAACTGGAGGCAGTATCCAGGCACACAGTTCCTTCCCACCATTTAAAGTTTAGTGTGGCATAACAGTATATCAATCAAAACGCTGTGGTTCCATAACACAGCAGATTACACAATAGAAAAGGAGCTTAAGAATCTGGGATAGAAGAGCTAGTATTATAATCAAGGAAACTCATGCAACAATCCTCCTATCTGAATACACCATTTTGGCTCAGCTCATAACATTTGTCATTGGCTGACACAATTAAGGCCACCCCCAATCACGGAGTTCAAGATACAGTCACAAGCTGAGTCTGGCTACAGCCACATAAGGCTGAGAAATAAATCTGTATCCATAGAGACAGGAAACATTTCTCAAGTTCTGTATTTTCTACTTCTGGTTGAAATACATACTGAGGGCTGAAGGGGATGAACAAAAGCTCAATGTGGTTGGTGTACGTGTGGCTGAGCTGTGCTGGAGCCCCGTAGGTGGGAGATCAAGTGTTTCAGAGATTCCCCATATAAAATCCTCCTTGAAAATTCAATGCCAGCAAATCCAGGAGAAACTTCTGGCTGGACCTTTTCCTTGCTAGTTTTGTACTTCCAAAGCATACTTTTTAATGTGAATAGGATTGGACTGTGTGTAAAATCTTCACAGTTTGTTTTATACTAGATGAAAATTTCCTGCAATTGAAATAAATGCCAATGTTACCACCCTTTTGACATCTGGTTCTTTTATATAGTCAATTGGAGGTTTTAATGCAATTTTAATAAGCATCAAAGTAGAATGCAATTAGTTAGAAAACTATCAAGTGAAAAGACCTCTTTTAAATGAAAGAGATCATCCACCACCTTTGAATTATATTTTTTTCCCAAAAAAATCGTCCTAGACATTTTTAATGCTGCAGTAGAGCAGACAATCTGTTCTTCCTTTTAATAATATGGAAGGATGATTGCGCCAGTGTCACAAAGTCTATTTTGATATCTGTGATCTTTAAATCCTAACATTTTCACACTTCTTTAGAAGTGCTACTAAAGTATGTAAGAGAGACCAAAAGTATGATTGCTCTGGGTAAGGAAGAGACTCGATAGTACATATGAGTTCAATAGAGGAATAAATTAATAAAGTGGGTGTTTTGACTCCAGGGAGGAGAATAGAAATGTAGTGGAAGTAGCATGTTCAATCCATTAGAGAGAGAAGAAAGGGGTGGGAGGGAATACTTAATTGTGGGCATAGCTGCCAAGTTTTCCCTTTTCTCGCGAGGAAGCCTATTCAGCATAACCCTAACCCTAACCCTTAAAAAAAGGGAGAACTTGGCAGCTATGATTGTGGGCAGGATCTGAATTGGGATCTGGAAGAGAATGAAGGGGCTCTAATCCCTCCTCCCTTGTAGTCCTGATCTAGGCTGGGCTCCAATGTCTCTGTTCAGTGCAAAACTTCCACTCATTCCAAACGGGGAGGGAATCTCCCAATGCAAAGAGTGAGGTGATCCCCCCCCCACCTGCTATTTAGTTTTGAAAATCAATTCAAGTAATTGCTAATTCTTTGAATTGTAGGGGTTTGCGTGAGCCATAAGATTATATCTGTATTTGTATCTGTAGCTTTGAGAACCAGCTGGATCTGTTTCGGAGCCTCTCTGTGCATTTCCAGTCCAACTCATTATTCAGATCAAAATTAGATTCATTAAAAATAAAGCTGTGTTTTCTCGTCACCAACCTTAATGAGAAACCTAAAAATAGTAATAACTCCCCCATCCCATTTTTACAGAAGTGGGTGAAATGTGCATGCAGACTTTGACTTCCAATTAAAGACATAGAAAACAATTTAATGAGAGGTTGGGTACCCCCTAACTAATCACATGTCTAATTCTGTTGTGAGTTGTTCAGGCTAAAGGCATCCCAGATATGAACACACAAACACAAGTTTGTCGTGTTGTTACTGTTGTTTTTTCATACTTTCTAGGGGTTTGGTCAGTTTTTAGTTTTTAGTTTTGTTAATACTCATTGGGGAACCACTCCATGACCCCCACCTGCCATCTGAAGTGGTACAGTCCAGGCACAGGTTTAGAACCTCATTGTTGTTTGTGGAGATTAGGCCAAAAATACGGGTGATTAAAGATGGTTGGTGTGGGAAGGCAAAACTTGGATCAGGGGTCAGCAAACATTTTCAGACAGTCCACTGTCCCTCAGACCTTGTGGGGGGGCGGACTATATTTTTTTTGGGGGGGGGGATGAACAAATTCCTATTGCCCCACAAATAACCCAGAGATGCATTTTAAATAAAATGACACATTCTACTCATGTAAAAACATGCTGATTCCTTGATCCCGTGGGCTGGATTTAGAAGGTGATTGGGCCGCATCCAGCCCCTGGGCGTTAGTTTGGGGTCCCCTGACTTGGATCAATGAAAGGTCAAATGTTAGCCAGTTACATCCTAGGGTTTTTATGTAGGGCACCTTTAAAGATTGGCTATTATTATTTTTAGAAAGAAGTCTCCTTTTTACTGCCAGAATTGGATGCTGTTTTCAGGAATGGTCACCCTTCTGAGGGGATTATGCCTGCCATATTTCAGAATGATAGTTGCAGTGTCTCTTCCACAAAGGTACAGAAGTACCTTGGTTCTCAAACGCCTTGGTTCTCAAACACTGAAAACCCGGAAGTAAGTGTTCAGGTTTTCAAATGTTTTTTGGAACCCAAACGTCTGATGCGGCTGTCGACTATTGTTTCTGGGGCACCTGCACCAATCAGAAGCTGCACCTTGGTTTTTGAACATTTCGGAAGTCAAATGGACTTCCAGAATGGATTAAGTTTGACGCTTTTGTTTTTGCAACTGTGTGAAACCCAGTTCAGCTACTGATTGATTGATTGATTGTGTGACTGAGGAAATGGATAAAAGCCCCCCATCCAAATGATGACTATCATCAGTGCAGGTAAAGGGGGGGGGAAATAATTTTAATTTTTATCATCTACAATACTGTCTTATTTATTTTATAGCACAGTACATTGATTATTGCTTTTATTTAATGGATCAATTGTCTCATCAGATAGTAAAATTCATGTTAAATTGCTGTTTTAGGGATTGTTTTTAAAAGTCTGGAATGGATTAATCCATTTTGCATTACTTTCTATGGGAAAGCGTGCCTTGGCTTTGGAACGCCTTGGTTTTGGAACAGACTTCTGGAATGGATTAAGTTTGAGAACCAAGGTACCACTGTATAAACAATTGGATTCACAGGAGATGGAGTGTTGGTGTTGACCTTTAAAGCCCTAAACGGCCTCGGTCCAGTATACCTGAAGGAGCGTCTCCACCTCCATCCTTCTGCCCGGACACTGAGGTCCAGTGCCGAGGGCCTTCTGGCGGTTCCCTCGCTGCGAGAAGCCAAGTTACAGGGAACCAGGCAGAGGGCCTTCTCGGTAGTGGTACCCACCCTGTGGAACACCCTCCCACCAGATGTCAAAGGGAAAACAACTACCAGACTTTCAGAGGACATCTGAAGGCAGCCCTGTTTAGGGAAGCTTTTAATGTCTAATAAATTATTGTATTTTAAAACTTCTGTTGGAAGCCGCCCAGAGTGGCTGGGGAAACCCAGCCAGATGGGCGGGGTATAAATAATAAATTTATTATTATTATTATTATTATTATTATTATTATTATTATTATTGGCAAAAGAGTGTAGAATCAGCAGGGAAGGCCATCCAAAGAGTAACAAAGACCCCATTACCACCCACCCAATGCAGGGAGTGCGTTTTGGGTAAAGGGGCATAACATGGACACCAATAGTGGCAAGACAAAGTACAACGAATCTTAGGGAATCAGACTATGATGAAATTAAGAAAGGATGTTGTAGGCAAGATGGATGGTGTTCCCAATCTGTATCAGATCCTGACAGAAAATTTAAGGCCATTCCTGGTAAACACCGGGCACCAAAAGATAGAACCTGATATAAAAATATGGATCGATGCAGAATGTAGGGAAAGTAAACAGCCTTGCTAAAAGCAGTACTAAGGGAACATAAATCTAACAGTTGGGGCAAAAAGGCCATCCCCACCAAAGACCCTGTTACCCCCCCCCCCGGGTTATTTTGAGGGGAGACTTCTGCCCCCGTCACAGATTTTTGGGGATTCGAGAGCCATCCAAGAATACAAAATGGGGTTTATATCCTTCAAGCTAACGGATTCTTTTTTTTCTTTTATGACTAACATAGATACTTCAGGAGACCACCAGCCAGGCTTTTTGTACAGCCCAACCTGATTACATTGCCGCTTACTAGGTTTATCCATATCTTTAAATAAGTAAGTTGAAAAAAAGAAACAAAGAGATTAGATACAACGTAATCCTCTTAATGTTGCTATTGTATAATTATGTTGTTCCCAGTTTTGGGTTTGTTTTTTTTTTTTAAAGAACTTAAAGGGATGGAGCATTCAGAGCTGAAACACATAAGGCTTCTTTTAAGTTGGCGTTAACCAACATTCACAATCTCTTCAGGATTCTCAGCAGAAGTGAGCATAAAATGACACTTTTAAACATGACTGGATGGAGAGAAAACAGCTGGTGCATTGGTGGGACCTGGCAATGCACATTGAGAAGGTTAACTGAACTATACAGCCCAAGGATCTTTAATAAAGGAACCGTGCCAAATTTATGACAAGGAAGGGAAAGATTTTGTTGAAATGTGATGTCACATTCCTGGGTTTGCTTCTCTAGCATCAGTTCCCAGGACTTTGACATCTGATGGGAGGGTGTTCCATAGGGTGGGTGCCACTACTGAGAAGGCCCTCTGTCTGGTTCCCTATTTTCACCAGAGGGTGTGGTAGTAATCTTACTTTTGAGTATTTCTGCATCATCTGGGGGGAAAATCATACTACTGAAGATGGGAAGTGCGTGGGGTATGAGCCATTATTATTATTATTATTATTATTATTATTATTATTATTATTATTATTTTGACAAATGTTGTTCTAATAATACTATTTATTAATTTGTGATGTGCATAAATGCTGATATGAAAAAAATAAATTGGTCCAGGGGCACAACACAAATAGGATCAAAGCATATCTGGTAGCTGTTTAAATGAGAAAAACATGAACTTTATCTCAATTCATCCCTATCCAATTCATCCCTATCCAATATTTATCCATGGAAAACACCACAAAGGAGGTTCCAAGATATCATTAGATAATGCATATGTTCTATCACTCTCTTGAATGGCCCGCAGATTGTAGGACCTCAGCAGATGAATTATTTTGGTTTCCCTTTTTCTAAATGGGGAAAAAAAAATATTCTGAAGTTCAGCCATAAAATTAATGTCTGTCTTAAAAGCGCGAGATGAAGTCATCAAGAGATACCCTAAGGGCACTAAGAAAAGAGCACATTGTGTCCTGTTGATGAAGTTAGATAATAGTTTTCCATGGAATAACCTTGGGAAATGATTGCTTCAATAAACAGAGAAGCTCATTAATATTTAAGAGCGACTCTAACTTTGGAAAATGGATTGTATTGAAAAAGGATTTTCAGTAAACCAGCAAGTAATTTTCCTTCCTGGAGTCTGTTGATCTCGGTTGTTGTTGATATGCCACCATGCCCTGGATCTCTGCTTGGCCTTGTCACCAAACAATTGTATAAAACAAACCTCTGAGCGGGTTGTAAAAAACCAGGGGTTGGGGGGATGAGTAAATCTGATGTATACAATCACTCGCTTCAATAATTAACAGTGATCCTGTTGCTTATCATCTGAGCGTTCCTTGATAATTAAAGGACTTCGGGGGCTTAAAGATTAAAATGCAGACATGTTAGCTCATTATAAATCGGTTCACTTTTTTTAAAAAAAATATTCTCTTGTGTTCTATGCCTCCAAGTCATCAGTCGCTTAATATCACACAAACATACACACACAAAATGTAACATGCAGTCAAAATAAAGTTATTTGCATGAAATTTTGCTGGATGCAGCAGCTACACAAAAAGACATATTTATCCATAAGGCTTAATTCAAGATGTTGTGTAAAATTATACCAGCGAGGAGGAATTCTTATCATCTTAATTTTACCCTGAATATGAATTGCTTTTAGAAGGCCGGAAAATGTGGAGCAGACTACAGATTACTGGAATCCTATAAAAATAGCTGGTTCTGGTTCATTGTGGCTAATTGTGAACTTAATGCAGAATGGTCATGAACTCCGGGGATAGTGCAGGTTCACCTGAATGAATGGAGAATTGTTTTCAAATACAATTGTTTTCAAATACATAGTTCTTATCACATGTAGAAGTGTAGTATGGTTATTCTCAACACTTTATTCTCATTACCAAATCACTATGGTACATTTTAAGTTGGTAAAAGCTATCTGCATTCATCATTTACATATTATTGATCTTCCCCAACCCTTTATTTCAGCTTTTCCCTGTCCCACGTCTGCCATGCTGAAACTTCCCTATGTTGACTTGAGTGGTCCCTACCAACATTAGTTCAAGGTGGAACAAGACTTTAACAAAAGCATGGGACTGGTGAGAAAACAATGGCCTCTTGTCAAGGTTCTGTTTCTCTCCACTCTGAACACATATGCCAGGCATAGGCAACCCTTGGCTCCCAGATGTTTTGGAACTATGACTCCCATGATCCCTAGCTAACAGGGCCAGTGGTCAGGGATCATGGGAGTTGTAGTTCCAAAACATCTGGGAGCCAAAGGTTGCCTATGCTGACATATACCATGTATTGTAGATAGGGATGGAGGAGAAATCCAATTCAATACACATTTAAAGCTAGATCTATCAAGTTTGCATTTTCTGAAACAATATGCAAACTGAAACACAGCTATCCTTCAAAATTCACACTTAACTAGAATCTGTGATGCATTTTCTCCCACCACATAATGCTTATAAAAATGCATATTGTTGCATGCCACTTCAATCTTCAAGTAGTGCGAGATTCCAGGGGTTCCAATTACTTACCCAGGATTCATGTTTTCTTTGGAAAAGGGTACAATGGGGACTGAGGTATCTTTATGATAATGTGGTTTATTTACACATATATACAACCTGAGCCTATGATAGATGGCTCACAGCATTAACACCCCAAGAAGGAATTGCTTCTCCCATAGCCACAGCCTTGGATTTCAACACAAATCAGGCACAAATCAGGCACAGCTCTGTCTCCCAGCTGCCCAGCCTGCAGCCTACCAGTTTTGCTGTCCAGCAGATAGCCAGGTGGCGCTGTGGTTAAACCACTGAGCCTAGGGCTTGCTGATCAGAAGGTCAGCGGTTTGAATCCCTGTGACGGGGTGAGCTCCCGTTTCAGTCCTTTATGCAGTTCAGTAAACTTCCTCTCTCTGGTCCCAGAGGGAGATCTTAAGCTTGTTCATCATTGCAGAATTTATCTGCAGCTACCACTGCTGCTAGGGACACGGGTGGCACTGTGGGTTAAACCACTGAGCCTAGGGCTTGCCGATCAGAAGGTCAGTAGTTCAAATCCCCGCGACGGGGTGAGCTCCCATTGCTCGGTCCCAGCTCCTGCCAACCTAGCAGTTCGAAAGCACATCAAATTGCAAGTAGATAAATAGGAACCGCTACAGCGGGAAGGTAAACGGCGTTTCCATGTGCTGCTCTGGTTTGCCAGAAGTGGCTTTGTCATGCTGGCCACATGACCTGGAAGCTGTATCAATAGAGCGAGATGAGCTCTATTTGTTTGCTTTATTATGTTGTTAGGGGACGCAGGTGGCGCTGTGGGTTAAACCACAGAGCCTAGAGCTTGCCGATCAGAAGGTTGGCGGTTCGAATCCCTGCGACGAGGTGAGCTCCTGTTGCTTGGTCCCAGCTCCTGCCAACCTAGCAGTTTGAAAGCACATCAAAGTGCAAGTAGATAAATAGGTATCGCTACAGCGGGAAGGTAAATGGCGTTTCCGTGTGCTGCTCTGGTTCGCCAGAAGCGGCTTTGTCATGCTGGCCACATGACCTGGAAGCTGTACGCCGGCTCCCTCGGCCAATATTGCGAGATGAGCGTGCAACCCCAGAGTCGGTCACGACTGGACCTAATGGTCAGGGGTCCCTTTACCTTTACCTTTAGATAGCCACTTGCTTTGTTACCTTAATGGCCCTTCCTTGGAGGGCCTTTATCTCACCAGGAAGCTAGCCTGTCTGTTCCAGTAATTGAACCTCAGGCATACAGTCTACCTCCCGAACTCATAACATTGTGTTAGGGGAAAGTGTGCATGGAATATAAGATATTAGTGAAAATAATAAGCAAATTTGCACCAAAATGCAGATGAGTATTTTGCAATGGCTACAAAATGTAAATAATTGATTTTAGACTTTTTTTTGGGGGGGGGGGGAGGATGAGAAACAGAGAGAATCAAAATAGACAGAGCCTTCCTTCCTTCCATTCTTCCCTAATTGTGAATTATCACTCCCACTTTACCTTAGCACGAGCAGGAGAAGCAAACCAAAATATCAAAATTAATGTGGGCTTGCCATGAGATCTGAATCCAGGATTGAGCTTTGATTTTTCTTAGCAAGCCAGGATTCATCATTGAACACACTGAACTTGGTTCAAGGCTGACTAGCAAACCAGGCTTGTTGAGGAGAAACAAGCCATGATGCTGGATTTGGATATAACTGAGAGCCAAGCTTTAACATGGCTTCCTGGTTTGGTCCTCCTACTTACACCAGAAAGGAGCAAAGCAGAAGCAATCATTTACAGGAGGAGCAAGGAAGCGCTTTCAGCTGAAGGTCTACATTCCTTAGTAGACTCAGGAGTGGTGCTAGGGCTTTTTGTGCCCTAGACAAAAACTCTTTCTGGTGCCCCCCCCCCAGGGCGCATGCGTCATGACGCACGCACGCCACTGATGCCCCTGTGTCCCCTCCATTGGCGGGAGGAGTGCGGGCCAAGGGGGGAGCTCGGCGCCCTCCTGCCTGTGGAGGGGACGCTTTGAGCTCCTCAGCGGCGGTGGCTGCAGTGAGCGAGCGGCGACGGCAGCAGCGAGCGCCCATAGCTGAAGGTTTCAGCTGCGGGCGCTGCCACCACTTGCTTGCTGCAGCCGCTGGGGAGCACACAGCGTCCCCTCCGTGGTCGGGAGGGCGCTGAGCTCTCCTTTTGGCTCACGCTCCTCCCGCCTGTGGAGGGGATGCTGGGGGCTCCTCGGCGAGCGAGCAGGTGGGCGGGTGGGCCGGCGGCGGCAGTGCCCATAGCTGAAGGTTTCAGCTGCGGGCGCTGCCACCGCTTGCTTGCTGCCGCCGCTGGGTAGCTGTCGGCATCCCCTCCATAGGCGGGAGGGCGCTGAACTCTCCTTTTGGCTCGCGCTCCTCCCGCCTGTGGAGGGGGCACTGTGAGCTCCTCGGGGAGCGGGCGGGCGGGCGGGCAGCGGTGCGGGGGTATTGCAGGGCAGGCTCGGCAGTGCCCCCTCCATTTTGGCGCCCTAGGCAATGGCCTAGTCCGCCTAAATGGACGCACCGGCCCTGAGTAGACTAACGTCCAGGGGCCAGTCAGGTTGGAGCAAGTGATGTGGCTCTTACCTCTGTACAGGAGGCTACAGTGCAGCCGAACAAAAGTTTCTACAGGTAGACCTCTCCATCCAGGGAGACAAGAGGCATTGTTGCAGTTTTAGGAAAAATTCCAGCTTGGCAGCAAAACCAGAGAGAGCAACCTGCAGACTGTCTCAAGCAACTGGAGGACCATTTTTGGTCCATGGTCCTGAAGTTCTCCATCCCTGGCTTTCAGTAAACCACAATAAGCCAGCAATCCTAGCTTGTCATGATCATGACACATAAAAGTGCCACCATAGTAAGACAGCAGCCAATGACATGAAGGGTGAAGTTCCACCATTTGCTTCATTGCACTATGTTATGGATCTAAGTGCTACATCTTACATTAGTGGGGAAGGGGAAATGAGGCAAGAGGGCTGCTGTTTTGGTTAATGTTTCATCCCGCCATTAATAAACTTCTCCTTGGATATACCTCTCTCTCCTGCTGCCCACTTACACAATCACCCAGGCAACGTCGTGCCCTTCAGAAAGGCTCCCCAAAGCATTTTGCTTTGAAGTGCTTCCAACAGTTCCCTTCTGTAGCCCAAGCTGTAAAAGCATGATGGGGAGCAGAAAGTCCCACTGCATCAGAAGTTGGGTTATGTAGCCCTCTAAAAAGAACTTTTGCTATTGAGCCTGGAGATGGTAGCGATGGATGCTCCAAGGGACAGGATTCCTTTTAAGCCTCCTTAACTAAGCGCTGAGGATCCCACCCAAAAAAATGTGGTGACTTCAGATTAAGTTAATTGTCCTTCCTTCAATCCTATGAGGCATGTGAGTTAATTTAAGGCTAATTAGCAAGTGCTCCGTGAGGCAGCTAAACTGCACTAATGCATTTCTAAGAATTCAGCTCCGGAAGAAATAAGCTCGCTGCAAATTGAAAGGGAACATTTCCAAAAGAAAGGTTAAGGAAGGCCTTAATTGTCTCTGCAGTAAGGCTTGCTTCGCTTTGCGGGGGTGGGGAGGGTCTGGAGCACGTGACAAGAAGAACTGTTGCCTTTCCCTTAGTTACAAAAAATAATAATAATATCTTAAATACCTTAAACTTGTTGGAGTTGCAAAGAAGCAATGTGGCTCAGTCCTTTATGCAGTTCAGTAAACTTCCTCTCTCTGGTCCCAGAGGGAGATCTTAAGCTTGTTCATCATTGCAGAATTTATCTGCAGCTACCACTGCTGCTAGGGACACGGGTGGCACTGTGGGTTAAACCACTGAGCCTAGGGCTTGCCGATCAGAAGGTCAGTAGTTCAAATCCCCGCGACGGGGTGAGCTCCCATTGCTCGGTCCCAGCTCCTGCCAACCTAGCAGTTCAAAAGCACATCAAAGTGCAAGTAGATAAATAGGTACCGCTACAGCAGGAAGGTAAACGGTGTTTCCATGTGCTGCTCTCGTTCGCCAGAAGCGGCTTTGTCATGCTGACCACATGACCTGGAAGCTGTATCAATAGAGCGAGATGAGCGCCGCAACCCCAGAGTCAGTCACGACTGGACCTAATGGTCAGGGGTCCCTTTACCTTTACTACTGCTACTGATGCTACTAGCCATCTCCAACAAACACACAGCAGGTTTCTCAACTTTCAGCTTCCTGCTGTGTGAGCTCTATAGCTCATGATCAGAATGGCTGTTCCCAACAGAATGGCTCAGTTGGTTAGAGTGTGGTGCTGGCAACGGCAAGGTTGCAGGTTCGATCCCCATAAGGGACAGCTGCCACATTCCTGCATTGCAGGGGGCTGGACTAGATGATCCTCAGGATCCCTTCCAACTCTATGATTCTATGAGATTCTGTGATATTCCAGACACAGTCCTCCTGTGGCTGGGTGCTGGCAGTTGCAATTTGCAGGACCTATGCTTGGGTTCTAGGGCAATGCCAGGAGAGGTGGGACTCACTGCACCTGGAAGAATCAACCACAGGAGGGGATTCCCCCTCCTTTCCCCCTTTTTGCTATCCCCCCCTTTGTTTGTTGCTAACAAGGAATGGGGGGCGAGGAAGAGGAAGAGGAGAAATTGTACCCGAGAGTAAAGGGAGAAATTGCATAGAGATAACGAAAATCACTGGGTTAAAGCTGACTGAAAGTCCAGAGGTATCATTATTATCAATTTAAGATGGGGTGGAAGGTTCGCAGGCTATGAAGGACTTGCTCACAAATTTATTGACAGCTGCATGAATTACGTTAGCTAGGAAGTGGAAGGGGCAAGTAGAATATAAAATGGAAGAATGGTGTAAAGTGGTGTGGGATATAGCTGAAATATATTTAAAAAATAAAAAATTTGTCCAGTAGCACCATAGAGACCAGCTAGGTTTGTCATTGGTATGAGCTTTCGTGTGCATGCACACTTCTTCAGATACACTGAAACAGAAGCCACCAGGCCCTTATGAATAGTCAGAGGGTGGGGGTGGGGGTATTACTCAGAAGCGTGGTGGGAATGGGTGATTGACTCAGTGGGTGTGGTAAACCTGTTAACGACTGTTAACGACTGCAATTAGTCCTACAGGAAAAAGCAAGGAATAGTATGCAGATGACTAGGTGCTACTGGACATTTTTATCCCCTTTCTTTATATATTTCGACTGGATCAGACCAACACGGCTACCTACCTGAATCTGAGATATAGCTATTAATGATAAATTAACATGTGCCATTAAGGTAAGACGGGGAATATGCAGGAGAAATGATTTTCAGGAGATGTGGAAAGTGTTTGTAGAATTTGTACTGTTAAAACAGAAAGGGGTCAAAGCAAGGTAAAAGGTCTTGAAATTTTGGGAGGTTAGATAGTTACAATGGAATGGTCTCGGTGGTGGGGTGCACATTTTTATTCTTATTTATTTATTATTTTACTTTCTCAAAAAGGTGATTATATGTTTGCGTATTTGTTTAAAAATAAATAAAAAGGGCAAAAAAAATTGCACTAGGAAGTGGATTTCTCTCAGCTTCTGTTGATGCCAAGTTAGTATGTTCCTCTCCCTCCAACCACATTGCCTCCTGAGTTTCAGCAACAGGTGGGGAGGGAATATAGGGGAGGTTATAAAAGAATGGCAAGAGGGACCCAGGTGGCTCTGTGGGGTTTTTTTTTTTTTTGCTGCTGCTGCTGCTGCTGCTGCTGCTGCTACACCACTAGAGATGACCATGCATTCTTCTGTGATATTTCCAGCAATAAATTCATTTTAATGCGCACCTTCCCCTAATATTTGCATTTTTGTACACCTTGTTTGGTTGAAGAACTGCATCTCAAAATTCAGGGAAGTGAGAATTTTGAATGACAGCTGTGCTTCAATTCCTGCATTAGAAATTAGCTCTGGATTGCTCCTCTATCTTTAACGTGTGAAATGCTCTTCCTGTTTCGATTTCTGAACACCAAACTGCTCTTTCTTTCTTTCTTTTTTTAAGGTAGAAGAGCACTTCCCCACCCCTTGCTCAGCTGGTAGCTTTACACAAAGCTTTCCAAAAAGTTAAAAACAACAGTTTCTTCCTCTTCTTTGAATTGAGCCCCACAGTATGCATTTCTGTGTGACTTCGACTCTTTCAGTTATGAAATTATTCCCAAGCTGACCATGGGGACTGAATAGACAACTTATTCTGTTCTTGACCTTATGTTGGCTTCAAGTGGATGGAAATCGCTTCCCCCAAATGTCTGCAATGGGTTTCAATTTCCCCTAGTCCTAATAATGTTCCCACTGGGACCTCGTGATTCTATTACCAGCCAGTCCCTAACAACTCAGACAATTTTATTAATATTTGCACTAGGAGGGAATGGCAGTAAAAAGACATTAACCCACAAAGTCATGAAATGCTCTGTTATCTTGCGTATCCTGAGCTAGAGAGAGATTTAATAACATCACTACATAATAAAGCTTCCATGCCTGATATGATCCCAGAGGAAGAGCACAGTGGGGGGAAAAATTAAAGATTTATGGCTTCCAATTTAATTGTATTGTAGAAACAGAGTCTACTTCTATTCCTATTATACAGTATATTTATACAAAGTTGTGCAAAAGAGGGTGTGGGGGGGGGGAGCAAAACAAGCTGCAATTGTTTCCACATTTTAATGCACTGGGAGTTCTATACAAAATGACAAATTGGCTGATATGCTCTCCTACCAAGAATAATGCCTGGGTTTACAATAACTTTAATGTCTCAAAAGGATATGTTGCATGGTCTGTAAACAACTCTTCCATGATAAATGAATGGTGAGGGGTAACACACGCTTTGAAAAGTACACACACTGCTGAATCTAAACACTTATTTATGACCTTTCATTGATCCAATTTTTGCCTTTCCACACCAACTAACTTCAATCGCCCACATTTTAGGCCTAATTCCCACAAACGATGAGGTTCTAAACCTGCGTCTGTACTAGTTCAGATAGCAAGTTGAGAGCTTGGTGTGTGTGGGTGTGTGGGTGTGTAACATCCAGATCTATTAAGAAACCTAAATATTTGTTAAAGGCCCTGACCATTCATTCATGATGATCAAACAATACATTCACAACAGTACTGCATTCTTGGAAGCATTATGAATGGTTAAGAAATTTGTCTCATAAAAGTAAGAGAACAGCTCCAATATTTGAAATAGTGGAGACGGAAGAGTGTGTGGTGCAGCAGGCTTAAACATCCTGTCACCACTTCTTCCCATGGGGTCAAATCGCCCTGAGGTCACAACATTCTCGCCTAGGGAGATACCACCTCTCCTCTTCTTCTATGGGAGGAGGGGTGTGGCAAATTCAAACCATCTTTCTTTCTTTCTTTCACATAAAATTATTAAATTGTGTTGTAGGAAGATAGGAAGCTACATAGAAAGCTATCTTATACCAACCCAGGCCATTGGTCCATCGTCAGCAATGATTGGCAGCTACACTCCAAGATTTCACAAGCCAAATTTGAAGGCGGTTATATAAGAGAAATGTGAGATTCATTTTTGATTAATACATTTGATTTTAAAACTGAGCCCTCTTTATATTATCAACAGTATTCTACATTTGAGATAAACTTCATTGGACTAGTCATGTTGTTCGGATGCCTGATTATCGTCTTCCAAAGCAGCTACACTCTATTCCCAAATTAAGAATGGAAATCAAAATACCAGTGGACGAACAAAAGAGGTTTAAAGCACTGATAACTGGGAATCAATGGCCTGAGAGCACTCCAATTGGACCAAAGGTGACCAATGGTGCCATGGACTTTGAAGAAACATGAACTCAGGGCAAATAGCAGAAATGAGCTAAGAGGAAGGCACTGCGGCCCAGAAACCTATGTCCCCACTGTGGAAGGATGTGTAGATCCAGAATTGGCCTCCACAGTCACTTAAAGACTCACTGTTAAGACTATCTTCATGGAAGACAATCTTGCTGGGCTATGAGCAATCACCAAAGAAAAGAAGAAGACGACATTTTAGACTAATAGGCATCCAAAAGGAAAGACCTTTGGAAAGACCCTGTTGTCGTATGGAATTTCTTCAGCATAGGGTTGTCAACTGATCAAGGAAAGGGGCATGTCCTGCTCTTGTACTTTTAGCAGCAGTATCATCCACAGCATGTGATGTGTCTTAGGGCATGGTGGTAAGCATCATCACCTGTGAGCATCTGCAGATTAAGCCGCTGTTAAGCACACAGGAGTTGGAGCCAGGAATTAAGTTGTCGTTCCTATAGCAGAAGCAGAAATGGAAGCTCCTTCTCCCATGGCCCAGATTAGTCCCATCCCTATCACCCCTGGAGCTTGCACTTATCTTGTCTACATTAATAGGAGATACAGGAGGCAGGAAGAGGCACTTACTACAACGTTTAGCACAATGGGGCCTTGAAAAAATGCTGTGGATCTCCATATGCAACATTAATACAGATAACAGCACCTATTCATCGTATTTCCAGCCTCTTTTCCTCTGCTGAATGTACAAAAGGAGCTACTTTCCTCCCAAGGCAATAGAGAGCTATCTTTAATCTTTTGCACTAATACACCAGCATTTGTTATCCATGCATCTGAATGGCAGCCCTTTACCTGCTAGTGCATTGTCTACAGCTCGGATAAATAAACAATCCTGCTGACTGAAGGCATCTTTTCCATCAGGATTATAGACCACCATTTAAGCATTAAAAGCAAATACAAAAGGAGGAGAGAGTCTCTAAAAGGAAGCATAAATCTCAAAAGGCTACAAAAGTCTGCGGCAAAAGAGTTATTTTTCCAAGAATGCTTGCAAATAGCATAGATGTTGTTCCTTCTCCCCCACCTTTCTGGTTCTCTTTTACCAGCCTCCTTAAAGGGCAGCCAGGATCATTTGCAAAATGTTAGGGAGCAGTTCCAACAGCTGCCTGAGAGTGGCATGCAATATTCAGAGCAGGCAGAAAGCAAAACCGAGTCGAAAGACTTCGGAATTACAGCAGCCTCTTATAGCAGCATCAACAGAGGTATAGTATCCAGATCAAGGGAAATAATAGTACCACTCTATTCTGTCTGTGTCCAATTCTGGGCACCACAGTTTAAGAAAGATATTCACAGGCTGGAATGTGTGCAAGGGAGGGCAACCAAAGACAACCAAGGGCTTGGAAAACCTTATGTGGAATGGTTGAGGAAGTTGGATATGTTTAGCTTGGGAAAGAGGAGACTGAGAGGATATGTGATAGCCATCTTCAAATATCTCAAGGGCTGTCACATGGAGGATGGAGCAAGCCTGTTTTCTCCTGCTCTGGAATGTAGGACTTGAACCAATGGCTTCAAATAACAAGGAGGGAGATTCCGACTAAACACCAGGAAAAACTTTCTGACAGCGAGAACTATTTGACAGTGGAACAATCTCCCTCGGGAAGTTATGGACCTCCTTCCTTGGAGGTTTCTAAGCAGCAGTTGGATGGCCATCTGTCCTGGATGCTTTAGTTGAGATTCCTGCATTGCAAGAGGTTGTACTTGATGACCCTTGGGGTCTCTTAAAACTCTACAATTCTATGATTCTATCAAAACCAAAACTAAACCAAACCACACCACATCAGTGGTACCTCACAAGACGAATGCCCTGCAAGACTAATTTTTCGCAAGACGAATGCTTCTTGCAATCTGATGGTGACTCGCAAGACGAAATCACTTTGTGAAAAATTCGTCTTGCGAATCGCGGTTTCCCATAGGAATGCATTGGAATTTAATTAATGCGTTCCTATGGGCAAAAAAAAAAAAAGAAATTTCAATGCATTCCTATGGGAAACCACGATTCACAAGACGAATTTTTCGCAAAGCGAATTGACTCACGGAACGAATTAAATTTGTCTTGCAAGGCACCACTGTATATCTATGGACTGCCTTATGTATTGAGAGAATGGCACATGTATTAGGAGTTTCTTCTTGATCCGTAGCCATAAGGATGGTATATTTAAACTGGTGGCTCTCAAGCATGGCATCTCGTTTGCAAGGTTTGTAGTTTCCAGTTTCATATATGGTACATAGATAATTTATCATCACAATAGTGAAGGAAATCAGTATTTCCCCCACTTTACAGGCAGGGAAGACATCTGGCTTGGCTTAACCAAGGCAACCTAGAGCTCCCATCACTAAACTTGAGCTTCATCACTGTAACTTCCATCACATGTGGCATAAAGGAAGGGGCAACACAAGTAGAACGGGATGTAGGAAGGAGCTCCGTCCCCCCCTCAACTGATATGCGGCTTCCCCCTTTGCCCACTTCAATCCACATATGAAGATGGACACCAGGTTGGGGGGAGTATTTGCATACAAACCTCTACACACATAGGCACCCCTGGTTCCTGGAAGCTTTATTGTGCAAGGTCCTGGGAGCAAATAGCAAAAATATGGATGGCAAAGTCAAGTAGCCACACATTATCACACCACTTTTGTTACTGATAAGGAATACATTGGAAAAGCAAAAGAAACACCTGCTAGCAGTGTTTGATTTTCCATATTCTGCAAATGAAACAAAAACATTTTGGTACTATACTACACTGAAAGGCTTAAATGTTTCTTTAATTGTCCTTGAATCTTCCCTCCACACCTGCCACCCTCTCCTGCCACACCAGTGTCAGCATGCCACACCCTTTGAGAACCACTGATCTATATTTTGCTGGTGAAGATCAGAGAAGGGAGCCAGTGCTTACATTTCTAACTCTTTTCCTTATATGGGATTTTTCTCAGTTAGCTCTTGTGTTGAGCTTCTCTTCCCCCTGGTGGTTTCATTAGTGCTTTGCTACTTCTGACTAGGTTGTTTTAGGTCCTTAATTGTTTTCATTGCCACTTCTCATGTTAATATTGCTAGTTTACTTTGCTGCCACATACACCCGGACAACACCATTACTGGCCCCAACAACATCCAACATACCATCTCAGGACTATTTAATTGCTCATCTTCTAACATTGTGTATGCCATCAAATACCAACGGTGCCCTTCAGCGCTCTATATTGGACAAACAGGCCAAACCCTCCGCCAAAGGATAAATGGACATAAATCTGACATCAGGAATCACAAGACAGAGAAACCAGTAGGAGAACACTTCAATCTCCCAGGACATTCTATACAACATCTCAAAGTAGCTGTTTTATTACAGAAAATTTTCAGAAACAGACTGGAAAGAGAAGTTGCTGAATTGCAACTCAATTCCAAGCTTAAAACCATGGAGAGACCTGGTCTGAATAAGGACACTGGATTCTTATCTCATTATACATGATAAAGCTTTCTTTAGCACCTCACCCCTTGCTTTTTCCTGCAAGACCAATTGCAGTCATTAACAGTCGTTAACAGTCATCAACAGGTTTACCACTCCTATCAGCCAATCACCCATTCCCACCACCCTTCTGAGTAATACCCCCACCCCCACCCTCCGACTATTCATAAGGGTCTGGTGACTTCTGTTTCAGTGTATCTGAAGAAGTGTGCATGCACACAAAAGCTCATACCAATGACAAAATGTTGGTTCGTCTCTAAGGTGCTACTGGAAGGATTTTTAAAAAACATTTTTACAAATCAGTTTCATTTGTTGAGACATTATTACCCAAGCACTCTGGTTTCAGGATGACTTTAAGCCGGAGAATTTTCAGTCACCAATAAAGAAATCTGAGGGCAAGGCGCTTGCATTTGAGTCACCGGAGAAAGGTAAGCATTCAAAAGTCTCTTGATTAGATGGCAAACTTTCACAGCTCCCAGCTACCACCCCTTGCGGAAAAGCTATTAGCACACAGTGCTGACTCCCAGCTATTAAAGAAACCTTAAATGATGGTGTCAGAATGATTTAATTCTAATAGTTTTCTGATGGTTTCCTCTCTGTTAAGGCTCCGCATTCACAAGAGAGCACGACAATCATTTTGGCATCCCCCTTACAATGGGCGTTATTAATAGAGCTTCGGTTTATTGATTTCTCTGGCTAGATAATCATTCTTGAACAGATGCATAATGTGGCCTGGGCTGAATAACTGATGGCACTGAGAATTACAGAGCAAGCTGGAAACAAGCCGGAGGATGTGGTGGTGAGGAGAGGCCCCACCACTTCAAAAATAAATGTAGGCAGAGGAAGCTGCTCCGATCAGACCAGGAATATTGCATGATGAATTACTCTATTACAATGGGATTGAAAAGAAGGGGGGAAAGAAGCAAATGTCAGAGGAAAAAGGGGAAGGAGAAAAGGATCTGATCTCATAATTCTGATAAAGACAGTGCCACTTCAGAATGTAGGTGGAAGGCAATCAAAAGTTTGAATTCAGCACTATGTCAAAAAAAAAAGCCATTGAGAAAGGTTGGCTGGATCCTTTCTCTCCAGTACATTGGCTAACTATCCATGGGAAGAACTCATTAATGCAAGCAAGCATACAATCAGTCAGTTTTCCACTTGCAAAACTGTGTGTGTGTGTGTGTGTGTGTGTGAGAGAGAGAGGGTGAGAGAGAGGGTGAGAGAGAGGGTGAGAGAGAGGGAGAGAGAGAGATTTAATGGGTCATAGCTCAGTGGTAGAGCCCATCTTTCACATGCTGAATGCCCTATGTTCAGCCTTGGAGTCTCTAGGAATGGCTGGGAAAACTCCTGTCTGAACTCCTAAGGTGAGGCTAAGAAACCCCCCATCCCAAACCTATAACCGGTGTTTGTTTTCAGCTAGAGTGCACTGGAGCACAGTTCCAGCACCTGTCAGGTGGCCGCCATTGTGGGCCAGCAACCCCTCCCCCTGTTTCTTGCATTTATGTACTTCTGATGAGCCCAGAACAAACATTTCAAGTTAATACGAAACCAGCCAGCATGTGCATGTCTACCCTTTTTTAGATCTAGCTCCTACTGGGTCTTAGCTGCAGTATTTGTTTCAATTGCAATCAAGGCACTGGGATGAGACACTTTCTGCAATCGCTATACTTCCACCTCTGCAATTAAACAATTTCAGAAGTGCAAGACAGGCAATGCACTGTGCCACAGTCACAGCACAGGACAAAGATGGCTGTTCCTTTATAAAGGAAATAAAGAAATCTATTCCACTCTCCAGAAATCAGATTAACAGAACTCGAGTGCTCCATACCTGGTATGAAAAGATCAATTCTCCTCTGTTGTTTACTTCTCTTCCCATAGAACATGATGGAATTCTGTGCACACATGCTGATTTGGCTCTCTGTAAAATCTAAAGCATTACTTAACCAAAGCAAGGCTACTCACTTTAGAGCTTTGCTCACCTGCCTATATGCCTACTGCCTCAGAGAGATTAGCTTCAGCCCCAGCAGTGGGCAGGTGGTGCAGCCAGGCCTCCATTTCTGAAGCCCTTAAAAATAAGAAATAAATAAAAGTTGAAACTCCGCTGACTGTGAAGTAGTTGAGGCTGCATTTGCAACACCATTTTCAAGAGCTACATTCTGGTAATCAGCTACATGGTGGGGAAGAACAAATGGGTGTTTGTGATTAATTCTTTCTTGCTTCCTTCAACATAGCTGATAAGTAGGATTTAAGATCTTTATTTAAATAAAGGCATTGGCACATACAGCTGTTCTTCTTCTTCTTCTTCTTCTTCTTCTTCTTCTTCTTCTTCTTCTTCTTCTTCTTCTTCTTCTTCTTCTTCTTCTTCTTCTTCTTCTTCTTCTTCTTCTTCCCCCTTCAGATGTCTTCTAAAATAGTCGTATAGTTGATCATTTCCTTGACATCTGAAGGGATGGTGTTCCACAGGGAGGGTGCCAAGAATGCCCTCTGCCTGGTTCCCTGTAACTTCACTTCTTTCTTTTTTTAAAAAAATAATTTTTATTGATTTTACAAAAAAAGAAACACAACACTTACAAACAAAAATAACAAGAAAATAACATTACAAAAATAACAATATAAAAAGAAACAAAAAACACAAAAATCAAAATACCATGATCCTTTCCTTTTAACATTGTAAAAGGGGACTTCCTCGAGTTCCCGCTACCTGCGGTTCATTACTCATTCATCTTTAGCAATTTCCAATTCATTATTTAGAAATCCATACAACTTCAAATCTCTCATACAACAATTTACTTAACATAATTCTCAAACCCGCAGTTTCTATAAACTTCTAAATCTAATCTTAATATACATTTTTACCTTTTTTTAAAAAAATAAACTTTAAAGTCTTTCCACTCTTCTTCTATCGCTTCTTCTCCCCGGTCGCGTATTCTCCCGGTCATCTCAGCCAGTTCCATGTACTCCATCATTTTCATTTGCCAATCGTCCACTGTTGGTAATTCTTGGGTCTTCCAGTTCTTAGCTAATAGTATTCTTGCCGCTGTTGTAGCATACACAAAAAAAAAATATTAGATTTTTCTTGGGAATCTCTTTTCCAACTATACCCAATAGAAAGGATTCTGGTTTCTTAATAAATGTGTTTTTCAACACTCTCTTTAGTTCATTATAAATCTTCTCCCAGAAATCCCTTACTAGTGGGCAAGTCCACCACATATGATAAAAAGAACCTTCCTCTTTCTTACATTTCCAACATTTATTATCCTGATTATGATAGATCTTGGCTAGTTTTATTGGTGTTAGGTACCATCTATACATCATTTTCATTATATTTTCTCTTAAAAGATTACACACAGTAAATTTCAAAGTCTGTTTCCATAATTTTTCCCAGTCTTCCATCAAAATATTATGTCCCACATCCTTTGCCCACAATATCATAACGTTCTTTGTTTGTTCATCTTTCGTATGCCACTCAAGCAAAAACTTATACATTCTGGAAAGTATTTTTGTTTTTGGTTCTAACAATTCTGTTTCCAACTTTGACTTCTCTGATTGAAAACCAAACCTGTAACCTCACTTCTCGCCATCAGGGAACCAGTGAAGGAACCGTCAGAAGACCCTCAGAGGAGGACCTCAGATTGAAATAAGTTTTTGTGTATTCATTACAGACCCTCCATCTCAGTTTCTGATTTGATCCCAGAATGTCCCACTTTTCCTTAGGACTGTCAGAACCGTGGGATGGAAAGCCAGCTGGCTTGGCCCCAGCCGGAGCGTCTCCCTTCTCAGCCTTGCCGCTGCGGAGATCCATCAGTCATCCTCCGACTCATGCTCATACCTGTCAAGTTCCTCTCTGAAAAATAAGGGACCGGACCAAAAGTAGCATACCGGAAGTAGCGCGGCGGCCATTTTGGAACTGGGCGGAGCATGCTCAGAAGTGACTTTTGATGCTGCTGTGCCCTGTTCCAAAATGGCCGCAGCACCAGAAGTCGTGTTGTAGCCATTTTGGAACAGGGCAGAGCAGCATCAAAACTCGCTTCTGAGCTTGCTCCGCCCAGTTCCAAAATGGCCACCGTGCCAGAATAAACCGGGGGGAAACAAAAAAAAAATCCGTTTTTTGGAAAAACGGGGGTTTCCCGGGGAAAACAGGAGACTTGGCAGCTATGCTCATGCTGCTGTTCATGCAAGACCACACATTACTCAGCAGAGTAAACACACAACAGATCTGGCTCCAGGCGTGGATACTAGGCTACATTTATTGAACATAAATCAGGAAAAATCAGAAGAAAGAAAACATGGCCTCTCTCCTTGTCGTTCTTCTCGGAGAGAGAAAAAACAAAAGCAATACAGAGCGGATGTTCCGCTCAAGAGACTCTAGCAATTTGTTGGAATGTAAACAGACATGTGACATGTAACCATCCCACATATCTGCAGCAAGGGTGGAATAGAATTTCCAACAAGGACTGGAGAAATGGAGCCCATAGGTTGGTGCCTACTCTGCCTATTTGGCAATCTGGCACTGACGATGTGGCTCCAATAAGTTCTGGTGCATGAAAATTGTTGTATAAAACTAAACACAAATAAAAGTACAGTGGAACCTCAGTTCCCGAATGCCTCCGTTGCTGGATGTTTTGGTTCTCGAATGCCAAAGATCCAGAAGTAAATTCTTCCATTTTTGAATGTTTTTCGGAACCCGAATGTGTGACGCGGCTTCTGCTGAGTGCAACCAATGGGGAACCGTGCCTTGGTTTCCGAACGTTTCTGAAGCCGAACGGGCTTCTGGAATGGATTTCGTTTGAGAACTGAGGTACCACTGTATGTATATTAATCATGTATATTAATTTCTGGTGTTTCAACATTATCTACATCAAAATTGGAAGCTTGCCCAATGCTATACAGTCGTACCTCGGGTTACGACCACCTCGGTTTGCGAACAGTTCGGGTTACGAACTGCGCAAACCGGAAGTGTTTTTGCCGCGTGTGCAGAAGCGGCGCGCGCAATCGCGCGATCTGCGCATGCGCAAAATGGCGGCGCCCATCGCGTTCGGGTTACGAACTACTGCGATCCGGAACGGATCGCGTTCGTAACCCGAGGTATTACTGTACTCTAATTCTTCCCCAAAGCAATGAGGCAGTTGTCACCTTGTGCTGGTACATGTAACAAACAGTGTGGCAAGTATTTGCTAGATATTTAGCACCAGGAGTTGATTCTTGCATTTGAAAAAGATCCGCATATTTGAGCCAAATCCTCAAAGTCCTTATTTGCCATAAAAGCCTATTATGCTGCTCTCACACAATTCTTTAAAAGTAAGATGACACATTATACATCATTATAGCACTTTCAAGCAGAGCACAGCACTGGGGGGAAACACCCTTTACTTCATCACATCTGAAGCCTGCATTTCTGCCCCTGGGTGCCTTTGCATATGCTCCCCTCAAATCAATGAGGCTTTTGCCTAACTGGGGGAAGGACTGAACTCAAACGGGAGGGAGTGGATTGGATAAATGAATTGAGAAAGGTCAATACTGTCCATTTGTGCGAATAATTCAAGGTTTGCCTGAGCTTTTCAGTGTATATCAGCATAGTTTTCTGGAAGATTCAGTCACTGGAGAGACACAGCTCTTCCACCTATGAAAGTGATGGATGTTCTCAGCATCTTGTAAAGAATTAAAGACTTGGCACTGCCAATATCTTATTGTTTGCCTCAAGGCCTGGTGTGCAGAGTGGGGGCGGGGAGCCTTGCTTACATACATGGGGCTCTTGAGAGCTGGTGCCTCTAGATGCAAGAGTAACATTTGAGAAAGCAGTTAAAGCCTTCAGGGAAACAGCAGCACTTGTATTGTACTACAGAGGCCTTTGCTGCAAAACTCAAGGGAAATAAGAGAAGGCAGCCTCCTAGCTTCTCTCAGATTAAAAGATTGCCAGAAAACAGCAGACAACAAGAGCTGGAACAGGCAGGCACAGAAGATTAAATAGTGCTAGAACATTTCTCAAGTGCCTACCTGCTAAACAAAACATGCAATAAATTAGAGGTCAGTGGAGAGTCCTTAGGTGCTACCCATGGACTGGGGTATGGGACCCAGGTGGCGCTGTGGTTAAACCACTGAGCCTAGGGCTTGCTGATCAGAAGGTCGGTGGTTCGAATCCCTGTGACGGGGTGAGCTCCTGTTGCTTGGTCCCAGCTCCTGCCAACCTAGCAGTTCGAAAGCACGTCAAAATGCAAGTAGATAAATAGGAACCGCTACAGCAGGAAGGTAAACGGCGTTTCCATGTGCTGTTCTGGTTTGCCAGAAGCGGCTTTGTCATGCTGGTCACATGACCTGGAAGCTATACGCCGGCTTCCTCGGCCAATAATGTGAGATGAGTGCGCAACCCCAGAGTCGGTCACGACTGGACCTAATGGTCAGGGGTCCCTTTACCTTTATGGACTGGGGTGGGGGGGAAAGGAAAGTGAAGTTCAGTTCCCATTTGCTCTCCAAGTTCTTAACTGCTACCTCTCAAGGTTTAGCTAAACGGCAATGATGCCAGATCCAAGGTTTGTGCACATGTTATACTGAACACAGGTCCAAGGTCTTTCTACACATGCACAAGTGTTTGTGTGAAGGTGTGTGCTTGTGTTTATTTGTATCATTCAACTATTGCTCATTCAGGTAGGTAAAAAAAGGTAAAGGTAAAGATCCCCTGGAAGGTTAAGTCCAGTCAAAGGAGACTATGGGGTTGTGGCGCTCATCTAGCTTTCAGGCCAAGGGAGCCGGCATTTGTCCACAGACAGTTTTCTGGGTCATGTGGCCAGCAGGACTAAACCGCTACTGGAGCATGGAGGACCGTGATGAATGCCAGAGCACATGGAAAAGCCGTTTACCTTCCCACCGCAGTGGTACCTATTCATCTACTTGCACTGGCATGCTTTCGAACTGCTAGGTTGGCAGGAGCTGGGACAAAGCAAACGGGAGCTCACCCCGTTGTGGGGATTCGAACCGCCGACCTTCTGATCAGCAAGCCCAAGAGGCTCAGTGGATTAGACCACAGCGCCACTCGTGTCCTATTTGCACACAGGTACATAGATTGTACACTCATTGAACTTTGCATGTGAACAAAGGTAAAGGTAAAGGGAACCCTGACCATTAGGTCCAGTCGTGACTGACTGGGGTTTCGCCACTCATCTCGCTTTATTGGCTGAGGGAGGCAGCGTACAGCTTCCAGGTCATGTGGCCAGCATGACTACGCCGCCTCTGGCGAACCAGAGCAGCACACTGAAATGCCGTTTACCTTCCCGCTGGAGCAGTACCTATTTATCTACTTGCACTTTGACATGCTTTCGAACTGCTAGGTTGGCAGGAGTGAACAAAGGTACGAGTGTACAATTAAACTATTTGCGTACATGAGCACACAGATTGTACACTCGTTAAATGTAACATCTGAACCCCCTTAAGTTCATAGTACATAAACCACAGGCAAGCTGAACAAACATTGCTGAAATGAAAGAGAAAAACGGAACAGCACTATCCTGGCCTTAATTCAAACGCAGTCCAATATGTTTTGCCAACTGAGGCAGAGGACAAAATGACAACCTTTCCCTACACAACTCTGTTCTCCAACATTTACTACTACTTCCTGCTTTCCCCCACTGCCCGGGCAGCTGCCTCATTTTAAAGTTGTACACACACTGGACATTCATACCACATGGCTGTGCATGTGTAAAAGTCTTTGTGTGAAAGAGTGTACATGTATTCACCTTCTAAATAACCACATAGTCTTGTAACTTTTTTTCAAAGTGCTGATTTCATCACACATGGTTCCATCTAACTATATTGAAGGATGTGAATATTTGACTGCAGATGTTACAGAGATGTGCGGATTCAGAAGTAGCAAGGCCATGGGTCCTGTATCTCTGAATAGTCAAAGCAAAGTGGCTATTTTGGAGCGGTTTTCCATGTGAAAATTCACTCACAGTCTCCGCCTAGATCAAACTCCCCAGCTAAGTTCAGAGGTGACAGCCGACTATACCGGTAGGCATTTATAGACAAACCTGCCTAATCTACAATTTCCAAGACAATATGAGGAGCAGAAACAGTCATCCTCTGAAATTCAAACTTGTTTTCACAGTGCATTTCCCCAATCAAGTAATGTGCAGAAACATGCATATACAATGGTAAAATGTATATATATTAGCAAAATAACATGCAAAATGTAAGTCCAATTCCTTTGCAAAAATGTGTAAATTAAGCAAAATTGCATGCAAGGTTTTGTATATTATGAGAAATTCACAATGAAATGCTGACAAATTTATATGAGGACTTTAAAAAGATAAACCTCAGTTGTGGAAATGTGGCACATCTAAGGTTGGAAAAATGAGAAAGCGAGAGAAACTGATTCACCCATCCTTATGTTTGACCTATGAAATTAAATGCCTGAGCATCTTATGTCCCCTGTCTACTCAAGAAAGCTGTTCTTATGAATATTCAGATCTCATTCAAAAACTAAAAACCTAATATAAAAACTCAACATTTTAGGGGAGCTATTTATTTTCATGCCTTTGAGTTTTACTCAATGGAAGATGTTAATCCCAAACTGCTGCCAAACCATTGTTTCTGACTGCCTCTCTCGTGCACAAATCATGCTCACCACCACCAAATCATCATAAAGCACTCTTCTTTATCTTCTTCATTTGAAAACTCCTAAAGACTTTTCAAGGATGAAATAAGAATTTTTCAGAGTTTTATTGCAGTTGTGTTATGCCACATATAATACAGATTACTAACTATAAAAATAGAGGATTTAGCAAAAGAAAGAAAGAAAGAAAGAAAGAAAGAAAGAAAGAAAGAAAGAGTTATCACTTTGACAATGAGCACAGCATGAATTGTGGACTTTCTGGCATCCATGCAAATCTGAAACTCCCTGGCCCAAACTAATCTAAACTACAGCCTTACATTGGTAATTGCATGAAGTGTGAACATGGCTCTCTCTAAAACCATAATCTCAGCTGTTCAATGTGTATTGAATAGGTGCAGCCTACACCACTTCTGAGTTTGCATGTCCTGCTTCTTCCATCATATCATCACCATCATTTTATTTGTATGCCGCCTTTCCATAGTTAAAACAGTGCTCAAGGTGGCTTACAACATGACAAGATTTACACAATTACCAACGTAACGAAAGTCATAAGCAATAAATAAGGTAAAGGTAAAGGGACCCCTGACCATTAGGTCCAGTCGTGACCGACTCTGGGGTTGCGCGCTCATCTCACATTATTGGCTGAGGGAGCCGGCATATAGCTTCCAGGTCATGTGGCCAGCATGACAAAGCCGCTTCTGGCAAACCAGAGCAGCACATGGAAACGCCGTTTACCTTCCCACTATAGTGGTTCCTATTTATCTACTTGCATTTTGACGTGTTTTCGAACTGCTAGGTTGGCAGGAGCTGGGACCAAGCAACAGGAGCTCACCCTGTCACAGGGATTCAAACCGCCGACCTTCTGATCAGCAAGCCCTAGGCTCTGTGGTTTAACCACAGCACCACCTGGGTCCCAAGCAATAAATAAAACACATCAAAAAGTACACACCCAAATTGAAAACAATTTCCACATGAATCATAAAATCTAAAACTAAGAATATAGCATTAATATCAATTACAATTTAAAATGACATAGATAAAAAATAAAAGCAATTAAAAACAAAACCGGTGCCCTCTCTGCCCAGATGGAAAGAGGCAGACAAGGCCCTTCAGGCCCTCAGCAGTGGTGAGACCCTCACTTCCAGGTTTGAGGACCTATTGGGGAAACTATGGCTGAGAGTACCAAGCCCTTGGAATATGCGGTCATGCTTTAGATGAGCTGCCCCCACTTGGACTGCTCTGTGTTTCTTTAAGGGGGCATAGCCAAATAGAAGAGGAGGTGGCATAAATGGGGTTAGTGGGGTACAGATAACATTGACAAATGAAAGAGATCCTCTGCATTTCTCTTTACACCAGATTACTTCCCTTCCTTGCATGAGGCAAAAGCTGTGTGCTTTCCAAGTTCTTTGTTTTATATCCCTCCCAGATCCATAATGCAGGTAGGAGTGCCTCTCCCTCTCGCTGCCCATTGAGCCAGGAATCAATAGTGCATTAAACCCCAGAGTTTGTTTCCTGCAGGAAGTGAGATATCGTTCTCTGTGTAATATGGTGAATTTGTGTTTAAAGGAAGCTGTTCTATAGATTTGGGGGAGCGGGGCAGGGGGTGGCTATCCCCAGGGAGATAGTTTTCATTTGCCGATACTTTCTAACTCAGCCAGGGTAAATTCATAAGTATCAGTTCACATTGACTGGAGAAAAAAAGGATTAGTCAGGGGTTAGTCACAAAGTTTGAGTAAGTATTATTTTGGACTGAGCAATAACATCTCTCCATCATCTAACATGAGAACTCCATTGAATCCCCAAACAACTGAAGCGCAATCAATGAAATAAAAAAATAACCACATTTCCATCTGGGGAACAGGATTCCTGTTTCCAGTTACCATCTTCAGAGGAGGGACAATGTGACAGATGCCATGATGTGCTGAAATGGGGTGACAGAGGCATGAAGATTATCTACAGGAAAGTCACTGAGGTGGAAGAAATCAATTAAGAGAAATATGAACACCCATTCTGCACTGTGAGATCTACCATCGAGACTGATTGACATTTTACTGTTTTTAATTGTTTCCCCACTTGTTTTATGGTTGTAATTGTATAATTTGTTTTATAACTGCCTGTTTTATGGTTGCAAATCTGTTATATCTGAAAGCATTTATTTCAAAAAATAAAACATGTAAAGGTGTGCTTGCACAGCTAAACCTGTGCCCACAGTGAACCTGAGGTTTCCAGAACTTATGGTGGGTGGAGAAGGAGTAATTGAATTGCGGGGTTGCATGTCATTGGGGGGGGGGGGCTAGAGGCAACAAAACACAGTGTGAATATTTACCACTAACGTGGATGGGAAACATCAAGCTAGGTTTAAAAGGAATAAAATTGAAAGCACTCAGTTGTGAATTCAAAGGTGCATATTGCAAACATGGAAACAGCGACCCCATTAGCATGGAAATCCTAGTGTGGATGTAGCCTAGGATTGGAATTCCTAGTGTGGATGTAGTGTGGAATTCCAGTTCAGCCCAACAGCAGCTATAATTCCAGATCTTAAAGCCAACCAGGAGAACAGGCCATTCGTAGACCAGAAAGACATGAATAGAATAGAATAGAATAGAATAGAATAGAATAGAATAGAATAGAATAGAATAATTTATCGGCCAAGTATCAACCATACTTGGAATTTTGCCTCGACTACATTGCAATGTAAAGAAAAAACATACCTCAAACAAACACTATTCCCCTCACAATACAACAGCACAGCGAAAAGACCCCATACCACCAACTGGCCTCCCTTCCGCTCACAACTACAGTTTCAACAATTTGATCACAAGGAAAAAGGCGATTCCTGTGCCTAGACTTTTTTGTATATAGAGTCCTGTACCGACGTCTGGATGGGAGTAAATCAAACAGGTGATGACCAGGATGCAAAGGGTCTACAGTGACACACAGGCTAATTTACAGTTAGTTTCTTTATTAAGGAAACAGAGAACACACAGAGATTTCTAAGGGTTGCTGCTGTCTAGATGAAGCAGTTGCCTGGACTGGCTTTTTAACTCCCCCTTCTTTCCCTACCCCTCTGTGCCAGGCCCCTTCCTCTGTCTACGGTGAGCACCAAGGGACCCTCTCTGTGTCTGCCTGGCTCTCTGCTCCGCAACACACAACAGACTCCTTGTTCTGGGGAGTTGGGGGGGTGGACCTTGCAGGTTGTCAGCAGAGAAGCTGCCAGGGTGGTTCTATGGTGGAGCTGCTAAGTTTGATTCCTGTCTTCGCTCTGCTGGAACACTTGACTATTTCCTCCTCTTCTTCATCCTCCAAGCTCCCAGCCTCCAGTACTTCCCAGCTCTTCCCCTCCTCTGGCGTGTGGCCAGTTTCCCACCACCAGGAGCCAGAATCCCAGTCCTCTCCCTCTGTGCTTTTTGGTGTGTGTATGTCATGGTCAGGCAGCTTCCACCACTCCTCGTCATTCTACCAATCCCTGACATGGAGACTGTGAAAAGAGGAGTCCATTGCCAGAGCCAGGAGCCAGGTTCCAGGGCCCTAAACACAGTGCTCTTTCTGGTCCCACTAGTGAGCTCTTACAGCAGTTTCCTTCCGTACCTCAGAACCTGCTTTTTCCTTCTTCCAGAGCTTCCTGTATAACCACAAGCAGTGGCCACATCTTCTCTGAGGGCCATCTCTGCATCAGGGTGGGGGGTGGGTGGGAAGCAAGACCAAATTAGAGCTCCTTCTTCCCAGGGCTGTCTCAAGCATGCCCCACGCCCCCCAGCCTACCCCTAGAGCCGGCCTTGCTTCTTCCTGTATTTAACCCGCTAAACAGGAAGAAAAAGTTAACCTGCAAACAAGAAAACATTAAACAAAGCGACTGTCTGGCTATTGTCGGCTCCACCTCCTATTTATAAATGGGGCTGGCCCCACCTCCCAGCAAGAAACTTGATTACTGAGGCTGGGTGTGAACCTCCAAAACTTAACACGGAGAGGTAAGCCAGCCCCTGTTTGCCAGTAAGCTCCATGGGAACTGTAGCACCACAAGCGATCCCCGCAAAGGTACCCACAATGTAAAGTGTGAGTGCTCATTGTACTTCACCAGATCTTAACCAATACAGTATTTGTAAGAATGGATTCCAAATATAATTGAATTTGTCCATTGCAAGCCTGCGTTTCTATGCAAGTTGTTCATATGTTACGAATTTATATATAACTCTATAAGTCTTCCATGGAGTTTTCTTGGCAGGGATACTGGAGTGGCTTGCCAGTTCCTGCTCCAGGTGGATCACATCTAGTCAAAACTCTCCACTATGACCTGTCCATCTTGGGTGGCCCTGCATGGCATAGCTCATAGCTTCTCTGAGTTATTCAAGCCCCTTCGCCACGACAAGGCAAACCTATCCATTTTTGAAGAAAATCAGCCCTGAGTGCTCACTGGAAGGATAGATCCTGAAGCTGAGGCTCCAATACTTTGGCCACCTCATGAGAAGAGAAGACTCCCTGGAAAAGACCCTGATGTTGGGAAAGATGGAGGGCACTAGGAGAAGCGGACGACAGAGGATGAGATGGTTGGACAGTGTTCTCGAAGCTACGAACATGAGTTTGACCAAACTGCGGGAGGCAGTGGAAGACAGGAGTGCCTGGCATGCTCTGGTCCATGGGGTCACGAAGAGTCGGACACGACTAAACAACTAAACAACAACAACTATAAGTCTTCAATCCAATTGTAGGAGGGACCTGCATTTTATTTTTCCAAGACATCAGACGTTTTTTGCTGTGCTTTGTATGTCTTTTTTTATTTTAAGACATAATGGGCCTCCAGGTGGCCAACCAGATTATGTTGGCCTCAGTCTAGTTCCTGTGAGCCCCTGCCAGCATGGCCAATGATCAGGGATGATGGCAAATGTGGTTCAGCAACATCTAGAAGTCAACAGTTTTCTCATGTTGCTTTGAAGCAAAATCTCTTTATTTCATACACTCACAGTTCTGTAACTAAAAAACACATTTCCCTCAATTTAAGCACTTTACACTCTGCAGAACAATACTTCCATTCAATGACAGTTGGAGCCTTTTTATTTATTTCATTTTCATTTTGGCAGTCCCATTTGTGTGACAGTCTCTGACTTCACTCCATCCTCTAGATCGTGCTTTAGCTGGACTGCCAATAGCCTGAGCAGTTGTCAAAATACGAGTCTCTAATAGACAAAATCAGTCCCAAGCATCTCAAGCTGTGTTTTAGTGGCTCTGAATTTATGCCGGCTGCAATTATAACCAAGAAACCAATTCGCAAGCGGCAGAGCCCAGTCAGGATGAAAAAGTGAAGTGCAAAGAATATTGATGAGGAAAATGAATTGTTAAGGCGGACAAAGCATTCATTAGCCAGAGGTGGTGAGTGGCCCCCTGTTGATCTAAAAATCATCTGATCTTGTCTTTGCTAGGGGGAAGGCAGACTTCACTGACATGCCTGTCTGGCATCGACAGCAAAAGGCTAGAAACAACTTATTTAGAAGAAAGACTTGCTGTGAAAGGTGCAGGCAAGACCACTATTGTCCACTCTGTTCTCTACCCACACCTCTAAAGTTTCTTGGAATGGTTGTTGATACTTAGAGGTTCATAGAACAATGTGACTTAAAAATAAAAACAAAAACACTGACAGCCACTTGGTGACCAGAAGGAAATGTGACCCTCAGGTCGAAAAAGGTCTCTGGCACCCACCCACCCCACGTTAGATTGTGCGTGGTGTGAAAGGACCTTAAGTTTAAGGCAGGCACCCCCAAACTTTGGCCCTCCAGATGTTTTGGACTACAATTCCCATCTTCCCCGACCACTGGTCCTGTTAGCTTGGGATCATGGGAGTTGTAGGCCAAAACATATGGAGGGCCGCAGTTTGGGGATGCCTGGTTTAAGGCATGTGAAGGCAAGGGAGAAATAGCTACTCTTCCCTTTGAAAGTGTGAAACATCAGAGTTTATTTTGATTTATTTTGAATATCATTTTGAGATGGTGTGCTTGGCCTAGGAGCAGCTGGAATAATCTCTCTTCAGCAAATAGTGCCCTGCTGAATAAAAATTTTGATCATACATACAATTGGATCTTGTATGCTTGCCAAAATTACTAGCTACCGGCATTCTACAAGCCTCTTCCGATAGGCTTGTACTAGTCTTTGAGTCACACTGTTGCCCTCCATGTTAGGAAGTCAATCAGCCTTTAATATTAAATATACTATTACATAGGCACCAACTCCAAGGGGCTGTGGGGGTTTCAGCCTCCAAAATAAAATATTTGAGGGGGCTGGGCACCCACAAAGTTGATGGACATTCCCATTCAAATGGTGTGTGTGCACTGCATCATGTGATCGATTATGTAGGGCGGGGCTTTCCTGGGCTCCCACAATATTTCATTTAAGTTGGCACCCCTGTACTATTATATAGGGTGAAGGGATAAATCCCAATCCACACTATGTAGCAGTGCAAATAGAACCAACAAGCAACGCAGGAAATGGATGTACAAGTCTAAGGCAAGAGAAAGGCCCAACCTTGCAGCTGCTGCTGGAAATATGTGACATGGCCTGTAAATAACATAGAATCAATTTTCTCAAAGTGTTTCAGAAGCCCCCCCCCCACCCTGAAGCTGTGGAAACAAGGCTGCCCTCAGCTGTCTTCTAAAAGTCAGATGGTTGTTTATTTCCTTGACATCTGATGGGAGGGCGTTCCACATGGCGGGGACCACTACCGAGAAGGCCCTCTGCCTGAGAGCCTCTTCGCAATGAGCTTTAGGTAACCATTATTGTCTTCTTCAATGGGGTTGCTCTCTGACGGATTACCAAACCTTTACAACACCTGTTGAAATATATACACCAACAAAATAATCAATTTGTGTCATGCTACTCAAACTGGGTCTACTAGACCCAAAAAGTTTAAGCAGCGTGGCCAAAAGAATTATGTTCCCTGTAGTGTAAGCTTCATTAGTTTCATAGTAGATCCACTCCTGGTTGAGGGCCACAGGACAAACATCTGGGGGGGGGGGCATATACCAGTAGTGGGTGGGGCCAAAGTGAAAAATGGATGGTACAATGGATGGAACACTTGCCATTGTAAAGTAGGCTACACACCAGTCAGATAAAAGTCAGAGATTTCTTTCCATCCTTCACCAACTTCTTTCCACCATCCTTCAAGGTAAGCATGATCATACTTCAAAGTACAGTTCCAGTCAGGCGAATGCATGGCATGGAGAGATTTCTGAGGATCATTCCCTGGTTCCACCCCTGGCTTAGGGGAATGAGCCTCTGCTTCAGAGCAGAACATTCCCACCAAGTAATGGCTGCTTACCCCTTCCCTGGTTGGGCGGCAGTGCTGGATTTACGTATAAGCTAAACAAGCTATAGCTAAGGGCCCCACTCTCTTGGCAGTCCCCCAAAAAATTAAAGGAAAAAACACTGGATGTACATTTCCAAAATATAAGATAAAAATCATATAAAATAAAACCTACATACAGCAACAGTGTTTTGTGTTGTGTAGGCTCCTATGATGTAAGTAACCCCCCCCCCCATCATTTTAAGTTAGAGCTTAATAATTATTTCACTATTAATATACTTCTTATTAATTGTATTTCAGTTCAACAATTACTTTGATAAAATACATATTTTTTATGTGCAAATGGCTTTAGATACCTATTAGGTCCATAAATTACCATATAGCATATATTCAACACACACACACACACACACACACACACACACACACACACACACAAAAACAACCAGCGACAATTTGTTGTTGACAAAGGACAGCTGGACATATAAAGGGCCCCATTACCTTCAGTAGCTTAGGGCCTCGTCAAACCTAAATCTGGCCCTGGAGGCAGTTGCGGCCCCTCACATCCGGCCGCCATCCCTGGAAGCCAGAGCACACATAGTCAACCAGCCATTGGGAATTTCCCTGGATGCCGAACTGCAGGGTGGGGCTACCTGCCAAAAGCTGGAAATGAATTGGCCTTTCAGAGGCCCTTAATGGGCAGTGCTCCCATGCCCGGTCAAGCAGCAAGGCATGAAAGCTTGTGTTAGAGTCCCTACCAGCTGAGTAACTACAGTCACTTAAGCAGCAATTAAATGCATAGCTTCCTGGAAATCAGCCCCAATGAACACAGAGGAAATTTATTTCCAAGTAAATGTGCATAGGATTGCACAATTAAAGAAGTGGTTGCTGCACAATTCCAATTTGACAAGAAAGGAAGGACATATGTAATGATCAAAAGGTGGGAAAAGCAATAAACCTAACAACTTGCTTTGCAAAAAATAAATAAATGATTTATGTTAATAAAGCACAAGGGAATGGCCCAAGCATTTGCCACAAACCCTGGATGGAAACAGGTGATAGAAGGATGTGACTTGTATATTAAACAAGATGTATACTCAATCTGTATATTTACGTAGAAAGTTTGCACATTTACCATAATAGCAAGGAATGTATTAATGGAGACATGTTCACTTCTCTTCATAGCTGCCAAGTCTCCCGTTTTTCGCGGGAAACCTCTGTTTTTAAAGCCGTTTCCCACTGTTATCCCGAATGGCGAAATATCCCATAATTCCCCCAGATTTTCAAAGCAGCTCCTGCCGGCCAGGGAGGCTCCTTCTGCGCAGAACCGATTTCGGGTGCCACTCTGTCCATGTCTGGGCACCAGAAATCGGGCAGTGTCCCATACCAGAAGTCGCTTCTACGCATGTCCGGACATGCATAGAAGCGACTTCCGCTGCTGCGCCGCTGCTGATAGTTGGCAGGTATACTTCTGAGGTTACAAGGTGCAATTTTGAACATAAATGTAATAAAAGCCTTGGAATAGTCAAAACACAATTTTAGTTGTTGATAATTTGGACCACCCACAGTAGAACATGTTTTGACTGCCCTTGACCAATCAAGAAACAGAGCATGGCTTGAGCTGCCCTATCTGCCTTTGAAGAAGTCAGTGTCTAATACCAATTAGCCCAGATGTTTTGTACTAGTATTCTCATTTACAAGTAGCATTTGGACTTCTTGAAGTGATCTGACATTTTTCACTGGGATTTTACCTTACCATTCTACAGCTTGATACTGCGAAATTAGGTATTCCACCATACTGGTACCAATATCGAGGCTTTCAACTAATCAGTGATTTTGAATGAAATTTATCCTTTCAGAAAATTAAGTAGAAAACTTGGTACCCGACTGAGCAGGCACCTGTGAAGTGAAAAGCCGTTCCTCGTTGTAATGAAAAGGCATTTCTGGTTTTTGATGGACTGGGCAGGCTAGGGAGACAGCTCTAAATCACTGGGCACCAAATGTATGAAAAAGTCCCAGTAATATATTAGCTGTGTGTGCCAACTCTGTTACCACAATTCAAATAAAATGATGTAAAAAACACTGCAGAGCTGAACGTTACCTTCTAAATTGGCTGACAAATAATTTCTATTAAATGCTTAACTGTTATAAAATAGGTTTTTAATGGAAAAAGGAAGGACTAATGCTTTAGAATGACCATGAATATTCAGAGATCACAGCTAGCCTTGATGATTATATTTCCATTAATAATAGAGCAAAGGCATGACGCAGTGTGCTACAGTGATTCAGGTCCCCCCCCCCCATCTTAACTGTTACATATTTAAAACCCTTTCTTTATCTGTAGTTGGAGAAGATGTGGAAATGAATTTCACCTGCATCAACATCCCAATGTTGAGGTTCCCACCCAGGCAGAACAACAACAAAATTTTCCGGGGCAGGAAAACAAAGAGATTTGGTGCTTGGGGAGGTTCTTGCATTCTTCTAATGAGACTCCACCTTGATAGGTTCTTAGTCAAGCTCTGCAGTGAGATTCCTCAGACTGGGCCAAGCTCTCTCTAAAACGATAAAATTATATTTTGGTTCTACTACTTGTAATTTTGGTGTATCTGACGAAGTGTGCATGCACACGAAAGCTCATACCAAAATAAAAACTTAGTTGGTCTTTAAGGTGCTACTGAAGGAATTTTTTTTATTTTGCTTCAACTCAGAGCAACACGGCTACCTACCTGTAACTGTAATTTTGGGGTTAGGGTTATGATGGCATACAGGATTTCAGTTGAGGCAGGATTTTGCAGGGAACCAACCCCCTCCCCCAAATACAAGCGTGCAGCACATTTCCCCCCAAGGTAAGAGAAGTGAATATAGCTAAGCCTGGTGGGCCAGCTTCCTTTATATGGAAACGCTGTTTACCTTCCCGCCAGAGCGGTACCTATTTATATTTTATAACATTAGCCTGCTGTTTAGTCATAGTCTGTACATTTGCTCTCAGTGACACAACCTATCTTTGTATGTGTATGCTTCCAGTGACACAACCTACTATTGCTTTTATATAAATTTGCTTTCCATCATTTTTGCTTTCATTGATTAGAGATCTGTATTGATAAGCTGCTGTTATACGTTCTGGTTGGATGATTGCTGATGCAGTATGTGTGATGAGATGCTTGGAGGGCAATTGTTTGTGTAAAAGCCACGCAAAAAGCATTTTAAACTAATCAGCAGTACCCACTCACCTCTAAAGGTGATTCCATTTTTTTTTGGGGGGGGGGTCTGCATTCAAGATCTACAAGACATGCCAACCACCCTGATTCCTCACCAATTCACGTAACACTCGATGTTACTTGCCTTATCTTCAGCCAGAAATGTTCTACATTTATGTAACAGATGTAGACACTTTCTGCTGAAGATGAGGCAAGTAGCAAAGTGGTTGCACCTTACATTTTGTTTCTGAAATAGTGCTTCATTATCTTGTTTATGAAATACACTTTCATTCTAGGGGTGGAAAGACCCGTTAAAGTCTAGTCCAACAGAGTTCTGCATGGGGATCCAATTTCTGTGTGGATATAATGAATTTTTATTTTATTTTTATGAATACTGAAAGTGATAGTACTTACCACAAATTTGTCTCAGGCTGGGTTGCCTCTGAGCAGTGGTAAGAGTGTTTCCCACCCCACCCCACCCCATTTTCCTTTGAAAAAGCTCCAAAGCAGTTTAAGTACTTGGACATTTGTTGCGTTTGATAAAGGGTTGAGCACAACATAAAGGAGGTGAGTGGGGGAATCTTTACAAGTTCATTTCCATTATTTGCTATCTTGTCACTCTGAACCTGGCAAAGTGAGGAAACAGCTCTTTACAGACGCTCCAAAATGTCAAATTGCAATTTGCCTTGGCGTAATCCTCACCAGCAACCCCCAACCTCCTGAATACTACAGATGGAGGTCTCACATCTACTCCCTTAAACAGAAGGGCCTCTGCTTCCCCCAAACGCCGAAAGCAATAAATGTAATCAATACTTTTAAATTAGACGATCTTGCTCTGACAGAGACTTACCTTTTACCGCCTGACAAACCATTTAACCATTTCCAAAAGAAACCTCAGAAGGAATAAGGTGTGACACACAGGGCCCTTTCTTGTCACATTGTGTTCACTCGCTTTAATTTTGCTGCAGCTCAAAATCAATATTTTGTCACATCATTCCCTCCACTCCAGAAAACAACAAATGAAATCTCCTGTCTTCCACCCCTTCTGTCAAGTTCTCTTTCATCTTGTTTTTGAGCGGCCCTCGTTGCTAAAAGGAAAATAGTTCATTCTTTATAGGGGGATTTAGTTTCCATGGAAGGTGGTTACTGGGATGCATTTGATTAAGTACAGAAACACAAGTACAAGTTGATAGAACATTCTTACTTTAAGATGCCTATAGCCTAATATTACCAGCTATGACAGTAGCTTTGGGGTCTAACCTACCGTAGTAGCAGTCAGTGTGGTGGGAGAGAACCACAGAATCCTATTGCCACCATTGCTACAGGTTACCTGGACAAGAATGGAGCAGGGAAGGGTGCTAGTGACGTCAGATTGTATGGGTGCACAACCAGGAGCTATGCATGACTATCAGGAGCTCTGAGTGACTGTAATTATTGGGTCAATGTGAGTAATTTGTTGTAGAATTACTGCTTCTCCCCCAGCCCCATTTGGTAACTTTTTTTCAGAGCACAGTCGTACCTTGGAAGTCAAACGGAATCCGTTTGGAAACCGAAGCGCGGCTTCTGATTGGCAGCAGGAAGCTCCTGAAGTCAATCGGAAGCCGTGTAAGTCCCATTGGGCGTTTGACTTCCAAAAATAGTTCACAAACTAGAACAGTCACTTCTGGGTATGTGGCGTTCGGGAGCCAAAACGTTTGAGAACTAAGCTGTTTGGAAAACAAGGAACGACTGTATACTACTATTCAGTGTGTGGTCCCTGATTGGTTGGGATCATTCTACTGATCCATCAAGAACTGCATTTGATTATCCCGTGTGATATAGTTGTATCATATACTGTAACTGAATTAATGAACTAATTCTCCCTGGTATCAGGAACAGGGGAAATTTGACTGCAGGCGATCTCCATGCAACTTCTAAGGTGGCACTGTTCTGTCAAGGTCTGCACCAGAGAATGATTCTTGGATGGCCTCTGGCAGGGAGGAAGCGAGAGGAACTTAAAAACTATGGGCCAGATTCAAAAATGCAGGTGTGCTAGCAGGGTCCAGCAGCAATGAGGATGCAGACTGTCTCGCCAGAGTGGTGCATGCTCTAGTTATCTCCCGCTTGGACTACTGCAATGTGCTCTACGTGGGGCTACCTTTGAAGGTGACTCAGAAACTACAACTAATCCAGAATGCGGCAGCTAGACTGGTGACTGGGAGCGGCCGCCGAGACCACATGACACCGATCTTGAAAGATCTACATTGGCTCCCAGTACGTTTCCGAGCACAATTCAAAGTGTTGGTGCTGACCTTTAAAGCCCTAAATGGCCTTGGTCCAGTATACCTGAAGGAGCGTCTCCACCTCCATCATTCTGCCCGGACACTGAGGTCCAGCACCGAGGGCCTTCTGGCGGTTCCCTCGTTGTGAGAAGCCAAGTTGCAGGGAACCAGGCAGAGGGCCTTCTCGGTGGTGGCGCCTGCCCTGTGGAACGCCCTCCCAACAGATGTCAAAAAGGAAAACAACTACCAGACTTTTAGAAGACATCTGAAGGCAGCCCTGTTCAGGGAGGCTTTTAATGTTTAATAGATTATTGTGTTGTATTTTTCTGTTGGAAACTGCCCAGAGTGGCTGGGGAGACCCGGCCAGATGGGCGGGGTATAAATATTATTATTATTATTATTATTATTATTATTATTATTATTATTATTATGTAATAGGACATTCCCCCATCTCCTCTCCCTGCATGGCCCTTGTGCTCCCTAAATTGGGTTAGGGGGTCTGGAGGAACTCCCAGAACAGTGAGGGGTAATTGTTCCATTGGGCAAGCTGAAATGCTTGTGCTGATGCAAGGATTGGAAAAGTGTGATGTAAAATTCCTCCCTTTGAATGGGATATATACCCTGATATAAGACAAGTCATTGTAAAATCTGCTCCCTCACGCATTTTTGACTGAGGTGCTTGCACCAAGTAAAATTGCTGCCTAAACTACCGGTACTGGACTGCAGATAACCTGCATTAATTGCCTCCCAGCTATTCTCCTAAAGATGGATCAAGCGGTAGGTACATTGATTTAAATTAAACATTTATTTCCCAGAATCCAACCTTTTCCACTCAAAACAAGTAGGGAACCTGTTCAATTTCTCACCAAAATTATGCCCCAGAGCTGTGTTTGTAATTTGTTAACTGAATGCAGAGTGAGCCCTGATGTTGTGGCCGTGGTCCTTCTCTATTACATGAATAATGAATTGTCACTTGTTACAGAGCACTCAATTCATCATGTACTAAATTGTAACTTGTTAAGATTTTACATATTTATGTTTCTTTCCCCTTACAGGATGGAGATGGCTTCATTTTGTATAATTACAGTCCACAATAAGCACCCACTTCTTCTTTTTCTACAATGTTCGTTTGCATTGTCTGTGCAACACACATTGTGCTGGATCCAGACTAAACCAGTTTATGTTCAGTTGCTGGTGAAATCTGTAGGCTATCACTAAGCCATGATGACTGCCTTTTTCCATTGATTTGAATGGGATCTGCTAGCTGACTCAGGATGCAACCCAGCCTGCACACCTGTGAGCTGATCTCATAGAATCATAGAATAGAATCATAGAATCATAGAGTTGGAAGAGACCACAAGGGCCATCCAGTCCAACCCCCTGCCAAGCAGGAAACACCATCAAAGCATTCTTGACATATGCCTGTCAAGCCTCTGCTTAAAGACCTCCAAAGAAGGAGACTCCACCACACTCCTTGGTAGCAAATTCCACTGCCGAACAGCTCTTGCTGTCAGGAAGTTCTTCCTAATCTCGTTTGATTTTAATTTCTAGGAATGAGAGTGTCCCCTCCTCCATTCTGATTGTTTATTCTATGGTTCCTTTTGCACATTGGCAGAACATCATGCAGAAATAATTTTGATACAAGCATCATTCAGGGGTCCAGATTGCATGGAAGCCTGGACACACAAAGTCTGGCCCATCTCATCAGCTATCTGTATTCATAGCTGCCAAGTTATCCCTTTTTTAAAGGGATTTTCCCTTATGCTGAATAGGCTTCCTCGTGAGAAAAGGGAAAACTTGGCAGCTATGTCTGTATTCTTTAAGTGGGTGCTAGGTGGGGGAGATAATCAATAAGGCCCTGCTTCTCACTTGTGTGCTCCTATCCATTCTGAGTAGGGCTACTATCACATAAAGCAATCATAGGGAACATTATTCAGAGGACATTCTGGGCATAGCTGCCAAGTTTTCCCTTTTCTCGCGAGGAAGCCTATTCAGCATAAGGGAAAATCCCTTAAAAAAAGGGATAACTTGGCAGCTATGGAAATTCTGGGCAACCTTCTAGGGACCACAAGGTAATGGAAGGCAGGAGTTAAGGACAAAATTGGACACACTGATGAATGCAAATTTTACCCTTGTGCACTATGCTAGTTTCTACACACCCCTCTCTATCCTCTCATCCAGGCAAGCATAGGAGCCAACTCCTAGGGGTCGTGGGGGCTTTGGCCCCCACAATAAAATATGAGTTTGACCAAACTGCGGGAGGCAGTGCAAGACAGGAGTGCCTGGTGTGCTGTGGTCCATGGGGTCACAAAGAGTCGGACATGACTAAACGACTAAACAACAACAACAAAACGAATAAACTTGGTGATTCCAAATATAGTAGGGTCCTCCTAATAGTTATGCTAAGCCTATTAGGCTTAATTAGTGTTTTGTTTCTGCAACGTTTTGTTAGTTAAAAGCTCACGCTAGGTCTGAATCAAAATCCAAGTACTGAACTGATGTTGCTCAGGCGTTCTTCATTCACATCGTGTGCTTCAAGAAACTGCTGTATGTTTACATATGTAAGCCATTTTTAAATCTTTGAGCACATGCTCAGTAACAATGGAACTTAAATCTACATTCAAGGATTAGTGGGGGATTATAGCTTTGGTTGGCTGAAGGGGGGACTTGGATAGGTGGATAGAAATAGCACCAGTGAGATAAACAGATTTGTGGACCGAAGGGGCAATATTTTACTGAGTCCTGTCGGGCGTGAAGATTTCTGCCAATGGAATGAGGCCCTGTCCGAGTGCCCTACCTGCACCTTCCCCAAATCTTCCCCAAAGGGCTGGGGAGACCCTAAAGCATATTTAGGGGCTGTGGGAGATGAGATCGGGGGAAATTCTATTGTGCAAGCAGAAGTCTTTTTGCTGATTGAATACTTGCCTTAGTGCTTTGTTTCATTCCACCCAAGTCAGTTTGTGGATTGAAGGTCAGATGGTAGCAACATTGTAGATACACAATGCTGCACAGTTTCTTCTATTTCAATTACAGTATTTCAGATTAGGTACTAATCTGAAATACTGTTTCCTGCTTGGCAGGGGGTTGGACTGGATGGCCCTTGTGGTCTCTTCCAACTCTATGATTCTACGATTCTACTAGTGATAAACTTTCAACAGACTGGTCTTAGAATGACTCAAGGAACAAAATTTACTTGAAACAAAAAAAATGCATGTCTATATAAAATGCATGGTAGTTTATACTGTTGGTTGTAATTATATATATTACAGAGATTGGGGACTCATCCAAACATCCATTTATTGTGATTTCATAGCTGTGTGTGCTCATGCTTGCATCAGAACAGCAACACCTGACTCTGCTTTCAATACTGTTTATGCCTGCAAAAGTTTCCAGGTGTCATACTGTGCCATTTCCAATTGGCACATGCCCCAGAACTTCCTGCAGAAATCCTGAAACTTTTTTTACCACAAAGGTTCTGAGGCAGTGTTGTCAATATATGATCACAGAGGAGAAAGCAGCATTACCCCCCCCCCATGTTCAAACCAAAATACCACGTGTTTGTTTTCCTTTTCACACAAAAAGTCAAAAAGGGGGTTTATTAATTTCGATGTTATGGTGGAACGAATGTTTTGAATAATTATTTTTAAGTAACTGACAGAGAATTGGAAGCCCCTTCCTTCCTTCCTTCCTTCTCTAGGGTTGCCAGACTCAACAGAGGACAGAAGGACTGCTGTGCCTTTAATTGCCCTGCTCTCTTTTGAGTCTGGAAACCTTAAAGAGAAAGCAGCAGATCCTTTGCTTGGAAATTAAACAAAGGGTCTGCTGGTTTCTCTTTAAGGTTTCCAGACTCAAAAGAGAGCAGGGCAATTAAAGGCACAGAAGTCATGCCCTCTATTGGGTCTGGCAACCCTATCCTTCTCTTCTCTTCTCTTCTCTTCTCTTCTCTTCTCTTCTCTTCTCTTCTCTTCTCTTCTCTTCTCTTCTCTTTGTTTGTTTCCCTATACATGCACATCTCTGTCTTTCTCCCCCTCTTTCTGCTTTTGTTTTCATATACAAATGTTGTATCATAAAAAGCTTTAATTAAAAAATTGTGGGGGGGGGAGCAAGCCTGCCCCCCTGAATGGCAATAGTGTGATAACCCTGGGGCAGCATCACAGTATAACTAATAAAACACAATTTTGTGTGGATGGTCCTATATAAACCCACCACAAACACAGTCTTACTGTGTCAATGGCATGTTGCCGAATACACCAGTAAGAAACACAGCTGTCTGTCAGTGCTTTAAGTAATCCCTGTTAGAAAACAGCCCATAAATGTGTTTATGTGAGTTGGTGATGGATGCTTTGACTAGTCCTGCAGTCCCTGACAGATTTTCTAATCAGTGGGACTTTTTTTCCTAAGTAAATATGATAGGCATGAGAAGCTTATGTGGGGAATAAGCCTTACTGAAGTATTTGGGACTTGCATCCATGTAAGCATGAATAAATCAGGCTGTATGGCACTGCTTGAAAGTGGTCCCTTTTTTTGTTTTAAAAGAGACAAGTTTTGCCCAGGGACAATCAGTGTCACACCTGTTAGGCTGGCTAAGCCTCACAGGTGTACGATGTTGCTATCTAGAAATCTCTTGTGATGTCTTTTTAGATGGCAAACTTCCACATCTTGTGACTATGAGAGGGTGGGGTGGGGACAGGGAAAACAAACCCTGAATTCTTGTGTGTGTTTTAAACCACTATATATATATATATATATATATATATATATATATATATATATATATATATATATATACAATTGCACCGATCTCTCTGAAATGGATCCAAGACTCAGTTGTCTCAGACTGGAATGCTAAATTGCTACTGCAGGACTCGGAGGACACAGACAACATCTTCCTGCAGTAATTTAAACGTCTTCTGTGATACGGCTACTGATGCATGAGAAGGTTAACAGCCTTCACATCAAAGACCTGACATTTTTCATTTTGGTGTGTTTACTGGAAAGTGTTTGTTGATAAACCCAGCAACACATATTTGTTTTGAAGTTTGTTAGTCTTTTTTTTAAAAAATAAAAAAATAAAAATTGCTAATCCTGCCCACACGAGAAATGTGAGTTCTGTATGCTTTTTATTCCTACAATGTTGCAATCTTCTCCTTAACTTGTTCTGTTACATCAGAGAAGCCATGTTCTGCGGTTGTGCTATTAGCAATTGTTTCATCATGTATACAAGGGCAGACGTTGTGCTAGTTTGACTCGGAGGTCTCCTGTACAGTACATTGAAATTACCATGCAGTTTTTTGAAAGCCTTCTAATCTTCAATTAGCTAGCTCGAACACAGAACTGGATTGTGTCTGGATGGACAAATCATTCAATTTTGGTTTCCCTCAGATTCTCCTTTTTCCAATCTTACTTTCACTTCTTGTGTTCGCTTCTTATATTCACCCACTGCCCCTCCACCAAAGCCTCTTGTGAGATCTCACCAGAAGCCCCTGCTGCTTCTTATTGCTTCTTTGGAGGCAGCAGCAGGGTCAGTGTGGTGCCCGCATGCCAGGAGTCCAGGTTCCCAGTTTGATAACACAGTAAGCGTAGGTAATTAAAAAGGAGGATTTATTGCAAAAACAAACAGATAGCTCCAGACGGCTCCAACAAAGACTCCAGCACCCTTACTCAAGATGACCCTTCTGAATACTCCTTCTGGCGTTGACAGAAGATATTGAACTTACATCCCTTACGTATCTTGTTTGCTTCCTATCTAGCAGCCCTCCCATTCGCTGACTCTTCGGACTTAGTGGATCAGCCCCCACTTCTTCCTGTCTCTGAATCTATTCACTCTTATTTGTGCTTCCTGCGAGCTTTGCATTCTAGCTTGCTCTCAGCTGCTGCCTTATCAGCCGGCCCATCAAGGTCAGAAAGAGCCGAAGTCTGCAGCTGCTGGCTCTCCCTTGCCTGACTAACTTCTAAGCCTCTCTGTTCCTGTCTGCTTTCTGCAGTTGGCAGCAAACCTTCACTTGGAGCTGGCTCATTCCTGACACCACATAAGCACCACCCCAAGGGTTTCTGCCCCATGGGATTCTGCCACCCAAGGCAGCTGCCTTACTCTGCCTCATGGGCTCTGGTGGGATGCACTGGACTTCAGTGGACCTCTTCATCCATTCCTGCATCCATCTAGCAGCTCCTCTCTAGAGACCATCCTCACCACCCATGTAGATTGTGGGGGCCAGTGGATGCAGCAGATGTGGCGGCACGGAAGGGTTTCCCAAGTTTGGGTCTCCAGAAGTTTTTGGACTACAATTCCCATCACTCCTGACCACTGGGCCAGCTAGCTAGGGATGATGGGAGTTGTAGTCCTGGAGACCCAGGCTTGAGAAAGCCTAGGGTGGGGTTAGCCAGTACAGCCTCCCTCTTTTTCTCCATGCAATATGTTAATCACATGAGTGGATGTCTGAAGAGGAATATTGCAAGGAAAAGTGATATTATGTTATATATATATATTGCTCTTATAGTAGATGTGAGTGGCTGAAATAAAATACCCATAAACAAAACTAGTTTCAGAATACTCAAGAGAAACCCCAAGTTACCTTGAAATACATGACCTTTGAAACAAAGCCTGCAAAAGAAGGCCAACAAAAATTGGTGTTTGAGTACTGCACAACAAACTTTTTTTGCTCCCTTAAACATTCCCACTCCCTTTTGTTCTGTACAGAGTCCCAGCTGTGTACACCAGCATATTTTGGAAAGTGGCCCAAGATGAGCAGGTCCACATAAGAAAGGTGGTTGGTTAATCTCTCAACTCTAGAAATAACAGGATGGCATATCCAACACACCATCCTGGCATACCACAATACTGCTGATCTCAACACATAAATCTGGGGCTGCCTATTCTAATGAGTGGGAAGTATATCTGATTAGCAGATAACATCTGATCTAGATGCAGGAAGGCACAAGCAAAGGAAATGAACACCAGCTTGAATGACACATCATAATCAAGCTGTCCCAGGGGAGTGGAAATGGAATCACAGCTTGATTTGACTGCAGTCTCTCGTATGAATCTATAGCCATTTATTTCAAGCACACAGCTGCTTACAATACAACACCTCCTTGCTTGCTAGCACACCTCAGATTAAAGTGTGTTACTACTAATCCCAATAGTTTTGTTCTGAGATGAGCAACATGTCCCAAATATATGTGTGATGAAGGAAATAGGTACCAGGGGCATTTAAACTAGGGACGTTCATCATATTTATACAAACCCTCAATCCTTTGCTGCATTGGATAAAATTGTGAGGTTTCTCTGAAGCTAAGTGAGATCTCTCTGTAGCATTCTGAACCAAAGTGGAGACCCCCAAAGTGATTTAGAATGCTTCAGAGATTTGGACATTTTTTAAAAACAACAACAACAACAGCAACAACAACAACACTGCAGACAGTGTGCCTGCATAAACTGAAACATTTCTCTGCAAGGTTGCTGTCTAAGGAAAACACCATAGTGGGAAGAGGGAGAGGGACAGCTCTTTTGTAATTTGTTGTTTAGTCGTTTAGTCATGTCCGACTCTTCGTGACCCCATGGACCATAGCACGCCAGGCACTCCTGTCTTGCACTGCCTCCCGCAGTTTGGTCAAACTCATGTTCGTAGCTTCGAGAACACTGTCCAACCATCTCATCCTCTGTCGTCCCCTTCTCCTAGTGCCCTCAATCTTTCCCAACATCAGGGTCTTTTCCAAGGATTCTTCTCTCATGAGGTGGCCAAAGTATTGGAGCCTCAGCTTCACGATCTGTCCTTCCAGTGAGCACTCAGGGCTGATTTCCTTAAGAATGGATAGGTTTGATCTTCTTGCAGTCCATGGGACTCTCAAGAGTCTCCTCCAGCACCATAATTCAAAAGCATCAATTCTTCGGCAATCAGCCTTCTTTATGGTCCAGCTCTCACTTCCATATATCACTACTGGGAAAACCATAGCTTTAACTATACGGACCTTTGTAGGCAAGGTGATGTCTCTGGTTTTTAAGATGCTGTCTAAGTTTCTCATTGCTTTTCTCCCAAGAAGCAGGAGTCTTTTAATTCCGTGACTGCTGTCACCATCTGCAGTGATCAAGGAACCCAAGAAAGTAAAATCTCTCACTGCCTCCATTTCTTCCCCTTCAATGCCTTGTCATGGCGAAGGGGCTTGAATAACTCAGAGAAGCTATGAGCTATGCCGTGCAGGGCCACCCAAGATGGACAGGTCATAGTGGAGAGTTTTGACTAAACGTGATCCACCTGGAGAAGGAACTGGCAAGCCACTCCAGTATCCCTGCCAAGAAAACTCCATGGACAAAGACAACAGGCATATTCGTTTTTTTAGGGTGCAATAATCATTCTTTAAAACCAACCAACAAACAAAAATGTTAGACTGATTCTGATCTTAGAAGAAATTCTATACAAGCTTCTGATGAGTGGTGGTGAGTAAGCCCATTGAGAAATAACCTTCACTTGTGGATAAGGGTCAAAGTTTCAGGTATCCTTATGTCCCTGAAGGGACTAATTTATTTTTTAGAAGTTCCTGAGATATGTGTCCTTCCTTCTCCAATTGGTTGCAGTATCACAGTGAGTTAGGATTTTATTTATGTATTTATTGGGTCTCTGTGAGTTTGTTATTCATGAGACTAATATCACTGCAGTTGGAGACAGGTTTGTGGCCTTGTAAAGGAGCTGGTGATTGGTTGTCTGACTGGAAGCAGAGGCAGTTTTAGGGTAGCACGACTGGTTTGCCACTGAGCTCCGGCTCTGCAGAGGGTGCCACAACAATGATGTAGAATGGAGACACTGATAAAACATTATGCTGGGATATCTACCAATGAAGCAATGCCATATCTTCAAGATCTACCCAGCAGCACATAGGATTTAAGTTAGACTCCTAAAGCTCTCCAGCATGTGCTGGATTGAAGCATAGGATTGTGTGTTAGACATGCCATTGGCTATGATATGGAGATGCTTTTGGGTTTCCATGTGTGGGTTTCCACTTGTGATTGTTACCATGTTTAAAATGGCTCCATTTCTCAAATGATATGCTATGTGCATCTGGCTGAGATAATTACTCCAAACAAACAAACAAATACAGATGCGGTTATCACTCTCTTGGAAAACCAAATGATGAATTATGGAAAATGTTATCGAGATAGATGGTCTCTATTCCCACGGAAAGGGGCCCTGTGTGTGTTTCAGCAAAATGCTAATCTGAAAAGGGAGGAAAAGTTTGGGAGTGAAATGTATTTTCAAAAGTTACTTTTCAATTCATTTGCAAGACAAACATGGAAGAATCTGCAGCAAGAACCAAAATATTTAACGAGACAATCTTCAAATGCCTCATTGTCTTTGGGGAGTGCTCATGCTCTTTACTTTAAGTATCCATATTTCATGTACTGGGCTTTTCATGTCCATCTTAAGAGAATAGAAATGTCCCTGGGATTCCGGCTCCAAGAAGGTCATCCAGCTTTTATTCATTATTTATTTGCTTGAGAAGAAAGAGTGCATCGACTGCCATATAGGAAAAGTGCCACAAAGATTATATGAGGAATTAATCATGCCCACTGTAGCATTTGCTGGAAAATCAACTCTCTCTTTTTGTTACATGAAGTGCCTGTAGGTTTCTCAGAAGCTCAGAAGACATTTTTGCCTGTGAAATATGACTTATCCACTGTCTTAACATCTCTGTCAGGGATGATTCAGGTGCCCAGGTGTTTGCAAGATTCAGCCTCCCACCCAGGGCTGGATTTAGGTTTGATGAGGCCCTAAGCTACTGAAGGTAATGGGGGCCTTTATATGTCCAGCTGTCCTTTGTCAACAACAAATTGTCACTGTTTTTGTGTTGAATATACTGTATACTATATGGTAATTTATGGACCTAATAGGTATCTAAAGCCATTTGCACATAACAAAATATGTATTTTATCAAAATAATTGTTGAACTGAAATACAATTGAGAAGAAGTATATTAATAGTGAAATACAATTAAGAAGAAGTACCTTATTTTTCACTCCATTAGACACACTTTTTCCTTCCTAAAAAGTAAGGGGAACGTGTCTGTGCATCTTATGGAGCAAATGTGTGGTCCCTGGAGCCGAATTGCCCAGGGACAAAAAGCAGATCTTGCTTTTATATATATATATATAGAAAGAGCTAAAGGCTAACAAGAGGGAAATAGGGGGGTTGAAAATAAGCCGCTCAGAAGCTGATTGCAAGAGATAGGGGAGGGAGATAAGGGATGCTAGCTTCTTTTCTGGCCCCGCCCCCTTGCCCAGGCCTCCATTGTTGAATGTTCTGCAGAGGGAGGCTGTTTGTTTCCCCAGCAACATGTGAATGGCCGATTGGATTATCTGGCTGTTTAGATTATCAGAAGCTGCAGAACTGTGAGTTGAACAGGATTTTTCCCCTTTGGAAAGTAAACTCAACAACTTTGAGCTGATCCCCCCCAAAAATGGGGCTTTCCCCCTTTCCTCCTCTGAAAACTAAGTGTGTCTTATGGTCAGGTGCGTCTTATGGAGTGAAAAATACAGTATTATTAATAGTGAAATAATTATTAAGCTCTAGGTGCATGTAGGATTTATTTTATTTGTTTTTCATCTTACATTTTGGAAACGTACATCCAGTGGTTTTTTTCCCCTTTAAATTTTTTTGGGGCCCCCAAGAGAGTGGGATCCTCAGCTATAGCTTGTTTAGCTTATACGTAAATCCGGCACTGTTCTCACCTTATGGCAGGAGAGGCAGCAAGCAAATGGAGCAATGGGAGCCAATCAACCTGGAAGCAAAGAGGGATATAGCCTAGTCATCTCCCTTAGTAGGAATGGAGGGATTAGCTGGTTTCTGATCTATGTCAGCTTCACACGAGCTACATCACAGACAGCTCTGTCCTGTCCTGTTTATTGTGGATTTTAGTACAACACAGAGATAACAACCATCATGAAAAATAGCATTTAAATTGTATGCATTTCCCCCCAAAATTACACAACTGGAATGCACTCTTCCCATAAAATATGTGTTTTGGTATACAGTACATGTTCACCATAAGATATTCAGCTTTTCGTACATTTCTGAATCAAAACTGCACTGCAACATTCAGAGAATCACAGAACCGTGTTCCAACTTTGGTCAATTCATTTCTAAAAAAATTCCTCTGCCCCTATCAGCAATAAGCAAATACTAGGCTTTGCAGCTATAAAGCAGGCCTTGGCTCATGGTTGGTTCTTGGGATCACCTGACTTCCAGGACAAAGATTCTGGTTTGTGATGGTAACGTTCAGCTGTCTTAGCAGTGTGTCAAGAACTTTGGCAGCCTTGTATCAGGGGGGGAAAAGTAGAAGAATGAACTCATCAACTCTAGCATGTGGGGGGGGGGGCAGTTTAATTGAATTGTATAATTTGACATTTGAATAATTGGCATTAATAATTGTATTAATTGGATAAAATTGGTATTGCTATAATGAGGCTGCTATTGGAATGATTAAAAAAAATATTTAAAAAAAGAACTTTGGCGGCCTTGTACTACATTAGAGATGGATAGATTTCCACCCAGTAATTGTTCCACAAATTTTGATATGTCCTGTATTCTGCTCTGCTTGTTTTGCAGCCAGGGCCGTCTCAAGCATGTCGGGCGCCCGGGCGCCGTGGTGCGGATATCGCTCCGGCGCCCCCGCCCCACCAAGTTTCATGCCGCGGCTGGTGGGCTGTGGGCTTCTGTGCGGCTCCGTCGCGCGACGACCCCTGCCGGCCCAGTGCCCTGGCGCCCCACGCCACCCAGCCTACCCCTAGAGCCAGCCCTGTTTGCAGCAGAACTTGGGAATTTTTGAAACATGCTGTATTAATGTTTCAATTTCCTTGATACTCAGTTAGCATCTCCCCCTGCCACACACACACACACACACACTCATCAACAATGTGTGCCGCACAGTGCCAACCCACCCATGAGGCAAGGTGAGGGGACTGCCTCAAGTGGCAAGATCCACAGGGGCAGCAGAATTGGCCTCCAAGTAACAATTTGCCCACTGCTACTGCTGCAGTGGCAACAATGGCTGCTGCATTCTACTTGAAGGCCAGGTCTTCTGCCTCCTTGGCAGATCCCACCCCCAATGGCACCTCTACAGTTGCCTCTCAATGAATAGAAGGTGTTGCTGGTCACACCTCTCCTCACACCTCTACCGAGGAAATGGTGGGGGTTGCCCTCTTGGGTCTCCTGGGTTCTGCACCCACCTGGTGTGAATCAAAATGGACCCCTCTGCCCCCATGATGACATTTGATTCCCACTTCAACCATCAGGTAAGGTTAACTTGGTCCTCCCCATGTTCCTTTCTTCCCTGGTCAAGGGGAAGCACCATTCTGGGGTTTGCCTCAGATGCTGAAATGTCTTGGGCCAACTCTGGTGCCATACAGTGTGATTGATTAGTATTGGGACAGGGGGTAAATTTTATTCCATTCACATTTAATTGTGGAACTACTTAATTCGTGCTTTCCAAAAAACATCACGAGAACCAAAACACAGCCATCCTTCAAAAATCTGCATTTCTCTGAATTTTGTGGTTCTTCAGCCAAACGATGTTGATAAAGAAATGCATATTGGGGGGTGGGGGAGTTAAATGAAATTAATATATTAGTGAAAATAGCAAACAAATATTGGGGAAATTGCTTGAAAAAGTGTGTACGTTATTCCAAAATGCATATAAAAATGTGATTATTTGGAGAAATCCACGCTAAAATACTGACACATTTTCATGAAGTTTTTTTTATATATATAAAAATTGCAAATTACTGCAGGAATGTGGGAAACGGAGTATGAAAAATGGAGAGAACCACAATTGGCATGTCTGCCCTTCCCTTAATTCATGGTAAACACAGAGACAAAATTTGATACTGCTGTGCAATTTCCTCATGAATACGCTTTCTTGCCCTGCTTTAATCAATATCCTTCTGCATGTCAGTAATCTGTAACACAAGAAAAGAAAAGACAAACAAGCTGATCATGTGAGGTACTCGGGATCTCAGAAAGAAAAGAACGGCAGGTTTTGCTGCTGCACTAGGAACGAGATCAGCTATATGGAAACCTCAAAGCATTCTTATTCTATGCTTTTAAAATACAATAGTTCTGCAGGTCTATTGTATTTAGATCAACAATGAATAGTGTATTGTTGTTTGCTTCAGTGTAGAGGATGTAACATTCCTGGAAAATCAAGGCAAGCATGGAAAGAGCTTTGGGGGTGGGGGTTGCACTGGAGGTAAAAGTTTGGGACACAGCTAGGAATGGAAGCCACCTTTTTAGGAAACACTGGTTCACCCAGCTTCTACACAACATCTACGTCAGGAAGCGTCAAGCGTGACATATGAAACATTAGCTTTAAATTAGTTTATATAGCAATCAGATCTCATCTATACAAAGACGTCCAAGTCAATTGCTGTGAATTCTAAGCCATCACCTTCCATGACAGAGCAATCCAAGAAAGGCTAGAAGGAAAGTAAGATTGAATTTGTTTAACATAAAAACTAGTCAGCATGTGATTAACCTGAGATGTGGGGAGGTAGCCAAGCTCGAAAGCCTTACATAGCCTTCTTGATTAAACAAGACAGGAATCACAGGGTTGATTAATACACAGTAATACCACAAAGGCTGCTTTTAACTCATCAGCTTTGCAATTCATGAGGAAAGGATACCAAGGGCATGCAAATCCCTTTGTGGTTACCCAGGATACTATTCTGAAGTGTATACTGGGAAAGGACTTCATTGCCATGGAGGAACTGTGTCCATTGAATGCATTCACAAATGTATATCATGGAACCCCAGTAAAAGAGAATCATCAAGATCTCCATGCCTTCAGTATATAATGTAAGGAAGTAGTACATATGATAAGAGGCAATTAATATATCATGTATCCTCTCATATCCTGAAAGGGGTGGTCTCAAAACTGGGACTCTTCACAACTAAACTCAAGGAACACACCCTCTGTATCCTTATAACTTGACAGAGCCAATTTTGCTCTTTTTGATGGTTAATGGTTTATGGCTGCCATCCTGCACACATTTACCTGGGAGCCAGTGTGATGTAGTGGTTAAGAGCAGTGGACTCGTAATCTGGTGAACCGGATTCGTGTCCCACACCATTCCTAAATCTGCTCTAGAGGTTTGGGGGAAACCACACAACATAGGGGATGCACGGGGGAGAGAGGGAGAGAATATTCAATTGCAGAAGGGGAAATACTTGCCATGGAATTCTACCCATGGCATTGCGTTGAATGCAAACCTATGATCCCAGGTATTATGGTAAATGTGTGCTGCAGCTGAAAATGTTTACAGTTAATGAAAGAATGAGGTGTGCTTCCCTCTTCATGTTGTTAAGTATTGTATTCATTCCTTCTGAGTGTTCCTGCTGGTGTGTTCGCACCACACTTCCACCCCTGCTGCTTTGCACCTTTCCCTCCCGTTAAGCAGCAGTGACTCGCCTGCCGGGAGGTCAAGTAATCATAGGGTTGCCATATTTCAAAAATAAAAAATAAAAGTTGCTGAGCATTTTTAATATTGAATGTTTTATTACATTTCTATATATGTTGGAAGCTGCCCAGAGTTGTTGGGGCAACCTAGTCAGATAGGCGGGGAAGAAGAAGAAGAAGAAGAAGAAGAAGAAGAAGAAGAAGAAGAAGAAGAAGAAGAAGAAGAAGAAGAAGAAGAAGAAGACCCTATTGTCATTGGAGAAATGTTGGAGGGTATGCTACTATGGTTGCCTCTTGCCCCAGTCTGCATCAGAAGATCGTGGACATTGATGCACCTTCTTTTGATTCCTTTCATAGCTTTCTTTCTTGATTGGGGTGAGCAAGGTAAGAATGAGGAGAACAAAGAATGGAGAATGCAAAAGAAGCACCAGAAGGTCCCAAGGGACTGGCAGCTCCCTCACTATGCTGACTATGAGACCATCTCTGGCTTTCCCTTCCTGCCTAATTATTTCTTAAGAAATGGCCCAGCAAAAAGTTTCATCTCCAATCTTGAATTGTGGCCAGTAGAATTATTTTTGCATATATGCGATCCATTCCACAATGTCTTTTTTAAAAATCCACCAAACCCCTATCTCAAAGAGCTCGTTCATCAGAGTGTTCATCTATTGCGTGTGGGTTTGGAAAATGCTGTTAAAACTGTGCTCCTAAGTACAGTATGTTAATTGCCAAGGACACTCGGCATTAGGGGGGGGGGAGAGCAGTTTTTAGATATGGAATGGAAAATCCAAGGAACTGAAAAGTAGCGGCAACTTAGAAAAGAGATGTTAACAGAATTCTATGCAGCAATTCTCAAAAACGGCATATATATATATATATATATATATATATATATATATATATATGCCACATATGCAACAATTCCTTTCTTGCTTACATTGTACCATATGGACAAAAAGGTTATCAGTTATAAAGAAGGTTCGTGGTCTTTGGCATTCTTTGAAGGCCTCTGTTTGATCAGAGGTAGATTTGGGAGAATATTAGCATTTCCATTGCACAGAGCTTCAGGGGTGCTGCTGGGGGCGCCACAACCCTGATTTAGAATACAGTGTGAGAGGCTGTGTGTCAGGGACTTGCTGGATGAGGAAGAGTGGTGGGAGCCACCCACCCAAGAACCCTCCAGGGATGACACAGATGAAGAAGACTTAGACCCGAGGCCATGGTGGTGGGATACAGGGGACTGTTCAGAGGAAAGGGCAAGCTGGGAGGTGGTAGAAGCAGGAAGCGTAAGTGAAACTGGGGACTCAGAAGAAGAAAGTCATTCAATGAGAGGGCTGGGTGCTGAGGGTCTCAGTTTGAGTGGAGAATGATAGAGAGAGGAGTTAGACACTGCTTCAGTGTCTCACACCAAGCACTGAGCAACAGGCCAGACAGGCCCAGAGGGGGATCCCTCCTTCTCCCCGTAGTTTACATCTGCTTGGGAGGTGTCCAGAGGAAACAAGATGCTCTACGACTGAGCTATGGCTCTTTCCCAAACACCCCCCGTCAATCTAAGAGATCAAAGCTGTACACCAGGAAAAGTTATGTTCAAGTTTTACTCTTCCAATTAACATACCAGAAGGGCTTAGGCAAGCCAATTTCACTGTGCCTCAGCCCAATACCACCCTTCCTCTGCTAAACCAAGATAGCAATGGCCTACCTGGCAGGGTTGTTGCAAGGACTACTGAGACAATGCAGATGAACTGCTCTGAACACTCTAGTGTCTTGCCTAATGCTAATTCATTATTATACATTATTAATCGTCATACTCTGACTTGCAAGTGAATTAGACATCCCATTCATTATTCATTCTGTTATTAATTAAATGGCAAAGCACCTTACTCTTCCAGCCTACTCCAAACCCTTGGGTTTAGAGAAACAGGTTGTGATGCATATTTTCCAAATACTATTTATGGTTATGGTCCATCCAAAGTTAAATACCTTTTATCATTGCTTCATGGTAAAAGGTAGAAAGGTAAAGGACCCCTGGATGGTTAAGTCCGGTTGAATTTGAATAAGGGGTGCAGCACTCATCTCCGCTTTCAGGCCAAGGGAGTCGGTATTTGTCTGCAGACAGTTTTTCCAGGTCATGTGGCCAGCATGACTAAACAGCTTCTGGTGCAACAGGACACCGTGACGGAAGCCAGAGTGCATGGAAACGCTGCTTACCTTCCCGTCACCACAGTACCAATTTATCTACTCGTGATAGTATGCTTTCGAACTGCAGGAGCTGGGACAGAGCAATGGGAGCTCACCCCATCATGCAGATTTGAACTGCTGACCTTACGATCCGCAAGCCCAAGAGGCTGGGTGGTTGAGACCACAACACCACCATGAGGGAGGCATAAGAATAAGTTAAGTGTGCTTAAGTTTCACCCATTCAAGCCTTCAGTCAACATACACATGCAGCATGCCAGTCTGGTTGTCTTGAGACAGAGAGGCAGAACCCTTTTGGAAGCACTATGCATAAAGTGGATGTTACAGGGGGGAAGCCTTTGCCAACCTGGTGCCCCCTTGATGTTTTGGACTATAGAGCTCCTCTCAGTGCTGGCACCACATAGATAGGAGATGGCAGCCTGCTATCAGAAGCAGTGCACTCTGCCAAGGGCACAAGTTCCCCCCTACTATGTCAGGTGCTGGTGCGGCATCCAGTATAACAAGCAATTCCTTGTATTCCTTATGGTTACCTTACATTCATTTACAGATTAATTGCAGGTGGAAAGTGCCCCTCCCCCAAAGCAAAAGTAGATTATAGGTATCTGAAGAAGTGTGCATGCACACAAAAGCTCATACCAAAATAAAAACTTAGTTGGTCTTTAAGGTGCTACTGAAGGAATTTTTTTTAGATTATAGGTGTTGTTGGTTATTTTCAAAAAAATCCTAATTCATATTTCAAAGTATTCCCAATGTGTATGTTATGTATAAAGTGTATTTGTGAGTAACAATTTATTCTAAGTATTATTAAGCCAGCTCCAAGTCCTCCTATACTTAAACCTTAATTTATTGCTCCCTAATGCAATGAAAGATGCCTTTGCCAGATGGCTAATGTTGGATCTTTAAAACAAACACAAATCAGATAGGCTAAGGCTCACCTAAGAGTCTAGACTTAGCCCCCCTGTCTGCAACAATTAGGAATGGCACAAGATCAAGCCTATGAGGATCAATAACATTGAGCATTAGCTAAGATCACGGAGGAAGTTCTCTGCTTTTAACTTTTTGAAAAAAAAATAGAAAAGGCAGCTACATTCCTGTAATGAAAAGTTCAAAAAGTACATTTGTCTACATGATTAAGCAAAGAATAGGCACAATTCAGTCTTGACGTTAAGCTGTTCTGAGTCCTATTTATTTTACTTTAAGCACATGCTTAATTCCGTGATGGATTCCAGGGTCTCAAATTCCAACAGTGCCCTGTGCAACACTGAAATTCAGCTCCCCACCCCCGCGCCTCTTGTACTCCATTCTAAATACTGTAATAGTCAGGCACACTATTGGGAGTAGGGGCCAGGGGGCCAGAGCCCCCACAATAAATTTAAGGAAGGGGCCATGCCACCTCAAAATTCCCGAGCGGTCATGCATGCACACAGCGGGGCATGCGCACTACACATCAGCATGCTCTGCAGCCTGGCGCAAGCATGCCACAGGACTTGCTGATGTCATGAGCAGTGTGCTCACATTGCACAGCCCTGGCTCCCTCAATTGTGGGGCAAGATCGGGTGCTTGATAATAGTTGAGGCGGCCCCTGCGGCAGCCCAAGGCTGCACGCCCAGTGCAACCGAACCGGTTGTGCTCCCCTAAAACCACCTCTGCTTAATTCTCCCTTTGTAGTCAAAGAGATGTAAGCATGTTGAAGTTGTCCTGGATCATGCATACGAAAGGAAATGGTAGCAGGCTTTGTGGCAACCTGCCCCACTTCCCAAGTTTGCTACATTGTCATTTCAAAAATGTCAGTGTAGGTTCAAAGAGTCCATGCCAGAAGGTTGCTTTGCTGCAGAATTCCACAGAATGCAGAAATTTGCTTCCTAAGGCCTGGGGCAGGAATATTGTTCAAACAAAGTTATAAACTCAAACAAAAAGTAGCCAGTCCCTAGCAGGGATCTCAGGCCAGCTTAGCTCTCTGAGTCCCAGGGCAAGTGTCCTCACCTGCCCCTTCACTCTCTGCATGGGCCTTCCTCCAGGTATTGTTGAACTCCAACTCCCATAAACCCCAGTCACCATGGCTGCTAGTTGCCCAACATGGCCACTGGCAGTCCAACAACTCTCTGCTGGATCTCTCGCTGTGCCCCGTGTTATGGAAGAGCAACACCTGTTTGACATTTCACAGGAAAGGTATTCTGTTCATATTTCTGTATATGTGGTGTTGTTGTTTTCAAAACAAAGCAGAAAGAGCCATGGAACCTCTTGCTTTTCATTGCAGATGTTAACTTGAACTTGGGTTCAGTCAACAGTATCTGAAGCACTGTCCAAAAATGTGCTGGGTTCTGAAAGCAGCTATGGCAATGAAAAACTGAAGTGTTTATCTGTTTCGAGAGCACTCAAGATTGCGGGGAACAATTCCATAGTTCAGCAATTTATCAGCTTCTCTGATATACAACATTTAAGTATTGCCCTGAGCCATTTAACGTACTGATACGGGGACCAGGGTAGCCTAGAGCAACGATCTGAAACTTTGGTGATAGTACTCAACCGTCTTCAGACTATTCTCCCATAAGAAATAAACTTTCTGACTGAATTCCCCCCCCCCCCATTGGCTGTGGTACGAGTATTGTTATCTTTTAAACATTTTCCGGAATAGATTGACTTTTTATGGCTTTGCCCTTGGACAGAAAAGTTGAGACTTTCAAAAAAGTATCTTTAAGCAATATTCAGGATTATAGCTCTAACCCTGAAAGCTGTAGTTAATCACAGGTAGATTCCAGGTATAGATAATGTATTAAAATGTGCCACACATCTTTCATCCTGCACCAGTTCGCTGACAGTATGGGATATTCACAGACATTTTAGCTGCTGAGAGGGAAGGTTCATGTTGGCGGAAAAAATGCACCTACTTGTGAGGGAACTCTCAGATGGAGCCTAAATGAAAACAAAAAAGGATAATATGAAAGATGATTTAAAATAGCATAGTTAGCAGAACATCATACAGTTAACAAAACCCCTACCCAAACAGGACCATCTTAACCAGACAGTGGACAGCTTCCATGAGCTCCTTTAGGAGGAGGATATAAATTTAAGAAATTAATTAAATACTGCAAAACAGTAGCTGATGTAGGTGCTTCTCTTTCCGCTGATGGAGGGGACATGCTCACATCGTTTTGTGATCTTTTCTCTCCTTTAGACATGGCAACCATTTTGCAAAAGGCACCCACAGCTCTTCCTCAAAATTCAAAACGGTGCTTGCGCGAATTTGCTGACCCTTGTCTAGTTCTGCCAGTTGCTGCCCAGATTTGTCAAGCAATTCCATGTTTACTTGGGAAGTTCTCCCGTGTGCATTTCCTTACATGGGTCAGGCAGCAACAGATGACATGGTGCTGAGGGGGTACTTACCTGACCACCTGACAGGTGAGCCGCTGCTGGTTACTGGGAGGGGAAGGGGTGAGGCAATGGTGAGTTCAGAGCAGTGCAAACACACCAAGGGAACCAATTGAGTGCTCCTCCTGGTGTGTTTGCACCACACCTCCATCCCTGCTGCTTTGCACCTCTTCCTCCCATTAAGCAGCAGCGACTAACCTGCTGGGAGGTCAAGTAAGCATGTTGTTTAGTCGTCTTTGTCGTGTTTGACTCTCCATGACCCCATGAACCAGAGCATGCCTTGGAAACTCTCTCTTTCTTCTCAAAGCTTCTCCTTTTTTATGTCCATTGGGTTTTCCTGGCAAAATACTGGAGTGGTTTGCCAGTTCCTTCTCCAGGTGGATCACATTTAGTCTAAACTCTCGGCTATGACCTGTCCATCTTGCGTGGCCCTGTATGGCATAGCTCATAGCTTCTTGGAATTATTCAGGCCCCTTCGCCACGACAAGGCAGTGATCCATGAAGGGGCAAGTAAGCATAGGGTTGCCATATTTCAAAAAGTAAAAACAAGAGTTGTTGAGCTTTTTTTAATATTTAATGGTTTATTATGTTTTCATATATGTTGGAAGCCAAGAAGAAGAAGAAGAAGAAGAAGAAGAAGAAGAAGAAGAAGAAGAAGAAGAAGAAGAAGAAGAAGAAGAAGAAGAAGAAGAAGAAGTTTCATCTCCAATCTTGAATTGTGGCCAATAGAATTATTTTTGCATATATGCGATCCATTCCCTCTTGAAATTTGCCATAACATTCGTCCCTTTATTAAAGTCCTTAAGGTACTTGCATTTCTTCCCAATGCAATGGGTTTGATCACTGGGGGGTTCACTAATTGGGCTAACTTATTATGCATTAAAATTGCCCTTGATACCATAAAAAAGTTAACGATGAATAAAAATAATTTAAAGGTTTAATACTGTGTAAAGCTTCTTAGATGCCGTCCTAAATCATTCCTTCCTAGTAACACATTTAAAAGCCTCACATGTTCTACAATTTTTAGTACATCGTCATTTTACATATTATATGCGATTATATTTATTTATTTATTATGAGCAGGGAGTGCCCAGCACTGCTGGGAAACTCAAAGAAATCCCCCCAAATTTGTGATCTATTTATTAATTACTTTATACTGAAATGAACAGCCTGCCTTTCTTTCAGTCAGTCAGAATAAACACTTAAACACACCACATAAAAGGTAGTTTAAACACTGCAGCAATGGAAAACCTGGTTGCCGTTTGCTCTGATTCAAACACAGACCTGGGAATCCCAGACTTGAGCCTAGAAAGAAATGTGCCCTGGGCTTGGTCTAGAAATGCCATGGCTCCAACCATTCGAAAAGTGTGGTTCATGAGTCCGCTGGCGACATTTTTAAAATATTTTTTATTGAGTTTTTGATAATTTTATACATATAAAACAAAACCATTTCAAACATTAAAATGCAAGGTTCTTTTGAACCACCAGACCTCCTTCCCTCTCTCCATGGGTTCCATGATTTGAATTTAAGTTTGCTGCATCTTTTACCGCTATCCATCTATTATATAACCGTTGTTACCATAAATAATTCCACAATACAAGTATTATTACATCCCTGCCAAAGATTTTAACTGTTTACAGTGGTCTTTTAAATAAATTACAAATTTAATCCAGTCTTTAGAAAATACTTGATCTTCCTGGTTTCGGATCTTCCCCGTCTGTTTCGCCTTTTCCGCATATCCCATCAGTTTCATCTGCCGTTCTTCTTTTGTTGGTACTTCTCCTTCCTTCCATCTATGCGCTGGTAGCATTCTTGCTGCCATTGTTGCATGCATAAAAAGTCTTTTGTCTTCTCTTGGCAATTCTTCACCTATTACAGTGGTACCTCCAGTTACGAACTTAATTCATTCCGGAGGTCCGTTCTTAAGTCGAAACCGTTCTTAACCTGAGGTGCACTTTCACAAATGGAGCCTCTGGCACGTGACTTCCGCTCACATCCCGGTGCAACGTTCGCTTCCAGGAGACCTACTTCCAGGTTAGCGGAGCTCGTAACCAGAGGTTCCACTGTATACCTAGTCAAAATGCTTCTGTTTTTTTTTTTGACAAATGCATTTTTAAACATTTTCTTTAGTTCATTTTATATCATTTCCCAGAAAGCCTTTACCAAGGTATACATCCACCAAATTTGATAAAAGGTGCCCTCTTTCTCTTTACATTTCCAACACAATTTTGAACTTGTTTTGTACATTTTAGCAATTTTACTCAGTGTTAGATACCAGCGATACATCATTTTCATATAATTTTCTTTCAACGAACAGCATGCAGTGAATTTTACTGCCGGTGATGTTTCGATAAACCACTTTGTTTTAGGCGACACAAGGATGCCTATTGGATGCAATTTGATGCCTATTGGATGCAATGTCATCTTGAGCAGATTCCCACCTACCAGTGGTAGGCAATACAGTAATGTGGAGAGGGGAGAAATGTGCAATGTGATGGTGTCACAACAGGGTTAGGTGATCCTGCGCTTTGCAAGTGACAGGCGGAGAGCAGCAGATGTGGAGAAGTCAATGCAGGGATGTCATTTTCGACAGAATCTCCATGTCACCCACAATAACATGTTGCTGTGTCCTAGCTTAGCTCCTCCATGGCTCCTTCCAACTCTAGGACTTGCTCAGACTTGCTTTTAGAGATTGTTTAAGATAAAATAAAAATCCCCTGCACCAAACCCAGGCCATGGCAATATCTCTCAGCCAACAGTGAGAGCCAAACCCCTATCAGATCACTGCCTCCCACCAAGCCTGGCTGGCATATAGACCCCTTGGTGATGATGCCATATGTTTTGTTTCCCGGCGGCAAACAAAAGACAATATTGCACACTTTCCGAGGAGAGTGATTAGCAGGCAAAAACTGCAGGATGGATGTGATATTTATCTGGTACCTTTGCCATCCCTGAGACAATGCAAACAGAGTACAGGAGGTATAATAAGATTGGCCACTGGCACTGCCAATATTTCAACCAGCACGAAGTTGTTAGTTGTCTTTTTCTGGCTGCTGCTAGATGTTGGCTAGAATATCAGCTTTGCAAATAGGATGGTCTCCTTCCAGGTTGCATTATAGAATATATGGATTTATTTATTTCATTTGGAGAATCTGTTACTGCTGCTGTTGCTGTTGAAATTTGTACACCACCTTTCATCTGAAGGTCACAGGGCAGTCCATAACATAAAAATACAAAATAAAAACACAAAATGCAGTCATACCTCAGTTTAAGTACGCCTCGGTTTGAGTACTTTCAGTTTAAGTACTCCGCAGACCCGTCTGGAACGGATTAATCCACTTTCCATTACTTTCAATGGGAAAGTTTGCTTCAGGTTAAGTACAGACTTCCAGAACCAATTACACTCATACCTCGGGTTAAGTACACTTCAAGTTGAGTACTCCGCGGACCCGTCTGAAACAGATTAATCCACTTTCCATTACTTTCAATGGGAAACTTCGCTTCAGGTTAAGTACGCTTCAGGTTAAGTACAGACTTCTGGAACCAATTGTGTTTGTAAACCGAGGTACCACTGTACAACATCATAAAGGTAAAGGTAAAGGGACCCCTGACCATTACGTCCAGTCGTGACCGACTCTGGGGTTGCGACGCTCATCTCGCATTATTGGCCGAGGGAGCCGGCGTACAGCTTCCAGGTCATGTGGCCAGCATGACAAAGCCGCTTCTGGCGAACCAGAGCAGCACACGGAAACGCCATTTACCTTCCCGCTGTAGCGATACCTATTTATCTACTTGCACTTTGAGGTGCTTTCGAACTGCTAGGTTGGCAGGAGCTGGGACCAAGCAACGGGAGCTCACCTCGTCGCAGGGATTCGAACCGCCAACCTTCTGATCGGCAAGCTCTAGGCTCTGTGGTTTAACCCACAGCGCCACCTGCGTCCCCTAACAACATAATAAAGCAAACAAATAACCCCCCACCCACAAACACATTTAAAAGGCCATAGAATGCTAATTAGCCAAGGCCTAGTTAATAGAGAAGAAGGGTCTCAGATGATGGTTGCAGGATCCAGATCGGTTCATACAGGGAAAGACTCATAGTTGTCCGGACAAGTCATAAAGTCCCGAACCACCCCAGAGCCAGTAATCTGACTTCCAGTTTCCACTTGAACACCATCATATACAAGTTTAAGAGTGAGAACCCTGCATATAGCAGACTCCCAATGGAAACTGGAGCACAGCGCTTCAATTCTTTTTGTCTAACTATGCTATTTAATTTTTTTCTTAAAATTCTGCCTTTGATATTAAACTGCTTTAAATCAGGCTTGTTCAGTTTTTCACTGAGCAGAATTGCACAGTTAACTCTCGCATTACTGTAGAAAGAACACATTTTTCTGTTCCTGAAATTTCTCTGTAATAAAACAGCTGCTTTGAGATCTTGTATAGAATGTCCTGGGAGATTCCAGGAACAGACTGGAAAGAGAAGTTGCTGAATTGGAAATCATTACCAAGCTTAAAACCATGGAAGCACCTGGGATGAATAGAGACATCGGATTCTTATCTCATTATGCATGATCAAGCTTTCTTTAGCACCTCAGCCCAGGACTAATTGCAGCCATCAGCAGCCATTAACAGCCATCTACAGGTTTACCACTCCCATCAGCCCATCACCCATTCCCACCCACCCCCACCACCCTCTGTATATATATATAGGGTCTGACACTTCTGTTTCTAGTGTATCTGAAGAAGTGTGCATGCACACAAAAGCTCATACCAAAATATAAACTTAGTTTGTCTTTAAGGTGCTACTGAAGGAATTTTTTAAATAATAATAATAATAATAATAAACAAACATATCATGAAAAATCATCAGCATTTTGCCTAATATACACACATTTTTGCCAATATAATGCATTTTTCTGTTATTTTCACTCATGCATATAGTTTTATGCTCACCCTAGTATATTCATTCTCGTATACCCTACATGACTGGAGAACTGCACTGCAAAATTTGTAAAAATGTGAATTTTGAAAGAGGGCCATGCTGTTTGGGCAAGTGGCAAGCAGGTAGGCTCATCTTTAAATGTGGACCGAATTGAATTTGTCTCTCATCTGTAACGACAATGCGATAACTTTAACCAATGAGAGCTGAAGCACAACACATCAACAAAGTTCCAGATCGAAGTCTCAGCTGCCACATCTCAAGATCCTATCCCCTTAATAGGTGACGCTAACTAATATAACCAAAGTGTGATAACAGCTAAAAACAAAAAACAAAGCAAAAGGGTTTTCTAAAGGACGTCTTTCTGCACGAGAACTGAAATACTGGGCCTTTAAGAAGCCGCTTTGGGGGAAAAAAAACCTTCGGTATCAAACTGTCTTGACCTAGAAGACCATGAAAAACAAAATTAATGAGGTGGATAAGCAGTAGGCGGATAAAGCAGACTAGTCAAGCTCTCCACAAGGAAAAGAGTTGAACACTGATGAGGAAGATAAATGAGCAACACAGCTCAGTATTCTTTCTCCAAAAAAGGGCACAAACCATAGCTGTCAAGTCCTCCCTTTTTTAAGGGAAATTCCCTTATGCTGAATAGGCTTCCTCGCGAGAAAAGGGAAAACTTGACAGCTATGGCACAAACACATGCAGTGTGTGTGTGTGTGTGTGTGTGTGTGTGTGTGTGTGTGTACAGGACCGAGGATTTTCAATCCATTTTCCTCCTCCTCCTATTCTCAGATGTATTGAATTCTGTCTACCCATCACTCTATATGGTTTGTTTTCAGTAAATAGTACAGTAGGTAAAGGAATGCTGACAACGTAACTCATGCGTGCATGACTCAATTCAGCCAATATGTAAGCAGATTAATAGTCTCCCCTGAAATCAATGGGATTAGGGCTGCAGTCTGTTAGAGTTGCTGCAAGTGGAATCCCTGACCCAGAGTTGAAAATTGAGTTGAAAATTGATACGCTGTCCGCCACAAGAATAAGGTTCAGAGTTTCAGAGTTTTAAATAGTTACAAATATATGTCGCAAAATACAAAGTAACACATTTCTCTTAAACAGCAAACAATGTGGTCCCATCTTCTTTACGTCGTTAACACGGTTCAATAACTTTTCTCTCTCTGGTCCCAGAGAGACATCCTAAGCAACAATACTGAACTAAGCTTCTTCTACAGCTGCTACTGGCTCCATCTCCTGCTGTGATGCTGAGTTTTCAGTTTTCCCCAGGGATAAGTAATCACTTGGCCCAGGGCCGTCTTAAGCGTATCTGGCGCCCTGGCACCGTGGTGCGAAGATCCCTCCGGCACCCCCCCGCCCTGTTTCGCAGCGCAGCTGTCCGGCGGGCACAGCGTGCAGTGCGGCTGGCACAGGCACAGCAGCGCGGTGCCCCCCTGGCGGCCCGGCGCCCTGGCGCATTGCGCCACCCAGCCTTGCCTTAGAGCCGGCCCTGACTTGGCCTACTCACTGACATGGAAAATCTCCATCCTCTTTTTGCCATGTAACCTCCTGCCTAATGCAGGCTTCTCTTTATAAAATGTTTTCAAACATAATGCATGCAAACATTACATTTTATGCATATCAAACGTATAACTTTAACACAGTCCTGTGTGTACAAAGTAAGTCCTATTGAACTTGGTTCTGAACAGTCATGTGTAGGACTACACTGTGAACACAGTGAAACTTACTGGTACTTTCAAGTAAGCATGTTCAGGAAACTTTTAATATTGGGCTGCCCTTTCTCAAAATCACGAGTAGCCAACCTTGTACCTTCCAGATGCTATGGACTACAAATTCCATCAGCCTTAGCAAGTGTGATCAATTGTCATGGATCATGGCAGTTGTAGTTCATTACATCTGGAAGGCTCCATGCTGTGTTTCAAACAATTTGACTATGGCCACAAGCAAAACCCTGTGGGTGTCAGCACCGTGTGCTAATAGCTTTTCCGCAAGGGGTGGTAGCTGGGAGCTGTGAAAGTTTGCCATCTAATCAAGAGACTTTTGAATGCTTACCTTTCTCCGGTGACTCAAATGCAAGCGCCTTGCCCTCAGATTGCTTTATTGGTGACTGGAAATTCTCCGGCTTAAAGTCATCCTGAAACCAGAGTGCTTGGGTAATAATGTCTCAACAAATGAAACTGATTTGTAAAAATGTTAAAACAAAATTTAAAAAAATCCTTCCAGTAGCACCTTAGAGACCAACTAAGTTTGTCATAGGTATGAGCTTTCATGTGCATGCACACTTCTTCAGATACACTGAAACAGAAGTCACCAGACCCTTATGAATAGTCAGAGGGTGGGGGTGGGGGTATTACTCAGAAGGGTGGTGGGAATGGGTGATTGGCTGATAGGAGTGGTAAACCTGTTGATGACAGTTAACGACTGCAATTGGTCTTGTAGGAAAAAGCAAGGGGTGAGGTGCTAAAGAAAGCTTTATCATGTATAATGAGATAAGAATCCAATGTCCTTATTCAGACCAGGTCTCTCCATGGTTTTAGGCTTGGTAATGAGTTGCAATTCAGCAACTTCTCTTTCCAGTCTGTTTCTGAAAATTTTCTGTAATAAAACAGCTACTTTGAGATCTTGTAAATAATGTCCTGGGAGATTGAAGTGTTCTCCTACTGGTTTCTCTGTCTTGTGATTCCTGATGTCAGATTTATGTCCATTTATCATTTGGCATAGGGTTTGGCCAGTTTGTCCAATATAGAGAGCTGAAGGGCACTGTTGGCATTTGATGGCAACTTATTACCAAACTTAAAACCATGGAGAGACCTGGTCTGAATAAAGATCCACTTCTCTACCAACCCTCTAGTCCAGCTTCTGTCCAACTGCTGCCCTGCAGATGTTTTGCACTACAAGTCCCTGACCACTGACAGTGTGGGATGAGGGCAGTCTGGGGGTGCAGGGCAACCGGGCGCCAAATTCTGGGGGGCACCCGCCACTGAAGCCGCCTAAGCGTATTGTATTGAGCTGCTTTGCGGCAGCGGGGTCAGCGGCACCTTTGACATGACTGATCTTGTGCCGCCTGCCTGTTAATGCTGCTGCAGGGGAAATTCTCTGGAAAGCCTTGCTCACCAAAGCCGGGAGGAGGGGGAGCAACAGGAAAAAGGGAGAGACAGACAGAAAGAGAACACACCTATCTAGCGACGGGAGCATGCACAGGCTCCAGAAGAAGAACTCGTATATGCGAGCTCGAAAGGGCCTTCCCAGCTCCCCTAGATATAAGGTTGCCCCCCACAATGAAAGGCTGCCCAAGATGGCTCTCCCACGCATGCGCACAATGCCCGCCCATCTCATCTTTCAGACACCTCTCTACGACTGTAAACGCATGCGTGGAGCCTTTACACCAACTCCCAATGTGTTCTTTGTCTTCTTTAGAAAAGCTGGTTTAAAACAAAACACACACACACAAAACTCCTTTTGGAGCTGTGCAGGCGTGAGTGCTATTTAACAAATGATAATAGTGACATAAGCATAATAAAAGTTAATTTGGGGGCTAAACTAAATTGGGAGGCGCTGGGTGGATCTTTGCACCCCGGCGGCGCATATGCTAAAGACAGCCTTGGTGATGGGATTTGTAGTCCAAAACACCTAAAAGGGGAACGCTTCTCTAGTCCCCACAGTGCACCCTAATAGTGGTTATTTAAAGGACAGACAAAAATCTATATATATTTTTCATCCCTGACACATCTTATTGTATTATCTGGGACAGTATTATTCTACTGTGAATTGTGCCCTTTAAATATCATGGAAATTACTGGGTAACCTAAGCAGTTAGTGTGTTCAATCACAAATGATTGTCGAAATGCTTATTCAGCCAGAACGCATTTACATGCAGACTGTAGCAAGTAAGCAAGACTCTGTCACTTCCCTGATTAAAGGAATTGATTTGACTTTAGCGAGAGTGACTTTAATTAGCTGTGCAAATGCCATTAATTCCAATTAATCGTCTCACACTGTCAGGACCAAAATCCAGGGAGAAGATAAATTGCAGCTAATCAATATAACTCTTGTTTCTACTAGGAACAGGTGCTTACGGAGAGAAGAATGTCATTTATAGGTGTCTGCATCTAGGAGTATTTAAGCAAGACAGTAATTCAATGTACCCAACCCCCTAGATGATTTGTTAGAGCCTATTTATATACATATATCCCTAATTGCTTTGAGCTCAGTGGAAAAGGGCTTAACCTAGTGGTATGGAGAAATATTCTAATCCAATCTCTCTCTAACATACTTCCAGTACATCTGAGCTTCCTTGGTCCCTTAGGAAGCTTTAAGCTTAGAGCTGAAAACAACAACCCTTAGCCAAGTAACACATTTGAATGCTGGCTGGAAAAACTAAATGGTCCACAACCTTCATCTTCTTTATATCTTATATGAAAATCAGAGGTGGTCAGAGAAGAAGTTTGCTTGGTTTTCACATTTTCTTTATCATCATCATCTGTGATTTTTTTTTCTAAAAAAAGAAAAAAAGTTTAGGGGTACTCTCATTCTGACTCAGGAAAATCACCATTTTTTTGTTCAAATTGGGAAAAAAAAATACAGTAAATGGACAAAAGTACAAAGATTCACAAAATGTTTAGGGGTATGCGTGCCCCTGCATTCCCCCAGAAAAAAAACCCACTGAGCATCATACTTCTTTTAAAAGAAAAGAAGCACATACAGTATGGACAGCATGACTAATTTCAACAGTGCGCTTTTCTGCATGTTTCTGAATTTCAGTATATTCAACTTACATGGGTAGAAATGGGCGCGGAACAATGAGATACTGTGGTGATGATCTCAGTATTTCATCATTCCCCTCTGTTACCACAACCTTCTATTTTATCCTCCAGAACAGGGAGCCCATGCAATTGGTGTCACAGTATATGATCAAAGGCAGCAATCTGACCACTGAATTGTGCACTAGCTGCTGTCTCGGAATTGTAAAAGAAAGACCCGTGCAACGTGGGTGGCATGGCAGGGGGTTTCAGGAACGTGTTGGACCACCAAAACTACCTGCAGAAATACATCAACTAGATTCAACTCACCTTGAATAAGCATCATTTTCCCTCCTTTGTACTCAGACTACTGGTATCTGTGAAGCTTCTAGCTCTACAATTTAGGTGTTGTTTTTTTTAACGTACCTGGACTCTATTGAAAATAAATTAGAACTATATCCATTAGACAAGAGGAGTTATTTACTTGCCAGCTTGGCAGGAAGAGTTATAGGGAAGGTTTAACAAGGGGAGAGCTTTCGAAAGCAGTTTTCGTTGGACTCTTTCTGCTGCCGAAGGGCTATCTCAGCCCAGAAATAAATAACCTGTCATTTTTAATTCACTTTGTCTCTCAATATCATTAATTCATTTTAGTTCCTCCTGAGCTATAACCAGAAAGGTAATGATCACCTCTTTTTGAAGCCAGACATCATCACACAGTCTTACATGTAACAGTCGCACTGCCCCGTTACTTACAGCAATAAATCTGAGTACAGAAATATGTGAAAAACTCCTGGAAAAATGCCAATTACCGGTATCTTCACATTATTCTGTCTTCCCATCAATTTCCTGCACATGTTCCATCTGAGCAGGAGTCTTTAAATTCTTGCAGTTTGTGGGAAATGAAATTTGGAGGTGACCAAAGTTAACAAAACTCTTGTCAGAAACATTACTAAGATTACAATTATCTGGTTGCTTAAAAATAAAGCATTCTCTCATATGCTTTTGCCTGAGCAGGGCATGCCAAATTCACCCAGAATTTTGCTTTTGGAAGATGTGGCACCAAATCCAATATTAATTTTTCTACGTTTTGCAGACATAACTTGCTTTACCATTAGACAGAGGTGGTTGGATGACAATGGGGTTTACACGCTATGAATATTTGCTGTAACAAAATTCACTTATCCAAACGCGAGAAATTAGTACTCAAACCTTGCTATACATGCTGCAGATTCAGATATCTGAATAGAGAGTGTTTTTTACTCCCTTGTTTGCCTTTTTCTGGTTGGCTAAGGAATGGGAGAGGGAGAATGATTGGAAAAATCAGAGAGCATCCCCCCCCCCCCCGGTTTTTCCTGGGGTTTATTCTGGATTTTGCGAACCACAATTCTGTGGCATAGCTGCCAAGTTATCCCTTTTTTAAAGGGAAATTCCATTATGCTGAATAGGCTTCCTCGCGAGAAAAGGGAAAACTTGGCAGCTATGTTCTGTGGTCAGGGACGCATTATAAAGTTTCCCATAGGAATCAGTGGAAATTGCCAACTCCTTATATGAACATTTGCCCAATGAATGATTTCTTGGGAACACACCACGTTTGGATATTGGGATCTGCGTATATTACGGATAGGACAAGGGAGAAAGAAAGGGAGCAAGAAAAGGTTTTATGTCATCTTTGTGCTGGAGGCAAACATCTCTCACCTCTTATTGCCTGTGTCAACAAATAATTAACAAACAACTCCTTTGTTAAGTGGGAAAAAAGAAAAAAAATTAGTAAAGAGGCTCCTATAATACGTCAGCAAATATGTAATTAACAAATATTGCAAAGCAATTTGCATTTCTATTTATGTATAATCTATGTTGTTGTTTTTTAATGTCCATTGCAGAGAACTCAGGGTGTGTCACTTCCAATCTTTCACTTTTGGTGGGTCAAAAACCAGCCTCTATTGCAGGTGTTAAGTTTGCAAATGAATCCTTTCATTGTGTTGCAGAGCATTATAGGACTGGCACCCCCTCCCTGTGAAAATGTGCCTAGATTGATTTTTACAACCCTGTGACCTGAAACTCAGGTACTTGAAATAACTCTCATATTGACCTGTGCAGCTCCTTAGATAATAAAATGAGCTTCCCCACCAGAAATGGTCTATGTGTTGGATGAAACGAAAGGAGTGGCATCCTATGGAAGGGGCTTTTCAGTGGTGGCTCTGTGCATATGAAAATCCTGCCCCCCTGAGGCGCATCTTGCCTCTTCAATAGGTAAAAGGTAAAGGGATCCCTTTAATAAGCCCCTTTAAGCCTCTTCAATACCAACAGCTAAAGATGCCCCTTTTCCACCAAGCTTTGGGATGGTGGGTAGGCTGATTTGGGTGAATTCACTGAATTTACCCCTGTTGAGCTGTTTAATTATGTTACTTTTAATGTTTTCTAGTTGTCCTTTTCTGTACATTGCCCTGTGACTGTAAGGTGCAATGTGGTTTATAAATATTCATGTAAAGAAATGAATATAAAGAAATAAATCTAGCAACCTAATACACACCACTTGCATTTTATTTACTTCTTTGACCCAGAGTGAATTACTATTCATGAGTTTGTACAGATACAGAATGCTGGTTATCTAAAATTTCCCTCATGGATTTTGTTTGTTTGTTTGTTTGATGTCAGACTATTACCACAGTAGGAGAGACGAACATTTTCTGACGACTGAGTCTTTGAATAAAGTCACCCTGAGCAGATCTTACAATGTGTTGCACCATGTCCTTGGGCACCAATATTCAGACTAAACTTAATGGCCTGCACTGGTATCAATAGCCCTCACTACAGTAGGGTGCGCCAAGTATTTTCTCACACGTTAAAAACTTCAACTCATGTTTGAGAATCTAACTAGAGAACCAGCCCAGAGCCCTTCCGTAGCCTTCATCCCCCATCCCTGGTTTTGCAACTGTAAGCCAAGTGACTGAAATGAATAGCATTTAATGTTTTTTTAATGGTCTTCTGATGGCTCTGCCCTCCATTTCATTTATTCCCCAGCTTCTCCTTGTCGTATTGTACATCGCTATTTCTCAGAAAGATGGAGAGAAGCAAAGACATGCAGATGTGCTGGGCAGATGCATGGTGACGAGGGAATGTTGTGGAGCTTCATCTCCTATGTTCTCTAACCATGACAGCACTGAGACCCAGCTTCCCTTATTCCACAACTTTTATCATGATGGGGAAGAGTGGTGAGGATGACTGAAGTGAATACCAAGCAGATATTATGGGGCCGCTCCAGGAGGGCAGAACTTGATATGCTTGGCTTTGAAAAATGTGGCAGGCTTGTCGAGCTAGCATCGCATTCCTGGTAGCAACTGAAGTCACAATCAAACAGCTTTTTCTCCTGTTACTACTAATAAAAATTTCTAACAATAGTTTTGGGAATCAACATCCCAGTTAATAAATGGATTCCTTGTGTACAAAAAAAATATATACACTGACTAAATATTTATTTATTTCTACTTCTGCTATTATTATTATTCAGTTGATCTATCCTATTTCTTACAATTTGTTCAGGCACATCCAGGCACCACAGTGTCACATTTAAGTACGGTGGTACCTCGGTTTACAAACACAATTGGTTTCAGAAGTCTGTACTTAACCTGAAGCGTACTTAACCTGAAGCAAACTTTCCCATAGAAAGTAATGGAAAGTGGATTAATCCATTCCAGACAGTTCGCGGAGTACTTAAACTGAAGCGTACTTAACCTGAAGCAAACTTTCCCATTGAAAGTAATGGAAAGTGGATTAATCTGTTCCAGACGGGTCCGCGGAGTACTCAACCTGAAGCGTACGTAACCCGAGGTATTAGTGTAATTGGTTCCGGAAGTTCATACGTAACCTGAAGTGTACTTAACTCAAAGCGAACTTTCCCATTGAAAGTAATGGAAAGTGGATTAATCCGTTCCAGACGGGTCCACGGAGTACTTAAACTGAAAATACTCAAACCGAGGCGTACTTAAACCGAGGTATGACTGTACTGAAATGCCACAGTAGAGCATATAGCAACAGTGTTTTGTGTTGTGTAGGCTCCTATGATGTAAATAATGGGCCCCTCCTGCTAGCCTGCTCCCTAAAATATCACTGGTTTGCTCATTTCTATATATAGGGTGCCTACATTCTGCATGTGCAAATGGCTTTAGATACCTATTAGGTCCATAAATTGCCATATAAAATAGCGACAATTTGTTGTCGACAAAGGACAGCTGGACATATAAAGGGCCCCATTACCTCCAGCAGCTTAGGGCATCATCAGACCTAAATCTGGCCCTGGTCATATGACATCAGTAAACCTGCATGTGACCTGGGGCAATCGTCCACCAAGCCATAATGCAATTCCCTGATGCTTGCTGTGGCCCTTCGCACCTATGTATTCTGACCCTTCTGGGCCTATCTGCACAATTCTCTTTTTCTGATGTCGGCACCAAATCACGGGGATTGTTTACATGGAAACTGTCCCTATGTCCCTGTTTTCCTATATCAGTTATTTCATTTTATTTATATTAGAATTGATAGCGTGAATTTTCCCCTTCCAAAGGGAAGGGGACGCATTTAAGCCAGTACACTGTGTGAAAAACAAAAATAGCCCAGTCAATTAAAATGCAACAGATAATACAAAATAGCAACATGCCAAGCTAAGTGACAATTTCCATTTCAAAAAAATGAAGATGCTTTCTTTCTTAACGATACTGTGGGCTATTCAAGTAACAAGCACACCAAAGTGGCTATAAATATCAACTGAAAAGTAAGGAGGGGGGAGGGATTGGTTGGGTCTGCTTTTTGCAGTGGACTGACTCAACTCAATGCTTATTTCTAAATGTAGTTTCTATCAAAATATGTATTTTAGCACTTAAAACAAATGAGCTGGACTTAGGCAATAGTTTATCCTTTCATCCTCAGACCCCACTCTGTAAAATGGTGATGATAAAACCAAGGTCTCTTGCACCAGTGTTCTAAAGTCAGGTAGGTAGCCGTGTTAGTCTGACGCAGTAAAAAAAAATTGGGGAAAAAATAAAAGTTGACCAGTAGCACCTTAGAGACCAACTAAGTTTGTTCTGGATAAGCTTTCATGCGCATGCACACTTCTTTAGATACACAGTGTTCTGAAGCTTACTGAGATAAAGCTTGACAGAGAAGTGCTTTGAACTTTTTTAAAAATTAAAAAAAACCCACCCTCATTTATCTGTAATAATGTGACGTTCTGTCACTTTCTGACATGTGCATTATTTCCACAGGTTGACTGAATTTTCTTGGTTACATTCTGCCTTCAGTTAGGATCCCAAAAGCTTTGATGCTCCCAAACCAAATATTGTGCCCTGAAGTTTAGTGGCAGGAAGAGTAAATATTCATATACCAAACATCCCAGCCTGCCAAGTGGCAAAAATAATAGTAAAAACAGCAGCTCCCTGCCTCTAACTCCTTTGCATAAATCATCCGCCTCAAGCAAAGATATAAATAACTTCTTAGGCTCCATCTCTAATTTTTAAATACGGGCAAATGAATTAAATCTGGAGAGCGCAATGTTACATTAGAGAGTCTGGAACGAAAAGAAACCACCTAGTGTCTGTCATGCACACACTTTGAAGTGTGCATTCACATGAAAGCTTATACCCAGAACAAACTATAGTTGGTCTCTAAGGTGCTACTGGACAATTTTTTTATTTTTTTATTTCAACTACGTCAGACCAACACGGCTACCTACCTGAAAGAAATTTGGAGTTTTATTTTTTAATTTTTTTATTTATATTCATAATTTCTTTGTGTAACTACTAAGTAGGGATCAGGGATCAAATCACAAACTGAAATGTGAGTAAACTTTTTGTTACTTTACTCAGAAAAGTCTTTATTCTTTTAAGAGGGATCAAAAGGGGACACGAGGAAACAAACTTAACTAAGAGATTCAAATGAATCTGCTTCCAGCTATATTGAGGGGAATCTGCTCTGCTACATCACTTCACTAGCGTGAGTGAAGGATAATATTTATTCAATATATCTTTTCCTACTATCTCTAACATTAAAAAAAAATTACCTGCACCCATAGTCAATCATAAACTGTACATTTGCATGGTTCTCATCAAACCACCCCACACCCCTCAATGGTTTCAGATGTGGAAGAACTTTCACCTCCTCTGGAAGAAATACCACTTATTAGATGTTCCCACTAGAGAACTCCCTCACCAACTGCTGTTTATATGAATGACATATCCTTCAGCTTTCAAACTGACCAGATCCTCTCATTGCTTCAGCCCTCCTCCCCGCAAGAGTTCTGCAATATCCACCCAAATATCAAGCCTACTTGCTCACATTGATTTCAGGAGGAGTTCCATCTTTGGCAAGGGTTCATTACAGAATTACGCTCCCTAATCTTTATCCAAGAGCTATATTGCCTCAATAACGAGGCCATTATGGACTTTATGACTACTCTTGATACGGTATTAAAAGAGAATTTAAGGCAGCTGTCAAATGAGCTCATATTCATGAAATATGAGCAGCTACAAACACATACTTGACTCAGAGCATGATGCATCTATGCTGTCATGGTTATTACCATTCACATGCCAGAACCTCATGAACTTTGCAGGAGCATACAAAGGTAGGTGTCAGTTCAAAGAAGCCAATGGTTGATAATCAGGCCACAGACATTAAACTGCTTAGAGTCTGGGAATTAAGCTAATATTTGCCACAACTTAGATCTTTCTTAATTAAGTCAGTTCAGAAGTAGTTATAGCTGGCACCTAAGCAAGATTATATTTCAGCTGTGAAATTTCTGTGAGGATTAAACAGTTTGGAGGATAAGGGCAACCATTATATCAATCAAAATATATTGCATAACAAGGGGGGGGATCTAAGATTCCATTCATTTGGAAGCAAGCCCCTTTGAAATTAATGGGGCCTGTAATTTCCAAGTAAGCATGTTTTTTTTTAGGATTTGAGAATGAATTAATAGTGCACAAAACTGAAAAAATGAGAGCCACTGATTGGGCTAAAGACACACCTAAATGGTCATCAATAACATCAATATATTGGCACAATCCGTGTAAAAACACAACCGTGCCTAAAAGTAAAATAAAAAGAATTAGAGGATTCACAGTTATCAGAGCACACTAAGGGGTCAAGCATTTTTTGGAAAGTTCCAAATGCATTTAGACCTTTTCAGGGACATGGTGGAATTAAGTCCCAAAGAACAGCAGCGCCACAACCCCTGTGATCCAATTTCTGCAACTGGGTTAGCCAGATTCAGAAAATAACGCAAACCTTTTGCTGCAAACCTACAGAGACTAATAGCACAACCCAAACCCAAGTTCTGTTGAGTGAGTCTGGAATAGGCAGGTATTGGACTGTCCTGACTGAGCCAAGGCTGTGGTGGTATAACTCCCTCAAGTTTACCACTCCTATCAGCCCATCACCCATTCCCATCACCCCACCCCCACCCTCTGAATATACATAAGGGTCAGGTTACTTCTGTTTCAGTGTATCTGAAGAAGTGTGCATGCACACGAAAGCTCATACCAAAATAAAAACTTAGTTGGTCTTTAAGGTGCTACTGGAAGAATTTTTTTATTTTATATTAATATATGTCATTTCCAATTGACATCCCCAAGTTTTAGCTGCTGCCTAACATGAAATTTGAATTTGGAGGTTCTTTATCAGGCAAAACATATGTGGAATCATGATGTTAGCCAAAGGAGTTTGGATAAGACTGGCCGAATTAAAAAGCCCTCGGGGTAGGAGGGGATGGATTCTTTACATCTCTAGCATACGTAAATTTAAACCAGGCATCATTTTTTTTAAAAAAAAAGACAACTGTGCATCAACCCACAGAAGGCAATAGATAATAATAATAATAATAATAATAATAATATTTTTTATTTATACCCCGCCCTCCCCATTCAAAACCGGGCTCAGGGCAGCTAACACCAATAAAATTACAATAAAACATGAAAAGCAATTAATTAAAATACAAAAATAAAATTTAAAATGCAGCCTCATTTTCAGTAGTCCATAAATACAAGCCATGAGGGAGGAAAACGCAGGGGTCAGACGAAGTCCAGCCCAAAGGCCAGGCAGAACAGCTCTGTCTTGCAGGCCCTGCGGAAAGATGACAAATCCCGCAGGGCCCTGGTCTCCTGTGAAAGAGCGTTCCACCAAGTTGGGGCCAATACTGAAACGGCCCTGGCCCTAGTAGAGGCCAATCTAGCCACCTTATGGCTCGGGATCTCCAGAGTATTGTTGTTTGTGGACCTTAAGGTCCTCCGCGGGGCATACCAGGAGAGGCGGTCCCGAAGGTACGAGGGTCCCAAGATAAAGAGGTGGGGGAGAGTTCCCAAATTTGTCTTGCTCATATGCTCCTGGCATCCAAAGGCATTTTGGAGTCACCCGACATCATATCACATGGATACACGTCCCGCAGCTTTGTAGGGGGCTGGCAGGTGTGGAGGACCCCTGAATGGGGCAACTGTGCACAGCCTAGGAGTCATTTTGGACTCACAGCTGTCCATGGAGGCACAGGTCAATTCTGTGTCCAGGGCAGCTGTCTACCAGCTCCATGTGGTACACAGGCTGAGACCCTACCTGCCCGAGGACTGTCTCGCCAGAGTGGTTCATTCTCTAGTTATCTCTCACTTGGACTACTGCAATGCGCTCTACGTGGGGCTACCTTTGAAGGTGACCTGGAAACTGCAATTAATCCAGAATGCGGCAGCTAGTCAAGTGAATGGGAGTGGCCACCAGGACCACATAACACCGGTCTGGAAAGACCTACATTGGGTCCCAGTACGTTTCCGAGCACAATTCTAGGTGTTGGTGTTGACTAGGCATCCCCAAACTGCGGCCCTCCAGATGTTTTGGCCTACAACTCCCATGATCCCTAGCTAACAGGACCAGTGGTCAGGGATGATGGGAATTGTAGTCCAAAACATCTGGAGGGCCAAAGTTTGGGGATGCCTGGTGTTGACCTTTAAACCCTAAATGGCCTCAGCCCAGTATACCTGAAGGAGTGTCTCCATCCCCATCGTTCCACCCGGACACTGAGGTCCAGTGCCAAGGGCCTTCTGGCGGTTCTCTCCCTGCAAGAAGTAATGTTACAGGGAACCAGGCAGAGGGCCTTCTCGGTGGTGGCGCCTGCCCTGTGGAACCCCCTCCCATCAGATGTCAAGGAAATAAACAAATATCTGGCGTTTAGAAGACATCTGAAGGCAGCCCTGTTTGGGGAAGTTTTTAATGACTGATGTTCTAATGCAGGCATGTCAAACCTGTGGCCCTCCAGATGTTTTGGACTACAATTCCCATCTTCCCCAACCATTGGTCCTGCTAGCTAGGGATCATGGGAGTTGTAGGCCAAAACATCTGGAGGGCCGCAGGTTTGACATGCCTGTTCTAATGTATTTTTAATCTTTTGTTGGAAGCCGCCCAGAGTGGCTGGGGAGGCCCAGCCAGATGGGTGGGGTATGAATAAATTATTATTAGTGTTTAAACCCTTTCTCTTTTTCATTCCAGGTGACACTGCCCCATCAACAGCACCTGGTAAGTTCAATTTTGTTCTCTATCCCTTTCTTCTCCTGTTTGCTCTCCCTTGTTCACCAATGGCCAATGAGTCAACCAATGGCCTGACTCACACCTCACATAAAACCATAATTTTAAACAAAATAGGGTTAATGCACATGAGTAGCTTGCTGGTACACATTGGTCAAAAGGTTTTCATGACACTTCTCTCTCCCCACACCCCTCCAGTGTGCCTTGCATTATCCCAACCTGGACTTGTAGCTTATTTCCTCCAAATAACCATAAATAAACCCATATTTGTTCTGGGCTTAGTGCTCATGGTTTGTTTGGAAGGAACAAACCATGTGCCTGAGTTCAGACCACATGGCTGATGTTCTAATGTATTTTTAATCTTTTGTTGGAAGCCACCTAGAGTGTCTGGGGAAACCCAGCCAGATGGGCGGGATATGTATGTATGTATGTATGTATGTATGTATGTATGTATGTATGTATAAATAAAGTGAACTTGCTCAGGAATGGTCAATGCTGAATACAAACTGTTTCTCAGTTTGTATTCAGTGAACACTCTTTCCTACACTAAAGCTCTTTTCTGCCTAGGAAAAGTGTTGTGCTTGAAGCTGCCCTAAAGCATTTTCAAGCTACCCTAAGGCATTCTAAGGCAATCTATTTACATAATATTTCCCACTTCTCAAATGGACATTGCATAAATCTTTGAAGACTAACATGGGTTTCATGCTACATGAATGATAGGGTTGCTATATGTCCTCTCGTCTTCTTTTTTGCGATTTTGCAAAGCTCAACAACTTTTCTCTCTGGATTTTCACTTTCTGGAACATGGCTGTGAGGGGCAAGGGATATCGCGAAGCCCCTCCCCTCCTGAGTTCCAGCCCAGACCCGAGCGAGGCTGAAAAGAAGGAAAGCTCCAGCTCAAGTGGGGAAACAGGAAGTGGGTTCCAAGGCTCTGGCAGGGAAAGAGAGCCATCGTCCCAGGTGGGACAGGAAGGGGAAAGGAAGGGGGGCAGGCCAGTCCCCCTAACTCCGGAACTTCGCAAAAGGCGTCGGGGGAAGAGGATGGGTCTCCCCAAGTTATTATGTTGGCGCAAAACGCGCCAAAAGCCACTGGGAGGTTCTGATTCAAGCTAAACAGATGGGTCTTTGTAAATAGCACTGCCATTAGCACTGTAAATACTCAGCACCAATAAAACCATAAAATGCAGAGCTGTGTAGAGTCGTTACTCTGAAGTAGCCTTCTCCAGCCACCGTGACAGCAACCTCCCAGTCTTTCTGGCTACTTTGGAGCGGCAGCGATGAGTGCGCAAGAAGCTGAGCAGTGGAGGCTGGAAGCCGAGGCCACAGCACAGGAATTGCGGAACGCACAGACCCTGGCAACGCAGGCACACCAGCAATGACTTGCAGCTCAGGAAGAAGCACAAGCAACGCGGGCGGAGCTGAACAAACTGGCAGAGCAGGTGAGAGCGAAAGATGAGATTGAGAAGCAACTCAGGGTGATGGTGGTGGAGTTACAGAAAAAACTGGATGAGGAAAAGACTGCAAGAGGTGGGGGGGTGCCCCAGCCCCAGCTAGTCCAAGTGAGGAGGGGACAGAGCCTAGTCACCAAGTTTAGCGGCGACCCGAGAGAGTACCTAGGCTTTGAGACGGAAATAAATTATGCGCTGGAACTGCATGCGGCAGAGTTCCCAGATGACGCGCACAGAGTCTCCTTTATCATAGAGCATTTGACGGGGGCTGCCAGAGAATGGGTCAGACCGCTCATCACGCAAAAAAATAATTGCATAAAGAATGCAAAACTCTTCTTAGAAGCGTTAAAACTCATGTATGCTAGTGATTCGGAGATGGAAGCCACAAAAGAGCAGCTTCACAACTTAACACAAGGGAAATCGACAGTTCGAGACTACTGGGCGAGATTCACCATGCTAGTGCACAAACTGGGGTGGGATTTGCACAGTGAGCCAGTGAAATCAGCCTTCTACCTGGGGTTGCACTCAGACGTTAAGGATGAACTAGCGAGAGGTCCGAAACCGCGGATGATGGATGAGTTAAGCAAAGCGGCGCTAGCGGTGGGGGTGAGGCAGGAATCCAGATGGAATGACAAACAAACGACGCGCGCAGCAAAGCCTTGGTTCCCACGCTCCCAGGACAGACCACATTACCAAACCCCACCCCAGGGCCCACCCCTAGTCCCGCCCAGACCGAACTCAGAGCCGGAACCGATGGAGATCGGTGGAGCGCGCGCGGGGGCTTTTCAAACCCCGGCGGCGCCAAGACGCAAGGAGGGAAGAGGCGGGAATTGCTTTCTCTGCAACTCCCCCCAGCATCGCGTCAGGGACTGCCCTCATCGCAGGGAGTGGCAAGGAAGGGCAGGAACGGTTGTGCCTTCCCCCACTGAAGCAGCACCACAGCAGGGAAACGAGACAGCCTGGCTGCAGGAGACAAGGGGCAGCAGCCAGGCACAGTTAGCACTAACCAGCCCCAACCCGCCCACCCGCACAGCGAGGAGCAGCGACAGCCCACCCGCTCCCAGGGCAGGGGTGGTTCTAGAAGTGACGCTAACGCTCCCAAATGGCTATCCCCTGACGGTACTCGCGTTAATTGACAGTGGTGCCTCGGCGAACTTCTTCTCGAGAAACTTTGCAGAAGAGCACCAAATCCAACTTCTGCAGCTGGATTTCCCCCTGCACGTCTCCACCATAGACGGCAGGGAGTTGCTGGGGGGGGGGCCATCACCCACCAGACCCCCCCCCATGAGAATGACGGTGGGACGACACTCAGAGACACTGGCATTCAACGTCACCACCATTTCCGACCCCCCCATCGTCTTAGGCATGAGCTGGCTGGCGCGTCATGACCCCTCCATCAGTTGGCACCAGAGATGCATCACGTTTGGCTCGGACTTTTGTCTGGAACATTGCATGCAGCGCCAACCAGGGGAGGGGCCTCCCATCGCCACAGTGGCCACCATGCACATCACAGGGGGTGAGGCAATACCCAAACCCTACTGGGACCTACAGGAGGTCTTCAGCGAAGCGGAGTCCGACCACCTACCCCCGCACAGGTCCTTTGACTGTCAGATCAACCTGGTGCCAGGGGCCACGCTACCCCCAGCCAAGCTGTACTCCATGTCAGATCAGGAACTGGAGGATCTGAGGGAGTTCATCGACAAGAACCTCAAGCGGGGGTTCATCAGAGAATGCAAGGCAGCAGGAGGCAGCCCGGTCTTCTGGGTGGACAAGAAAGACACGCAACAGCGCCGTCTGGTGGTGGATTTTAGACGGCTCAATTCCATGACGGAACCGGTGGCTTTCCCAATGCCCAGAGTGGATGATCTGCTGACAGCGGCACGCAGGGGCAAGATTTTCACCAAGCTCGACCTGAGGGGGGCGTACAACTTGATCAGAATCCGGGAAGGTGATGAGTGGAAGACCACGATGTTCACACCGCTGGGCTCTTTTGAATATCTGGTGATGCCCTTCGGTTTGCAAGGGGGCTCAGCATGCTTCCAGGCCTTCATGCACCATGTCCTGGGGTCCCTCCTCTTCAAGAAATGCCTGGTCTTCCTGGATGACATCCTTATTTACTCCACTGACCCAGAGCAGCATGTGAAGGATGTCAGGGAGGTGTTGCAGCGCCTGAAGGAGAACCACCTGTACGTGAAGCTGGAGAAATGCAAGTTTCACACCAGGGAGGTGGACTTCCTGGGCTACAAGCTATCAGACCAGGGGCTAGCGATGGACAAGGACAAGGTGCAGGCCATCCTGGACTGGCACAGCCCTCGGACGCGCAAAGATGCCCAACGCCTACTAGGCTTTGCCAACTTCTACAGGAAGTTCATCAAGAACTTCTCTCGCATTACGGCTCCCATCACGGACTGCCTGAGAGGCAAGCAGAAGTTCAGGTGGACACCAGAGGCGCAAGCAGCGTTCGAAAGCCTCAAGAGGGTGTTCACTTCCGACCAGAACCTGTTCCACGTGGTGCAGGATGCGCCCCTACGCGTTGAGACCGATGCTTCAGACAGAGCTTTGGGTGCCATTTTGCTGCAACTGGATGCCAACAGAGAGTGGAGACCCTGTGCCTTCTTCTCCAGAAAGCTGACCCAGCCAGAGCGCAACTACACGGTGTTTGATAAGGAGCTTCTCGCGATCCACGCTGCGTTCCAGCATTGGAGACACTTCCTGGTGGGCGCTAAGCATCCCATTCAGGTGTGCACGGACCACAAGAACTTGGAGTTCTGGAGAACGGCCAGGGTGCTCAACCAGCGGCAGATACGGTGGGCAGAGTTCTTCTCACACTTCAACTTCTCCATCCACTACATACCGGGGGAGCAGAACGTCAGGGCGGATGCCCTATCCCGCAAACCAGAGTACATGGAGGAGGAGTTGCCACCAGCACCCCGGCACATTTTCCCCCCATCAGCATGGTCCTGCGGAGCAGCAGTGGTGAGCGAGGCAGAACTCACAGCACTGACGGCAGCAGATGAGTTTGCCACCCGCATCTTCAGAGAGCTGCGAGGGGGGAGGGAGCAGGCAAGAGACTTTGAGGAAAGGAGGGGGTTGCTTTTTTACAGGGGAGCCCTGTACCTGCCCACCAACCAGCTCAGAGGTAAGGTCCTCAAGCAGATGCACGACAACCCGACGGCGGGTCATTTCGGAAGGGACAAAACCACTCACCTAGTCATGAGACACTTCTGGTGGCCAGGGGTGCGGGAGGATGTCAGAGACTATGTAAGGGGCTGTGACACCTGCCAGCGAGCAAAGGTGGTCAGAGCACCACCAGCAGGGTTGCTGGAGCCATTAGCCACGCCGCACAGGCCGTGGGAAGTAGTGTCCATGGACTTCATCACCGACCTGCCGTCGTCCAGGGGCAAGACCGCAGTGTTGGTGGTGGTGGACCTCATGTCCAAAATGTGCCATTTCATACCGTGTGCCAGGGCGGTCTCTGCAGAAGAGACGGCCAAACTGTTTGTTGACCACATATTCAGACTGCATGGATTACCTTTAAGAGTTATTTCGGATCGTGGCTGCCAATTTGTTTCCAGGTTCTGGCGGCGGCTCATGAACCTCCTGCAGGTGGAGGTCAGCTTGTCGACGGCTCGGCACCCGCAGACCAATGGACAGGCGGAGCGGGTCAACGCCATTCTGCAGCAGTACCTGAGATGTTACGTCAGCCAGAGGCAAACGGACTGGGTGGATCGCCTGCCACTGGCAGAATTTGCCTACAACAATGCGGTGCACGTCTCCACAGGGGTGTCGCCCTTTAAGGCCAACTACGGGCGCGACCTCAGATCTTTCCCGGAGAAGGAGGGGGAGGAGGAGGAGGAGGGCCCACAGGCAGAGGATTGGGCAGAGGAACTGGAGACAGTGCACCAGCAGCTCAGAGAGCACTTGGAGAGGGCCAAGGAAGCGTACAAGAAGGGGGCAGATCGCCACAGGCGACCGGGGGAGGTCATCAGGGTGGGGGACAAGGTTTGGTTGTCCTCGGAGGGCCTGCCCACCAGAGGGAGGTGCAAAAAGCTGGCACCCAGAAGGTTGGGCCCCTTCACGGTCACGCAGCAGGTAAACCCGGTGGCATTCAGGCTGGCACTGCCAGAGGACATGAGAGTGCACCCTGTATTTCATAGATCGCTGCTGTCTCCGTACAGGGAAAGTAGCAGGTTCCGAGACAGCGCACAGACCCCCGAGGGAGGGGGGGAGGGGGGAGGCAGGGAGCCACTCAATGAAGCAACGGCCATCCTTGATTCACGAAAGGGGGTGGGGGGCCTGGAGTACCTCATGGCATGGGAGGACGCCCCGCCATCCCAAAATGAGTGGGTGCCAGCCACTCAGATACAGGAGGAATTCTTAGTGGAAGAATTCCACGCCCTCTTCCCACACAGGCCCAAGCCCTGGCATATGGAACGGGAATGGGAGGAGGAGCAAACACAGGAGGGGGAAAGCAGTTCACCATGGAGATGGGAAGCAGAGTTTGAGGACACGGAGGAGGAGATATGGGCAGTTCCGAGGTCCACTCAGTCAGAGGACGAGGTGGACTGGCAGCAGATTTTCACCCCCACCAGTTCTGAGGCCATGGACTTTTTGGGATTTCCCTCTTCACAGGAGGAAGGAGGGAGACAGAGGGACTGGGGGGAGGTGTTCACACCAACCGGATCGGACAGCACGGAGTTTCTAGGTTTTCAGTCACCACTGACACCCGAGCAGCCTCTAGGGAGGGGAGAAGGGGGGCCTGGGAGGGGAATGGATGTGAGGGGCAAGGGATATCGTGAAGCCCCTCCCCTCCTGAGTTCCAGCCCAGACCCGAGCGAGGCTGAAAAGAAGGAAAGCTCCAGCTCAAGTGGGGAAACAGGAAGTGGGTTCCAAGGCTCTGGCAGGGAAAGAGAGCCATCGTCCCAGGTGGGACAGGAAGGGGAAAGGAAGGGGGGCAGGCCAGTCCCCCCAACTCCGGAACTTCGCAAAAGGCGTCGGGGGAAGAGGATGGGTCTCCCCAAGTTATTATGTTGGCGCAAAACGCGCCAAAAGCCACTGGGAGGTTCTGATTCAAGCTAAACAGATGGGTCTTTGTAAATAGCACTGCCATTAGCACTGTAAATTCTCAGCACCAATAAAACCATAAAATGCAGAGCTGTGTAGAGTCGTTACTCTGAAGTAGCCTTCTCCAGCCACCGTGACAATGGCAATGCTATGAATGATTTTCCTATGTTAAAGATGATATATTTGTACACCCACCCAATTTCACATAAACTTTCAGCATCCCGTCCGTAACACGAGGTACCACTTTATAGGGACAGAACTACCTAAACTGTATAGAAACTTTTTTCATGTATGTTACGACAGCGGCAAGAATGTTACTTGCCCCAAAATGGAAAAAAAGCAGAAGTTCCCAGCAAAGGATGAATGGATACAAAAACTTATGGAATATGCAGAAATGGCAAAACTTACCGGAAGAATAAGAAATCAAGATAACAAATTTTTTTATGAAAGAATGGAAATGGTTTATTGAATATTTACAGATAAATTGTAAACAGATAAGAACATTGGCAGGATTATTGTAATAACCTGCAGTTTTATAAGGGTATATATTTAAGGTGGGTGAATAAATGAGCAAATTCAGTTAATTTGGATATGCAGAAGATATTAAAAATAAATTTAAGGAACTGCAGAAAGTGAGGGGTGGAAGTCAAATTTTGAATTGTTAAAATGAGTGTAAAACTAGTGAAATGTATAAACCCGAAAAGCATTCATTCATTCATTCATTCATCCATTCATTCATTCAAGGAATGGTCAGCTCTGAATCCTCTGCCATCCCCCCCCCCTTTTGGGTACCAACTTGCAACTCCCAATTCACCTTTAGCAGTGAAGAGACCTGTCTGTTGCAGCAGTTCAGTCTCTCTCTGTAGTTTCTGAGTGGCAGCTGAAAGAAAATCCAGAAAAAGGCTTTCCTTTGGGGTCATTAGCCCCACTTTAGCAACAGAGGGAAATGATTGCACTTGACTTAAGTCTCTGAATTTCTGCATCGGGATTTCTAAAAGACTTCAGAACCTTTTATCCAGGAACCCTTCTGCAGAAATCCCTTCAGGGACACAAATTTTCTTGAATCCTTTTCATTGAAAGTGAAGTTTTTGCACTGTAGTGTCTTCAAGCAGTTTTACTGAACAGTCTCTCCCCAGGGTGGTGCTCTAACACAACTGGTTTGGGGTTTGTTGTTGTTGTTGTTGTTGTTGTTGTTGTTGTTGTTGTTGTTTAAGAACAAGAGAGAGAGAGAGAGAGAGAGAGAGAGAGAGAGAGAGAGAGAGAGAGAGAGAGAGAGAGAGAGAGAGAGAGAGAGAGAGAGAGAGGTGTGTGTCTAGTGACAGGGATTTCCCATTGGTCCTCACCTTTTGACCTGTACAAATACATTTGCAGTACTGTCAAAATATGAGACTGGATGCATTTGGGTGAAAGAAGTGATGTAATCACCTGATCCTTTCAAGAACTCCATGCTTTGTTATTCTCATGGGGTTATATTGCTGTAACCTTCCATCAATTTGACTTCGCCCCCCCAAAGGTGCACTCCTCCATTGTCTCCCGAGACAGACAGACGCCAACAGCAAGTATCTACTAGATATTTTGAAAACTTGTTCACAATACATCCTAACCTAATTTTGCATGATGATCCCCAAGATCAAGGAGCAGCTTCTTCATTCATGTTTGGGTACAACTGGACACCATTGTGGACCAAGATGATGAACTGAACCTTACAAAAGGGCATTGATCTTAAGCAAATTTCGCACAGTGGTTCCAGAGATCATGGAGCAGTGATATTTAGTTATGTTTGGATATACTTGGGTGCTTTTATGAATTATGATGGCAGATTGAGCCTTTCAAAATGGAACTGATTTTCAGCCCTGATTTCAAAATTTCACCAATTTGGGGGTCTCTTAGAATTCCCAACAATGCTGAATATGAGGCTGCTAGTGTATAATATAGGATGCAATTCAGAAGTTCACTTCCTGGAACAATGTTCCATGCAAATAAATGGAAATTGATTCAAAGCAAAGGTGACGAACTTCTGAGATGCCCTGTAAATTGCTAATCTCTTGTATTGTTCTTTTAAAAGACGTGCTCCGTGGAATTATTTTTATTGCTGGAAAATGTTTGGTTATTTTCATGGTCGCTTTATTTTATTTTTAATGTCTTACGTTCTGCTGTTTTCAGTAAGGTTTTATGATTTTTGGTTTTAACTTACTGTAGTTAGCCTCTCTTAACACTTTTAGAGGAAAGGTGGGCTATATGCATGCTTTCAATAAATAAATTAACACCTGGGGGTTATGCTGGCATGAGAGATGAGTGACGCTTGTGGTGAATGAAAAGATTTAGGTAATCAATGTTTAGTGAATGCAGACTGATTCTGCTATAATCACCATGCACTGGAAATACTTTTCAGAAACACGATTTGCTTTCACATTGCATCCTCTATCTGCACTTTATTCCATCTGGATGGTGAATCCAGATGGACCAGGTTCAATTTTACCAATGGGAGGAGGGAAGGGAAGACTTTTTAAAATTTAACACAGAGAAGCTCTGTTCCTTCAACGCCAGAGGGACAGAGCTGCCTTCCATACAGAGCAGCACCCATATCGATCCCTAGCTAGTTACCGCGAAAAGTTTCCCCCCTGAATCCAGGCTATGTGGCTGTCCATACTTAATGAACAATGCAACTAATTCATAAAAGGAGCAAGGTTGGCAGTAAGAGAAGCACTATTTCCCACCTGCTTCCTGAAGATGCTTTAATGGGTTGATGCATTCATTAATAAGAGGATGATTGTGGTCCAACTCTACAGCAGTTGATGAACAGCCTCACACAATAGCTCTTAGAGGCCATCAAACATTATGTAAACCAGTATGCCCAAGCCAGTATGGATGAAAATGGGAAATGGAGCTACTGAGAATGGAATGAAGGGTGGTATCGTCAACAGGGCCACGAGGCCTCAGACATTGTGTGCTCTTTTAGGTATTTTGATCCCAAAATGTTTAGGGCTTGGCAAACTAGCATTTGTATGTACTAACATTTTTAATTGGGCCCAGTAGCTGGCTGGCAGCTTCTGTGATGATTCAGGACTGGTGCAGAATAAGGCTGCTAGGCTTGCAGCCTTGTTCTGCACCAGCTGCAAAATAGGGATCATCGTCAAGTGTAGGCCTACACACAGGAGGTGCTGTGGTCTAAACCACTGAGCCTTTTGGGCTTGCCGATCGGAAGGCTGGCGGTTCGAATCCCCACAATGGAGTGAGCTCCCTCTGCTCTGTCCCAGCTCCTGCCAACTTAGCAGTTTGAAAGCATGCCAATGCAATTAGATAAATAGGTACTGCTGTGGCAGGAAGGTAAACGACATTTCTGTGCGCTAGAAGTGGATTAGTCATGCTGGCCACATGACCCGGAAAGCCGCCTGCAGACAAACCCTGGCTCCCTTGGGCTGAAAGTGAGATGAGCGCCGCAATGACTTAACTGTCCAGGGGTCCTTTACCTTTACCTTTACCATTACCTGCATTGCAGAAGTCCAGGTGGGGGGTCATTAGATGGATAACTGAGGGCAGGCTACCCTTGTCCAGGAACTTTGTAAACAAGGGTGGATACTCTAAAACATTTTGGACATCAATTGAGGAAATTTATTTGACCTCTGTTTGATGGTTCTTTACCCGATTGCCAAATTAACAAAGTTCTTGTGTTTTATAGCTGGTGGCTGTCTGCTGTTGCCATGCATGAACTCAGAGAAACAATTTGACAGGTGGAATGTAGTCATAAAGTCAAATGTCTGAGTTTTGCAATTGGTTGGAAAGAGAAGTCTAAGGGTGAGGCTACATCAGTGCTAGATTTATGTATAAGCTAAATAAGGTATAGTTTAGGGCCTCACTCTCTTGGCCCCCCCCAAAAAAAAAAATTAAAGGAAAAAACCTGGATGTACATATCCAAAATATAAGATAAAAAACAAATGAAATAAAACCTACATACAGCAACAGTGTTTTGTGTTGAGTAGGCTCCTATTTGTTATGTGCAAATGGCTTTAGATACCTGTTAGGTCCATAAATTACCATATAGCATATATTCAACACAAAAAACAGCGAAAATTTGTTGTTGACAAAGGACAGCTGGACATATAAAGGGCCCCATTACCTTCAGTAGCTTAGGGCCTCATCAAACCTAAATCCGGCCCTGGGCTACATAGACATGCTGTTTGCTTTTGGGAGAGTGATAGTGCTTTAAGTGCTAACACTGTTAGTTTCCCCTTCTCAGCTGACATATTTTTAATGAAACAAATACTGTGCAAACACCATGGGTCTCAAATACCCTGTCCTCTCAAGGAAATGGGTCCTGTAAAAGTCTCCCTCTGGAACTTCCTACCCACTCAGGGAAGTGAAAAACAAGAAACAATGTTTTATTACATGACAGACAATAGTCCAGAATTGCCTCCTGGGACGAACAAAAGAAGAAACCCGTAAGTCTTACATTGCTTCCCAGCAAAGGGCAAGGACCAATATTTCCCTGTGATAAATCTGCTGTCAGAGTGCAATAAGATTAAAGGCAAATCTTTGGCCTCCACAAAGAGTAAGCAGAGTTAGCATCAGCTGTCCACTTTGGGAGTCCTTTAGTTTGGGCAAGAACTGGGTTGCATGATCAGCGCTCAGCCACCTCCATAGTGGGCTTGTTCAGGTGTTATACTGAACACAGGTACCAACGGCCTCTACATATGGGCAGGTGTTTATGTGACTTTATTTTTTTATACAGCCCAACTATTGCGTACGCATATACTGTAAACTTATTGGGTTGCAGGGGCGCCAACTTACCCAACCACATTGAGGGGGGCCAGCCTCATGTGACACATCCTGCCCTTGCCTGGCAAGCCAGCGATCTCCCAGCGGCGGCAGGAGATGGGGAGCATGGAGGGTGATCTTCCTCCTCCACGTGTCCCACCCCTGCCTGGTGCGCAAGTGCTCTCCCAGCGGCGGGGGATGGTGGCCCCCTCGAATATTGGGGGGGGGGCTTGACCCCTGCCCACAAATATTGAGGGAGCCAAAGCACCTTCCACTCCCTATAGTTAGCACCCTTGCTAGGTTTTATCCAAAGGGGTGTTCACTTCTTACATTCAACAAATGTACAATCTATATACTGTCGTGCAGCGGTGAGTTAATCAATCAGAATCTTCTTCATAAACAGAATAAAAGTTTACTGAAGGAAATAAACTTGTTCATAAAAAGCATAGTTAAAGAGCATACACAGAGTGCTCATAACAGCTATCTGATTCTTCAGAGATGCACAGATCTTAGTTACTGATTAACTGGAGTCCTTGAGCCACTCTGACTGCCACATGCTATACATTCGCATACTGGCGGAGACACACAGGCACTGACTGACACACAGAGGGACTCTACATTACAGACTGAGGCCTAGACTGGTTACATTTATAGGGAACCCAAGATGAGTCACGAGTCACAGTGACGTGGCTGTTTACTGCTAACAGTTACAGCTAGTAGGTTTGATATGATTGTGCAGGCCTTGTAGGCCTCACTACTTTACTGCTTCTGCTCTTAAGAACCTTTGTCTCATGACATATATATACCAATAGTTGACCTGTGTGCTCATAGTAACTCACATATAACTTTCAATGAGAATACAGTCTGTGTACCTGCATGCACAATAGCTGAGCGCTACAAACCAAGAAATGTACACTCTTTCACATGAATACAGCCTGTACCTGTGTTCCATGAGTAGACCCACTGAAATAAGTGTGCCAAAGTTAGTCATATCCAGGGATCTCAACGGTTCTTCTCTAACTATGGCCAATGTTGGATACCACCCTTTGAGTGATACATGTGAATAACTATACTCGAGTTCAGCTCAACTAGTTTGTGTACACAGGTGCACAGACCATAAATTGTGAACCCATTGTTTAATTGGGTTGCACCATTGAACTACGTGGTCTAGCTAGCATCCTTGTGCTCTTTCTCAGCAGCTCTCCCTCTGCCCTGCTGCCAAGATCCCTTTTGACTGGAGATACCAGAGAACGTGAAACTGTCCTATGCCACATACAAAATATGTTCTGTTGCTGGACTACTCCCCCCCCCCCCCGCCTGATCTTTTCAGGCATGATGATTTATGAAACATTTCCATTTTAACATCATCATCCACTCTTCTTTGTACAACAGAATGCAGTAGAATACAGAAAATAAGTGCATTAATGGGGACAATAAGCACATCGATATCATTACAATGTAATTACTTTGCATCCCCACCAAGACCTAACTTCGTGAATCCATAACTCGAATCTATATGGAAGGCATATAGTGAATCTGAATTGATGCTGTGTGAACAAAGGCAATGCACCAACCTCATTCTAGAAGCAATTTCTGACAATACCGGTATAGACCATCTCTACCAGCCATCTGAACAAGCTATTCTGCATTTGGTTGGTGGCACTTGCTCGTGATGTCCAGGGAGGAGAATTTTTGTCTACAGGGGTCTTCAGAAGCTTCCTTCCAAGTGCTGTTTTGTGTGGTTCATTGAATGGGACTTCTGAAGATCTGCCAATCAGCTGCTTGTCAGATCTTCAGGTGCCCTATTTCAAAGAGTTGCACAAAATGGAACTTGAAAAGGGACTTCTGAAGAAGCCGCTCTCAAAACTCTTCTTGCTTTGCACTTGGAATGGGGCTACTGAAGGTCCTAGTAGCTGACTGTTGGTGCTTGCAAACACCTTTTTGGCCAAGCCTTGCCTTCATCTAACCAACATCTGATGCCATATATGATGTCTGGCGCAAGGAAGGTGGGCATAGCTCAACTGAAATAGCCTCAAAGGCAGAACGGGGAGACCTGGTGGCCCTAATTAACACCCTAAGTCAGAGATTCTTTACCACTGCCCTGCATGAAAGTATTCTACCTTAGCTTCAGCTCATTCTGTCAAGAAAACTTTCCTGTGATTGTCACACTCAGCTCTTTCACTTTTAGGGCTTGGTAGTGCCGTTGAACCCTGCCCTCTGCCAGTAGCCCAGGCTTGGCCTAGTTCCTTGGAGCATCAAATATCAGCCATTGAGCATTTTACTATACATTTCTTTCTGACCTCTCTTTAGTGCACATAACTTGGACAAGAAACACATTTTGGTGTTATATCATGGCAAGCTATCCCTCACAGGATATTCTAACAGAAAAAAAACAACAGCAGAAGCTTGACAAAAAATTATTTGCATCAGGCCAAGCATACAGAATTATGCAAGAAAGTAATAATGCTAACTGCGATGCTAATGGCCGGAAGAGAAGACGAAGCATATTTGTCATTGTGTGGGTGCTCCCAGACAAAGAGAAACAAACATATTTTTCAACAGATATTCAGGAATATTCTGAGGAGCAAAGGAGGAACTTGCTCCCTTAACAAGATATCTGAATTCTTGGGTGATGCTCATCAGATATTCTGCACCTTAGCTCTTCCTATCAAGAATCTCCAGAAGTAATTCATCCATTACTAACAAGCACATATATTCATGGTCACTTTCACCAAGTAACAAAGATCATGAGAATAGGTCTCATGGTATCACTCTTAATGTATTCTGCTGATGATGCAAAGATTGATTCCCTCCCATTTTATTGGCTCGATTCTCGGGGACTCTCTGGCTTTGCAGCCTGAAGTAACACAGCAGAATAGCTACAGGAAGCATGCCCGTAGCAAATCAAAATGCAAATAGGAAATGAAGGGTGGAAAACAACTTCAAAATAAGTCCGCAGCCTGTAGAGAGATGAGTGGGAGACTTTTACAAACCCACACAGCCTGTTTGAATGCAATAGAACTCAGATATTCAAAAAGGACTTGCACATTCACTGGAGCTCATTACATTTTAACTAGCAAAAGCAGTGAAACAATCAATTAAATTGTCAGCCCTTTGGATTTGGAGGAGAACTGAGGAAAAGAGGGAAAATGCTACCATCATCATCGACATCATCATCATCATTATATTTTATTTATGCCCCAGCCACTCTGGGCATTTTTTTAAAAAATCATACATTAAACATTTCCCTATACAGGACTGCCTTCAGGTGTATTCTAACAGTTGTGTAGTTCTTTATCTCCTTGACATCTGGTGAGAGGGCATTTCACAGGGAGGACACAACTACCAGAAGACTATCTGCCTGTTTCCCCCTAACTTCACTATTTGCCATAGGGGGTGGGGAACTGCCAGAAGGCCCTCAGTGCTGGAGCTCAGTGTCCGGGCTAAACTATGGGGATAGAAACGCTCCTTCAGGTATACAGGGGCTGAGGCCCTTTAGGGCTTTAAAGGTCAGCACCAACACTTTGAAATGTGCTCACAAATGTAATGGGAGCCAGTGTAGTTCCTTTAGGACTGGTGTTCTATGGTCCTGGTGGCCAATCCCAGTTACCAGTCTAGCTGTCAAATTCTAGATTAGTTTTAGTTTCTGAGTCACCTTCAAAGGTAGTCCCATGTAGAGTGCATTGCAGTAGTCCAAGTTGGAGATAACCAGAGCATGTACCGCTCTGGTGAGACAGTGTACAGGCAGGTAGGGTCTTAGTCAATCTATCAGATGGAGCTGGTAGACAGCTGCCCTGGACACAATTCTCCAGAGGCAAAGAAGGCACTTGAAACACATACTGTTAAAGAGAGAGATCCCAAACACTGCAGAGCAGATTTTAAGAACACAGGAACCTGCCACTGAGCCACAGACCTTTCCTATTTGGAGGAAATGCAGGAGGCTGCAGGGAAAAAGAGGAAGGGCAAGTCCCACCTGTGTGAGAAGAACTCTGTGGCGGTTACCTCCACCTGCACAGGACCCCCAGACGTTTCACGGTCCATTCATTCCTGTACAAACCACTTTATTATACCGCTGCCACCAACCAGTAGTAAGTCTGGTAACTATCCACTACTTCAGACAAGGGTGATGTTTGAACAAAAGAGGTTTATTTAGAAATGGTACATAAGCGTATGGTTTCAATAGTTTAGTTCCTGAATTCTTATATAACAGTTCCTATACCGGCCTATTACCTCTAACCTTTAATAACTAAACTGTCGAACACTCTATCCTTTCTGATTACCTACCACCTAATGTCTCACCCTCAGTCTCTAAGCCACACCTCCTCCACCTCCCACACAACTCCCTCAACTCAACCCCTTTCTACCTCCCAGGGGTGGGTTTATATAGTCCTCCTAACCCCGCCCCCTAGGGTTCTAACTGTCATTACCTATTAACCCCTTCTATACCGGGCCTGACTTTAGGGTGATCGTCACAAAGTCCATTGTGCAGTAGGGTATCAAAATTGGGTGCCACCCAAGGTCTTCATTTGGTTCAACAGAAGGTCATCAACAGCCACCAAAATATTTGACAATCTCTAGGTCAAGCCAGAGAATATAAAGCCTTGTGCTCCAATACTGCTAAATCTGACATAGTTTCATTGGAATCAATGCGGCTTTGAGAAATCCAATTGTTCTAGCATGAAGAACTCTGCCAGCAACAATTCTACTTACTGAACCCATGCAACCCGTTAATAATAAAAAATAATAATGCATGAAAAAATGTAATCTCTAAAACAGGGACAGAGCAGTAAGATAACACAAGCATATGCTCCTTCTTCTGGTGCTGCAGAATTATATGTAAGGAAAGTGTTGGGAACATAATTACATGCTTGCTGCAACGCAAGCATAATGTTTAAAAATTAACGAATCTGTTCCGTGCCACATTTGCTTCCGAAAACATATTTCATGACATAATAAGGAAGCAGCATATTAGTAAGAAACCCTCTTGCAAAAAACTGATTTCAGTGGAACAGATGGCAGCCAAGCGCTAAACTCCCATGGAAAGCTATTGAGCTCTAGGGTTTTAAAGAGGCATGAAGGGCAGTTGCGGTGGGGGTTGGGGGTTCCCAGATCTCCTTAAAAACCAGCTGGCATTTGAGTAGCTAGCCACTTTTTGGATATTTATCCCAAAATGAACAACAAAAAGCAATATCTGGCAGCATCACCTTGCTAGGGAAAATTGCTAGCGTCCAGCAAAAGGAACAGCTTCCCACTATTTCTGGAATGCAAAGTACGGCCATTGAATGAATCTTCCAGCCAGGCAGAAACATCCAAGGTGGGTGCAAAGCAAGGTCACCGAAGGGTGTGGCCTAGGAGGAGGGGGCATGGCGCGGAGGGGAGAGATCTCTTTGATCCCCGCAGCCAACTAGAGAGGCAGCGCCTTCCACGCGGGGCATTCTCAGTCTGCTTGCCTCCTCCCACTCTGCCCACCCTACAGGCAGAGGCTGCATGGGGGAGGCTGTTTGTGTGATCTGTTTTTTCTGTGTGGCGTCTTTGTGCGACTCCATTTGTGTGCGGGCAGCGCAACGTTACACAGGAAGAGCGCAAGGCGTGATGTTTAGCTGATAATAAAGGTGCAGAGGGTGCAGATATTACTTCAAATCAAATCAAATCAAATTTTATTAAACGGTCACAGACCAAAACAACTCATACAACTGATCAAAGAAGGATAACACAGGGATAAACAGGGGACAATTTCAATACAAATTGGGCCATGACAATACTGTAAAGGACATGAATAAAACTAAGTATTCGCATTCGCCTGCGTATTGACATTGGAAAGCTCTTGTTTCCTGCGTCTAATAGCAGCTGCGCAGAACTTGGCAACATTGGTCGTAATTTCAGGGACCTTATCTTCTACCAAGGCTCTCAAACGTTGGGATTCTGGTTCATTTTTAAGCTTTTGTAAGATTGGGGCGATAAAGGTCCAGCGTAGATCCTCGTAGAGACTGCAGTGCAGCAATACATGCAAATTTGTTTCCACTTCCGATGAGCCACATGGGCAAACACGTGACTCGTACGGTTTACCCTCATATCTACCCAGCAACTGTGCAGAGGGCAACACATTAAATCTGGCCAAGGTAAAAGAATGTCTATACTTGGGTATTTGCAATTTTGCCAAGTAATTTGCGAATGAGAACCCTCTCTCAAAATCTCTTATTGTGACGTGTTTGTCCATCTTACCCATATGGCACTGCAGCTCCACGTCCCTTATACGTTGAAGCACTTGACCTCTGGCTCTCTCGTATCCTGCTGCTATCAAAATCTGCGGATAAAATCCCAAGCTTCTTATCTTTTCGAACAGGGAAACTTTCCAGTTAGAATGATAGGTGTCTAACAAGGTTAAAGGTGCCAACCCAGCCGGGAAGAAGATAAGTTTTAACCAGTAGTGTATCTTTAAGATCCACAGCTGCGCGTTAATAGGTAGTTGTCCAACTTCTAATCAGATGGCTATATTAGATACACGGGGGGGGGATCCCCCAGATATTACTTCAATCGCCACGCTCCTCCTGTGTAACGTTGCACCGCCCGTGCACAAATGGAGCCGCGCGAAGACACTGCATGGCAAAAACGGACTGCCTACACCCTCCCTCCCCGCTGTAGGGTGCGCAGAGTGGGAGGAGGCAAGCAGACTACGGAGGCCCCGCGGCTCGCCACTGCCAGGAGCTGCAACTGCTAGAGCAAGTTCTGTATTTATTTACATATTTAATTGCTAGATTCCGTGGATAAGACGACTCACGTTTTTAGACCTAAAAAAATGGGTAAAAAACCTCATCTTATAGACGGAAAAATATGGTACATACCCTCCAATTCCATACTAATAATCATAATAGTGTTATTATTTATACCCCACCCTTCTAACTGGGTTGCCGCAGCCACTCTGGGTGGCTTCCAGAATATATAAAAAACATAAGAAAACATTAAACATTCAAAACCTTCCCTATACAGGGCTGCCTTCAGATGTCTTCTAAATGTTGTACAGTTACCTGTCTCCTTGGTTGGGGGGTTATGTAACTATATAGCCTCCAACATTTCTCTGGTGAAAACAGGGACGTCCTAAGGAAAAGGGGGGCATTCCGGGATCAAATCAGAAACCACAATGGCTTTTGTAAATCCGGGACTGTCCCTGGTTAATAGGGGCACTTATAGGGTCTGCAATTAAAATACTTAAAAGAAAACCACAATTAAAACAAAAACTGCTTTCTGGATTAAAAATGCCAAAACCAGTTCAAATAGTAAAATGGATGACACAACTATGGTGTTAAAACGTAGTTATACATGAAAATGCCTGGAATGCTACAGATGAAAAAGCATCTTATTCTCATTTCTGCTATTCCCCCCCACCTGCAAATATCCCTATGTTTAGATAAAATCACCTGGACAGATAACACAAGAATGGCTTATTCTTGAGTTGTTAAGTCACAGAAGTATATTCTTTAAGCTTATCAATAGCTTTTTGCCTAATTCTCAACTTACCTCTCCATAGCTCTTAATAAAGTTGTCTGCAATTGCCAGCAAATCAATATTTTATACAGTTCAGTGTGCACCAGTTATAATGTGCTTTAATCTCTCTCATATCTGCAGTGCTTGCCAGGAGGGAGAAAAACGACTCGGTGCGACGTTCCGTTTCTTTTCTTCCGTACATCCCAGATTTGTGTTTAATAACCCATGTGACTGTTTGAAATGTACTACAAAAAGTGATATCCTTTTACAGTGATATACAATTAATCCAAAGCCCATGTTTATATGAGATAGGGACGTGTGAATGCCTACCCTGTAGAGAAATTTTGCCACTTGTATCAATGTTTCCCATCAAATGCCGCAGAAGCTTTTCCTGGAAAGAACACACCAACCTTGGCACCCCAGGGGCATGTCAGGATGGCCCCAGCCAAGGACCCATGCCCAAGGGGGCACAAAAACCATGTTATCTCCACTCTGGTCTGTAGTGACTCGGAGCCCCCCCACCCAGTGAGAGCCCAGAAAGAGATACACATGCTTGATTCCCACTGGAGTATAGGCAACTCTCCATTTACATGGGGGTTGCGTTCCAAGGCACCATGTGCATCAGTGGGACGGGTGTAAGACTGCCCCATTCCACCCCACCCCAATTCTGTCCTGTCCCACTGTCCTCCCCCACAGTTCCCAAAATAGTATTCACGTCATTGGTCGCACACAACGCCGTTCACACACAAATGGAAGTTGCCTGTAAGTGAAAATGAGAATCAGAGAGGACTGCAAGGACGAAATCTGTGTTGGGCCAGTTCATAATGGGAACGGATCCCATTTCCATAGTTTTTTATGAGGACAAATCTGCACGAATCCTTAAAAATTCACATGGGTTTTTAAAAAGCATACATTTTTTTTATAAAAAAAAAACCAGTTATGAGGCAGTCTGAGTTGTAAGTGCTTACGAAGTGGTCCTAGGGATGCCCATCTGTCTTCTCTTGCTATTTTAGAAAAGCAGTTTCAGCTTCTTGAAGAGTAGCGAGCTCTAGTGTGTGGGCAGTGACGACCACTGGAGCTGGTGCAGCAGAAGACTGGAAGTTCAACAGCAGGTAGAGCTACGGAAATATAATTCTGCCTCCATTCTCTTCTTCCCTGCTGAGACTGAGGAGGGAGCTGAATTGTTGTAAGCAGGAAGGCAGGGAAGTGGGCAGTGGCTGAGGGTAGACCGAGGTTGGTGAGGCAGAATCCTATTTGCCCTGATGGACAAGTCTGAGTGGGTTCTCTAAGCAATGTACTAAGTCCCCCTGGAAGTGACATGTCTTGCTGATGTGCCATCACTCTCAGAGGGAGTTTTCCTATTATCCCTTAGAGACTCAGGAGGAACCACCTCAGACCAGTGATGGAGCTAGCCGCTCAGGCGCATGGCGTGCACCCGGGGACAGGGCAATCCACCCAGGGGGTGGGGTGATCCACCCAGGAGGCAATTGGCGTGGCGGCGATCCACCCAGGGGGGATTTTGTCATCCCCCCTCTGGGTGGATACCTGGGGCAGACCACCCCCCCTTCCTACGCCCCTGCCTCTGACAGGGCCGTCTTAAGCATATCTGGCGCCCTGGAGCCATTGTGTGAAGATCCCTCCGGCGCCCCCACCCCCACCCCGTTCCCCAGTGCGGCTGTCTGTCTAGCCTGCGCCACCCAGCCTTGCCGTAGGGCCGGCCGTGGCCTCAGACCACCTGATATGCACCTCCATAAGAGTAAGAATGTGCAGATTCCTGAGAAAGCTTAACCTAAGCAGAATGGTGCTCTATATCTCTTCCCTTTCAAAATTTTATCGTTTGGGCACTTTGGGGTGCCTTACATGCTGAGCTGAATAACTGAATAAGGAAGGGAAAAAATGAAGATGTCAGACGCTGGACAGCACTCCTCGTATTCTTTAAATGAAGTGACATCCCTTATCTTTGCTGGCATTTGTTTAGGAGACGTTCACTTGCTGTAATTTTGTAGCAGATGTTCTTTGCTTTCCATCAGTTCTATGTGACGTGCCGAAATTTCCTGCTGTTCCCATAACCATTTTATCGCATTAGCATCAATTACATATAACAGCGCATCACTTTGATCGGAACTGCCGTTTTTATTTTTTTTTGGAGGGGGGGGGGACCAACCTGAATAAATATATAAATAAATAATTACAGCAAAATGAAGCTGTTAACGCCCAGGAAATAATCTGAAGTGAGCGAGCTTCCCAAATAGGCAACTGAATTGCGTGTGCCCTGTTGCATTTCCTCCTAAAGCTATTCGTGAACACGTTTGTTTCCATCCGACGTTTAGCGCCGAGATGTGTGGCCATATGTATTTTGAACAGAAATAATACAGCAGACAGATGAATTACGCAAAAGGAAAAAGGGGGGGGGAACCCGCTGTGACAAAAAATAAAAAAAGAAAACAAGCAAAAAAGAAAAAAGGGGAAAAAAAGACCAGGGGGGAGGGGGAGAGACTGCAGCAAAATTAAGAGCATTTCTGTTATATTTGGCGATTGAGATCAGAGCCCTACCGCAGTTAGCAAAATGCAGGCTGCCAATTCAAGGCAGAGAAGTAATCTTTCATGTTTTCCCCTACTAGATCAGCTCTCTGTGTGATTCCTGTAATTGTTCCCTTGGAGACCTGCTGATCTGACATCTGGTTTGGGGAGTTTTCCAAGGACTCTTCCTCCACAGCAGAACTAAGCACAGATCTTAAAAAAGAAAAGGCTATATGTGCAAAAATAATAAGGCGGCATAATGTGTTGTGCTTCCCTGCCCCTCCTTTTCACCTTCAAATTAGTAACCTTAGAATCAGAACTGCTTAAACAGTAATCTGTTCCTCTGTGTTCTGTTTTTACTAGGAAGACTGAATGAGCGTCTGATGCTTCCTATGAATTTCCCATCCGAAGTCAGGGGGTGGGCGTAATGCAGGGGTGTGGAGCCTGTCATTGTCCCCCAGATATTACTGCACTACAGATCCCATTGCCCCTGACCACTGATTTTGTTGGCCGTGGCTGATGGAAGATGGAATGCAACAACATCTAGAGAACCACAGGCTCCTGACCTCTGATATGCCGCCTGCCATCAACAACAGGGTTTGGGGAATATGACAGCAATCATTCGCTGCTCCACAGTCGCGCCTCCAGAAATTGTCATTGGTTCCACGAAAGATACAAGTACATTCAAGAAAGCGTGTTCTCCATCATGGAGTGCACGTGTTGCGGTGGGGCCCAGAACAAACCACCCTGATTTTGTTGGGATGAGGGTTAGGGGCTGGCCACTGTTCTGATTGGTCCCTGGCTGTCGTTGGGGGGAAATGCATGTTGCAATTTCTGTGTTCAGCCATTGGGGTATATAAGGCAAGCACGAGGTTTGTGCTTTCTCTTTGGCTGCATTTTCGGATCTCCCACCCTCCCTCCGCTGTTTTTAGGCCTCTGTGTTGACCTTGCTGTGCCTCTCATGGGGTCGCCTGTTTTCAGGGGCCTGGTAGGAATTTTTCCATTTGGCTGATTGGCTAGTGCCATCTGGTTTTGCCTACTGCATAGCAAATAGTCACAACTTGTAAGGTTGGCGGTTAGGCATTGGTTATTTGGTTGTATTAGGAGTCTTGTTGACTGTGTTGGCCCCAAAAGTTAATGCCTGAGTGTTGGGGGGGGGGGAAATTCCGGTCAGGAATTCAGGGGCTCAATGCAAGCCCGTAACCCACGGTCAGGGGCCAGGGCCACGCAAGAGCCCCTGGGAGCCTGAGAGGAGAGGGGAGGGCCAACGCACCCGGCTCCCTGTCTCTCCCTGTAGGGCAGGCATCCCCAAACTTCGGCCCTCCAGATGTTTTGGACTACAATTCCCATCTTCCCCGACACTGGTTCTGTTAGCTAGGGATCATGGGAATTGTAGGCCAAAACATCTGGAGGGCCACAGTTTGGGGATGCCTGCTGTAGGGTTTCCCCTGTTGACAAGGCTAGTTTAGTTCTGTCCTTAGGGAACAGTTGGAGAACCAGTGCCTATGCAACCACTCACATATTTTGTAACTTAATAAAGTTGTGGCCAAATTCATGCCAAAACCCCTTTAAACTAAAATTCTGTCTGTGGTGTGACTTATTCTGAGGGGTGATTTTGGGGACCTCCACGCGCAACATTGTGGGAGGAATTCAATGTAGTGCCCTGTCAATTGTTTCAGCATGCCAGATGCAGTGGTCGCCTCTCTCTGCCCCTCGCAAACTGTTCTGGGGTATCTCCCAACTCCCCAGAGTGAATTTTGGAGGGTTCCACCCAGGGGGCTTATGAGAGGAAGGGGAGGGTAAAACCCTGTTGTGCTAGAGAAGGTTCAAACATATAAAGAGGCTGATTTTACAGCAATCTTCCTGGGGGACCACCTGGCTTGCATTCAGAAGGTCCCAGCTTTAGTGACCGCCATCTCCAGTTAGGGCCTTCTGAAACTTGGAAAAACTGCTGCCAGTCAGTGTAGACAACAGTGGGCTAGATAGACCATAGCTACCTATGTTCCTGCCCCCAAACATATCTGTGTACCTTATGATCAGCTCAAAGAAACCCTCCCCAGGCCATCTCCTCACCCATGGACAATTGTCCAAGTATGCCTCTCACCTCAGGGAGGATTATGGTTTTTCAAGCCCTGAGCATACAAGAAGCTTAATTCTACAGATGCGGCAGCAGTTACACAGGGCAGATTACAGGGCAGAGTGAATCCGATCGAAGGTGAATGGATGTATTTAGACAGGGCCGTCTTAAGCGTATCTGGCGCCCTGGCGCGGTGGTGCAAAGATCCCTCCGGCGCTCCCCCGCCCTGTTTCCAAGCGCGGCTGTCTGGCGGGTGCAGTGCGGCGCCCCCTGGCGCATTGCCCCACCCAGCCTTGCCTTAGAGCCAGCCCTGTATTTAGAAGCTTGTTAAGTCAGGAATGCCACTATGTAGCTTTCTGACTGAATAAGCAAGGTTTTTTTTAGCCTCCTTGTGCTTTACCATCTCGGCCCATCTCTGATCTGAATGGTCATAGAAAAAGAAAGAAGGGCAACAGCGATTTCATTTGTGTTAGTGATGGTGGAAAAGGCTGGATATTTATGGCTTCTACTCAAACCTCATCCTCAGCTAATTAAAGTCATCATACCAATGCTAGTTTAGTCTCTTTCTTTTAATTCCCCAAAGACAAGTGGGGACTTTATTGTAATTAGGGCCATAAATCTTGGGCCGGGAGAGTGGGGGGACGCTGTAAAAGCACTCTGGACTGGCCTGGCAATTTTAATAAGAGAAAGGGATTGCAGACAGACTGAGGCCAATGTCTCCTTATGTGAGCGCCCGTCTGTTGGCGGCAAGGGCTAGGGGGCGGAGGGCGAAGAGTGCCCTTCGTGCCCCATCCCTGTCTAGTGTGTGAGCGCACACTCGGATTCAGCGGGGGCAAGAGGCTGGATAAGCGCACTCCACACCCACCCCAGCCACTGGCAAACAGTACTACGCCCATGCCTGCACCACCCTGAGGTAAAAAGTAAAGGACCCCTGGACGGTTAAGTCCAGTCAAAGGCGACTATGGGGTTGTGGTGCTCATCTCACTTTCAGGCCGAGGGAGCCTGCGTTTGTCCACAGACAGCTTTCCGGGTCATGTGGCCAACAGGACTAAACTGCTTCTGGCACAACGGAACAGCATGACGTAAGCCAGAGTGCACGGAAATGCCATTCACCTTCCTGCTGCAGTGGTACCTATTTATCTATCTGCACTGGCATGCTTTCGATTGCTAGGCTGGCAGGTGCCGGGACACAGAGCAACAGGAGCTCACCCCGTCACAGGGATTCGAACTGCCAACCTTCCGATCAGCAAAACCAAAAGGCTCAATTGTTTAGACCAGGCATCCCCAAACTGCGGCCCTCCAGATGTTTTGGCCTACAATTCCCATGATCCCTAGCTAACAGAACCAGTGTCGGGGAAGATGGGAATTGTAGTCCAAAACATCTGGAGGGCCAAAGTTTGGGGATGCCTGGTTTAGACCAGTAGTCCTCAACATTGGGCCTCCAGATGTTTTGAGACTACAATTCCCATCATCCCTGACCACTGCTCCTGCTAGCTAGGGATCATGGGAGTTGTAGGCCAAAAAGCATCTGGAGGCCCAAGGTTGAGGACCACTGGTTTAGACCACAGTGCCACCCGCTCCCTCTGTACCACCCTGAATCTGGTGCTGTTATCTGCAGGGGTTGGGTACCAGATCTGGCCAAAGTGAGGATTTCATACTGAAGTGGGTCGATATAGGATTCAAACAGTTTGGGTTGAGACAGCCTCAGATCACCTTGGGTTGGGTCGGTCTCCGCAGAGCAATCCAGGGCTGTCAAAAGGTGGCGCGGTGGGGAACGGAAGGGAAGGGGAGGGAGAAGCATAGACAGAAAGCTTCTACAAGATCCGTTTCACCAATATGTTTCCCACAGGTGACCGGAGATTTCACTGCTCTTCTTTTCAGTGTGTTTGAAAGGAGGAGGAAGATACAGCAGTTCCTTCTTCCTCTGCCCCTCTCCCAGCCTCCTGGAAGGACAAGCTCACTCAACACTGAAACTCAGACAGCCAATATGGTACTTGGCCTCTTCGGCAGCCTCACCTTTTGTAGCTGGAGTCAGTTAGGGCCTTGCCCTCCCAGGTAAGGTGAGTGAAATATACTCGGAGTCGAGAGTGAATTTCATGCTCTTTATTCAGCTCATAGTCATCAAGGAGAAGAGGAGAAGAATGGCTCTTTTCCCAAAACCATCTGCTTATATACATTATTTACACAATGGGCCTTGCGTGATTGGCTACTTCAGGGCTACACCTGTGGGCCAATCAGGTTGTGGATTGACTTCTGCCTGCAGCCTGATTGGCTGCTCCTACAGGCCAATCAGGTTGCAGATTCACTTCCACCTGGAGTTGGATTGGGTAGCTCCTGCGGACCAATCAGACTGCTGATTCTGAATCCTATTGTTCTAGGATTCAGGTCAGTACATAACACCGAGGAAAGGTCTGCATGGCAAGGAGCAGGTCTTCCAAGACTCATGGCAAAGATTATATGCTTGAAACTGTAATATCATCCGGTTGCATACATTTTAATCACCCGTCATGAACAATAGTGTATCATTGGGGAAACTGGCTTTTCAGATAGAGGAAGGAATCCTGGGGTAAAAGGAGGAAGCATGGCATTTTTCAAACAATGTTTTCCCTCCCTGAAGTAGATGCTGACTGGCAATTTAGATCTGATAAATCTGTTTATCTCTCAAATGGCTGATGCTTAAATAGTTCATTTGACCGACTCTTTGTAAGGAACCACGCTGGATGTGTATAAGTGGTTGTAATAAAATTACAGAAACATATAAAACAGGTTGCCGACACCAAACCAATTTCAGAGTAGTAGTTTATCTCTCACTTTGTACTGTTTCAACATGTAAAATCAGGAGAGATAAACCCTTCTGATATTGATCTCAATGCACAGTCATAAAAAATTAAAAGTTATCTGCCAGTAAAAACATGTTTTCTACTTTGTTAGGAGAGATCTCGAGTGCCCATGTGAATATAATTTACTACATTAATAAAGTACTCTTGTGGATATTGTTTTATTATTGTTTTTACTGTTTCCCATAGGCTTAATAAAACCTCTGCAGAATACTTTACTTGACTCAGGGGCCCATGGTTTAAAAAGAACACATTCTGTTAGAGGGATCTAGATAGGAGGCTTACTGGACCTGGTTTATGGGTTTATACTTTGCACATCATAAATGAGTTGGAGGAGTTCCTTTCTTTAAAAAAAAAAAATCCCATCTGCGTCTAAGACTGAGCAAAAAATGGTCTTCCAAAATCGTCCATGCTCCTTGTGATTAGTCACATTGGCAAAATATTTAACAGAATTTTGGGGAGAACTGGGTGAAATTGTCCAACACTTTTACTATAAAAATCCCCTATCCTCTGGAAATCATTGGCTCACTTGCTATTGAATGAAACTCTATTCTTAGTTCATATTGGTAGATGAAGAAAGCAATGGGCTCAAAGAGGCAGACTGGAAAGAATTGGGACAAGCCCACTGATTCCTTCAACAATTTTGTGCCCAAAATTCATAGAAGGTGAAACTAGAGATTCAGTTTCATGGGATCTTCTCTGTGAGTGGAGGACTAAAATTCTACAACAGTTCAGGTGGAACTGGATACAGAGAGATTTGAAACACATATCAGAAAATTGTTTTCTGAGAAATTCTGGCACAACTCTGGGGTAGAGTACATTAATTCGTTCATTTTAAATATGTGCTACCCTTCAGTTGTTGCTATCATTTGAAGTGACTGAAAAAGCTCAGTGTTCACCTGAAAAGTCTGCAGAGAAAATCAGAATTCACAGAATCACAGACTCGTAGAGCTGGAAGGTATCACAGGGGTTTTCTAGTCCAACCCCCTGCAATGGAGGAATCTTTCATCACCAACTACAGTAAGCTATTCTTCAATGCAGATGATGGAAAAAGTGGAAAGTTAATTGACAACAGCAAAGGTCTGGGTAAAGAGGAAGGGAGCAACACTGAGGTGTAGTTGTTGTTTAAAGCAACAAAAAGCAGTTTTAACAAGAAGTAATAGCAGAGATGGGTGCAACACAGAAGCCAACACAAAGCTAGCTTCGTTTCTCCAAACTCCCTTCTTGTTGCACTCACATCTTGTTTTAAACTGCCACTCCCCTGTCCGCCTCTGCTCACTCTTCTCATTCCACTACCATATTTCCCCCTTCAGTGTTACTCTTCCCTTGCTTTACTCAAACTTATGCCATGGTTTAAAATAGCCATTTTTCCCTATCAGTATTCCTCCCTTCTTGCTGTACTTAAACTACTCCCTCTTTAGGGTTGCCAGACTCAATAGTGGACAGGACTTCTGTGCCTTTAATTGCCCCGCTCTCTTTTGAGTCTGGAAACCTTAAAGAGAAACCAGCAGACCCTTCGTTTAATTTCCAAGCAAAGGGTCAGCTGGTTTCTCTTTAAGGTTTCCAGACTCAAAAGAGAGCGGGGCAAATAAAGGCACAGAAGTCCTGTCCTCTATTGAGTCTGGCAACCCTATCCCTCTTCCATTCCTCAGTAGCTTAATGTGAGAGATATAAAGGATGCTAAGTCCTCAAATGTTCCATGATATGAAGATACTTTACTCAAGCCACTGCCATTCTCCTCTTAGTTCCCTCAATGCCTGCTTTACTCAAACATCTGCTGTTATTTTGAATCGCCTTCGCCCTCACAGTGCTCCTCCCTGCATTCGCTCCCATGCCATGGCCACTGCCGTTGTGTGACCTGCCTTCACTTTTGGTCTCCTATCTGTCATGGATTGTGATGTGGCCCTCCAGTGGGGACTGAGCAATGACATTCTTACATTTTGATCATTAGAGAGAGAAATGCATTTTACTCCTGCATTCCGCCTACCGTTGGAGGTACATTTGTGCAAAATGCAAAGAAGTCTGATACGTGACGCAAGCTGACCATGCTTGAAGGGGCTATTCTAGCTTCACAAATACCACGGAAACTTCTACTGCCTATAAACTGACACTGTTCAGATGAAGAGATAAATGCAAAATATTCAGAAGGTGTTATACATCTCCCCCAGGGTTTCTTTCATGCAGTAATACATTATAATATTATACTTCCAAGATAGCTGGCATATGGCATCTTAGTTTCTGCCACATCAAGGCATTTTTAGAAATGTTTATCACTTTTTCCTTATTTTTTAAGTATGCAATGAATATGAAATAATGATGTGTAAAAATAGATTCGTTTGCCAACAGTGCCGCCTTGAGGGCCTATGGTAAGTTCATACCGTAGGTGGGATGCAAATAAATAAATAAATGTATTTGGCTGGTAATGGTGCTAGGCTGTGCTTCTCTTGGTGTGGTTGAAGATCACGGTCCATCAATGGCCTTACAAAAGCAACTCTAGAAGGGCAAGACGAGTTATCAACAAAATAAAAAGTGGAGCATTCAGATTATTCTCTTTGGTTTACATTAGGGATCAGTGAGTTAATGAGCAAGGAAGTCCAACTATATCAAGAACCAGAATGGTAGCACTGGCTCTCAAACAGAGCTTTGGCAATTGCTGTGTTTCAACAACCTCTGCACGAACCATGCCCAATATCTTCAGACCCTCCAAGTGTCCCCATTTTCCAGGGACATCCCTGATTTAGAGAAGCTGTCCCAGTTTCTGATTTGATCCCGGAATGTCCCATTTTCCCATAGGAGGTTCCTATTTTCATTGGAGAAATGTTGGAGGCTGCGCCCCTTCCACTCCAGAAGTTAGAGTGAGTTTTCCTGCATCCTAACAGGGATGTAATTATGAAAGGGACTTCTCAGTATTTGCTTCAACAAACTAAGTTGAAAAATAAGAATTGTTCTGCCAGAATGTCCCACTAGAGTCAGATCTGATGGTAGTACCTACTAGGAAATACCCTTATTAGCATCAGATTTGCAATAACATTTTTCTTCAGTGACTTTTTAACAATTTCTTTCTGAACCCACCGGGTATCAAAATGCATATACAGTGGTACCTCGGTTTATGAACACAATTGGTTCCGGAAGTCTGTTCATAAACTGAAGCGTTCATAAACTGAAGCGAACTTTCCCATTGAAAGTAATGGAAAGTGGATTAATCCGTTCCAGACGGTCTGCGGAGTAACCGTTCATAAACTGAAGCGAACTTTTCCATTGAAAGTAATGGAAAGTGGATTAATCCGTTCCAGATGGGGTCCGCGGCGTTCATAAACCGAAAATTCATAAACCGAGGTGTTCATAAACCGAGGTTCCACTGTAATGTTATGCACATTACATCTATAAGAGCAGCATACAGTGGTACCTCGGGTTACAAACGCTTTGGGTTACAAATGCTTTGGGTTACAAACTCCGCTAACCCGGAAGTAGTACCTCGGGTTGCGAACTTTGCCCCAGGATGAGAATGGTAAGCACTTAGCGGTAGCGGGAGGCCCCATTAGCAAAAGTGCGCCTCAGGTTAAGAACAATTTCGGGGTAAGAACGGACCTCCGGAATGAATTAAGTTCGTAACCCGAGGTACCACTGTACTAGGTGCGATGGGAACTTCTTAAATAAGGCTAATGCCAACATGTGGAATTGTCACCAGTATGTAAGAATCACAGGCCCATTTGTACAATATTCAGTGGGACACCTACATATGTCATTTATTAACTTTACCATCATTCATGCAGTATTGTTACTCTTTGGAGAAATAGTTTGAGGAGAAATGGGGGGGGGGCAGTTCAACTCAGCCCAATGTAAAACACATATTAAACATCCTTTATCTCGGAAGTCTTTAAAAGACACACACACCCCATAGCCTTTGTACAGGGTCTTGTGATGTCTTTCTGCTCCCTCCAGAGTTGTCTTCCCAGGGAACTCTTGAAATTGTAGCTGTGATAGAGATCTTCTAGCAATTCTCAGTACCCTTAGCAAACCATGATCGCCAGGATTCTTTTGGGCAACACGTGGCTGTTTAAAGAGATATGGTGATGCCTTTAAAGCAGAGCTTTCCAAACTTTTCATGATGGTGACACACTTTTTAGACATGCATCATTTCATGACACAGCAATTCAGTTTTACTAGCAAAGCAGAGGTTAAACTCAGAGGCAGAGGAAGCCGACTGGGCACCTGGCGTGGCGCATGTGCCCTGCACCCAGGGGCAAGGCCAGCTGCCTGTGGAGGTGGGGCCAGCTGCCCACGGGATGGGGCAAGCTGGGGCAGGATGCTCCACAGGGCCTCGGAGGAGTCTGCCTGCCTTCTCCCACTCAGCCGCCCTACAGCTGAGAGAGAGGCTGTGATTGGACCATTTGGGGCAGCATGGAGCCTGCAGGCGCCCAAGCCACCATGTCACTCCCAGGAGAGACACATGGCTCGGGCACGCTGCAGGCCCTGCAGTGAGTGCCGCCTGGCAATTTGTCACCCCCCTCAGTGGTGACACCCGGGGTAGCCCACCCCCACCGCAACCCCCTTTCTCTGTCCCTGGTTAAACTAACCCCTTTCCAGCCCTGGGAGGAACGCGGGGAGTGTTCACACAACACACCCACATATTGCAGCCGACACACTAACATGTTTCGACACACAGTTTGTAAAGCTCTGTTTTAAAGTATAGTACACCTGGGGCCGAAACGGCTATCATGGAATTGACCTTAGTCTCAAGTGCAGGCTGTGACAGACCTATGCGTCAACTTATCTTTCTAGCACAGCATGCATGGACCTAAATAATAGTCATGCCATGCACACATAATTATCTGCGATTATCTCCAGCAAAGAAAGAAAGGAAAGGCGTTGCAGTGGAGCAAAGTGACACCTGATGCTATTTTAAAACATCCAATTCAATTAGTTCTCGGAGGAGACTTGATTCAGTTTCTGCTTTGGGTGACGGCAACTTGATTGAGTTTATAGCACCGGGCAGGGTCAAGTATAAATGGGCCCAGAGGCGGGGAGAGAAGAAGAGGTCAAAATGGGGAAGAATCATTATCACTGCTAGGAGGTTGATTTGAGAGCAACTCTAATCTCCCTAATAACTCACAGCAGGTTCTTCCTGTTCCCTTTGAATGGTATTTGAGATATGCTGTCTGCACTACCCAATACTTTCAAGTTGAGACTCCGGGTTGATCAATTATGTAGGACAAGTGGTGCCAAGCCACACAACAGGACAAGAGGATATGGAGCTGTAGATCTAGTTATAAGAAGCTCCTGGCACCCAAGGATTTACTGGGCTGGGAAGGGGTGCTTTTTACCTGTATTTAAATTTTAAAGCGGAAAAAAGAGGCAAGGATCTGAATAGGCTAGGTGTTGCAGCTGACTTTGATGCGCTGTTTTGATTAATCTGTTTTGTCAGACCAGATTCAACTGCTGTGTCTCAGCCCACCGACCCGCTATTCATGAATCATGAACTAATGTGGCTGGTTGCAATCAATACTTTATTTCAGCTGCCTAGCTTCAAGAAACTGGGAGTCTGGAGATGGGAATGCTTGGAGAAAAAGCAAAAAAACCTGCTCAGCAGAAAACAAACACTGGCCCAGTATATTCTTGACAATAAGGTTGCTAATCCTATGCACACTTTCTTGGGTGTAAGCATGCTCAGTCCTGGAGGGCAGGGAAGGGAGGTATATTTGCTCTAGGGCTCAAACATCAAAATATGTTCCCCAGTCCCAATAACATCTCTATTCTCACTTCATAAACGGTACCTGAGACTATTGGAGGCAATATGCATTCCAGGTTTTGTGCATCCCATCTCTTTTCTTTATCCGACTCTCTTAAAATAATATGATTGTCACATGATTGTGGTGATCTCTCTCCTGTAGCTGCCAATAATGGAACCCCTTTATGTAGAAAGGCCTGAGGAGGGATGGGGGAGAAATTTGATTCAGTACACATTGAAAGGCAAACCAACCTAGCTTGCCCTTGACGCAGGGATTTTTTCAGCTGGAACTCACTGGATCTCAGTTCTGGCATCTCTCAGGTGGGTGCCATTATCATTATAAGAGAACAAGATGAGTTCCGGCACCTCTTTTTCTAGAAAAATTCCACAGACAATAGACGAACCAATATACAGCCATTCTTCAAATTTGCATGTCTTGGAATTTTTGCAGTGCAGCTCTCAAGCTAAGTAATATAAACCAAAATCCACATATATTTGTGAAATACTATATTGGGGAAATTTCTAATATGTGTATAATTGGGCAAAGTTGCCTTCAAAGATATGCATATTTGGAGGAATTTGCACTGGAATGTTATGACTGGAGAAATGACAAACCATTTTCCAGGAACAGTCCCGGATTTACAGAAGCTGTCCCAGTTTCTGATTTGATCCCAGAATGTCCCTGTTTTCCTTAGGATGTTCCTATTTTCATCAGAGAAATGTTGGAGGGTATGGAGTTACCAGAGGGTATGGAGTTATCTGACCCCAAAGCCATCTGTATAGGGGTGGGGTTTTTAATGTTTAATGCTTTATTATGTATTTATATATGTTGGAAGCCTCCCTGAGTGGCTGGGGCAACCCAGTCAGATGGGTGGGATATAAATAGTATCATCATCATCATCATCATCATCATCATCATCATCATCTGAGATTCCTGCATTACAGGGGGTTGGCCTAGATTACTCTTGGGTCCCTTCCAGCTCTACTTTTCTATGATTCTATTGTCATTATTGAATAGGATGTCCCTATTGTGATCAGAGAAATGTTGGAGGGTATTGAATTGACAGATTTGTCCATCTCTAGGCCTGAGCAATCAGTAAGTGCACAGGAGACTCAATAGCCTGTGCTTTAACTTATGGGCTGTCCACATATTATGCAGAGGATACTGTAAACAAATAAAGCCAAATTGTGTGAATGACTGTAAATGTGCTGTAGATTTCCAAAGTCAACAAGGGGACGGGGTCCCTGAAAGATATACAGTATAAATTGCAGGTACTCACACTGTATGTACCTGGATTTGAACACCCCAGTTCAAATCTCCATTCAGTCTTGAAGCTTAGTGGGTTACTATATTTCAGATTAATCTACCACACTGGACAGCAGTGAGAATAAAGTAGGAGATTGGAGGACCATGTACATAAATCTTGAGATCCTTGGGTGGGGTGGGCAGAACAAGATATAAATGCAATAACTAACATAACACTGAGAAATGACTCAGTCACTTTATGATAAGGAGCATATATTGATAACTCTCCAATAACTCTTATTGTCTAGCAGTTCTACAAACAGTGAAGTCATTTTCTCTTTCAGTAGAGGCAAGATGTGTCCAGTTTCTAAGCGCTTCATTCAACTGACTCTCACAACAGCAGCTATTAATCAGCTTCCAAATACATATAGACATTTAAGGTGTTTATGATGTTACTCGCTCAGCAACCATGGCAAAATTAGTTCCACGGGAAATATGTAGCTCACCTTTTCTGGTCGACACAACTTCATTATGTGTTTTGACAACCTGAAGGAAAAAGTCATTACATTTGGTTATGAAAGTGGGCCATCTCTGCAAAGAATTCCATTATCGCAAATAGACGTGCAGTTCAGCAATCGCTAGTACCTAAGGTGCTACATACAGACCTAAACATCTAAAAAGAATATAGGAATTCAACATTTCATGCCCATTTCGAAGAGAAGACTAGAATTCCATGTTTTAGAGTATAGGTGACCCAAATAATTCTGAGCACCTAATTTAGGTGATCTTTTAAAGATCTTTAAGCCTTTGGTCTGGTCCAGCAGGACTCTTTTGGCTCAGGCCAGTAGCCCATATAGTCTAGTATTCTGTTTTCACAGTGGCCAACCAGATAGATTTGGGAAGCCAAGAAGCAAGAACACTCCTCCCAGCAACTGGTATTCAGAAACATTGCTGCTTCCAGCTCTCTCCTTATTTTCTTTTGGAGCCAAGCAACAGGGAGATTTGCCCCCATCAAAGGTTGCAGTACATTTTCCTTCCTGAATAATGATTACATTTAACACACTCCTAGTTTTATTTTGTACTTTGGAATTAGCACTGCAGTTATACAGTGGTTGCTCTTGCAATTAATTTCATGAGTGTGGAGGGAGGGAGAGGGGAGGGGAGACTCCCAGTGGTGGAACATCCATTTTCAACTGTCTTTCCCATGGCAAACGTTATGCACATTAGAGATGTGCTGGGTGCCAATGGAGGCAGAAAGCTTTCCTATAAATATTTTTTGCTGCACAGATGAACCAATATCATCTATGACTCCAATATGTATTATTTTGTGTTCATCTGGAAATAAACAATGCCATAAAAACAAATGAAGCCATTTCACGGTGGCATTTCCTATCATAAAGCACAATAACGGATTTCTCTCTTAGCGGCAAAGGCTCACAAGATCCTAATGATTTTTTTTCTCCTGTTTGAGTTAGGTTTGGGAGGGGGATTCTGCCCCTCCGCAAAAACATATTAGCTTTTCCCCAAGGGGACATCGGTTTGTGTGATCTCAGAGGAGAAGGATGTTTCCTTAAGGGATATGCATGTCAGCCGTAAAACGAGTCCCATTAGAATATGTTAAATTGTGTTGATACAGATGGATTTGAACAATGAGATGATAGGTATTAGAGTCAATTGAGGGCCAGCCTGTGGTTAACAAATAGAAAGAAGAGAAGAAAAGGACCTAAATGATTTCTTTTTAATCAAGTCATTTTCTAGTGGTAGCAATAGGGCAAATGTGGCAGGACAGTCACACAGTATAATATTCTCTCTCTCTCTCTCTCTCTCTCTCTCTCTCTCTCTCTCTCTGAACCATTTTCATCCCCCACTACAGTCAAGAAAGGAACCAGAGCAGCTTATGAATCTAAGTGATAAGCAGTGGGTTTTTTACATATCAAAAAAATGTGCCACACTTTTATCCATAGCTGCCAACTCTCCTGTTTTCCGCAGGAAACCCCTGGATTTTAATCCATTTCCCGCTGTTATCCCGAATAGAAAAAAATCGCCAAAATCCCCCGGATTTCCTACCTGCCAGGGAGGCTCCATTTCGGGTACTGCTCTGCCCACGTCTGGGCACCGGAAACCGGGCAGAGCGGCACCGGAAGTCACTTCTACGCATGTCCAGACATGCATAGAAGCGACTTCCGGTGCCACACCGCTGCTGATCCAGCATTTTTCAGTGGGAGACTTGGCAGCTATGCTTTTAACATTGGGGTGGAAGTGCCAATATTATGTGCCCTTGAGTAACCCCAGGAGAAAAAAAACCCACTGGTGTTAAGGCAGTCCCTTCCCTCAGGATTACAATCTAAATGGCATGACACAATAATAATACTGTAAGGGAAAGGGATTGGAAGAGAGGGAGGGAGGGGAAAGAAAACCCTAGGAGGAATTCCCACTTAATGGCTATGGCAATAGTTTCATCAGTGCAAACATTTCAGCTTGCCAGATGGAACGATCCTCCCCTCTCTTCCTGCTGTGTATTATTCCGGGGTTCATTAATTGAATCTCGCCCTCTGATATTGGTCACACACTTCTATGGATTATTTTCAGGCTTTTGTCATATACGTATCTATATCTGATGGGAAAACACCAGGAAATGTTCATACCTCAGACTGATATTTGAGATTAACTTAATCATCATGGTTAAGAAGATAGACTGATATGGCTTGTTGGACTAACCTATCATTCAAAAAGTTACACTTACCATAGATATTCAGTCATTTGATTTCTGTTCCCACCTGTGGTCCAGAAATATTTCCAAGGGGACCTACAGAATAATATATTATTATTACACTACAGTTGCTTATTTGCAATTTATTGAAGCTTTTCTTGGGGGGGGGGGAGACACACACACACACACACACACACAAGTTATCCAGCATGTTTTTAGACTTATAGGTGAATCATTTCACTGTGACCCACTTCATTGTTCTAGTACCTGGTATAATTTGCTTCACTGGCCCACTTTTTGTTCCTGGGTTCTAAGAAACTAGTTATGTTACTAAAAGTAATGCTACGTAATACTGTTATCACACAAGCCCATCTCCAATTGCCCCCCCCTCTCTTTGGGGGAAGCCACATGCTTTGAATGTGCACTGTCCGTGCATTAAAGGTGGATCTGCCCACCGTATACTATGTTGCAAGGAAATTTTAAGGAGCTTCCTAGCTTTTTGCTGAGAATTTGCACCGTGAGAAGTTGAATGGCGATGTTTTTACCCATTTATTGCATGTGCAGTTTCTCTTTCCTTCAAGGAGCTCAAGCATCGCCTCTCCGATTTCATCCTCACAACGATCCATGCAAGGTAAATAAGCCTGAGAGACAGAGACTGGCCTGAGGTCACCTTCACTACTGTAGGAAAGTTTGAACCCGGGTCTGTCTCTTTTCCTACAGCAAAAAGCATGCCAAACGACATGACAAAGAGAGGCAGGGAAGCTGGCTTGCTACTTGATTCCTGGATTGAAACAGGGGCTTATCTGGTTCAGAGAGATTCATTGATGGCATTCATCAGGAAATGCGGGTTCTCCTTCATGGAGAGCACGTGTTGCGGTGGGGGCCTAACAAACTACCCCTGAGTTGCTGGGGTGGGGGCTATGAGTTGGCCACCGTTCTGATTGGTCCCTGGCTGTTATTGGGGATAAAAGTATGTTGCCATTTGGGATTTTAAGCCCCGGGGTATAAAAGGCAAGCACGTGATTTGTTCCTCCTCTTGGCTGCATTCTTCAGATCGCCCACCCTCCCTCCCTATGTTTAGGCCTCTGTGTTGACCTTGCTGTGCCTATCATGGGGTCGTCTGCTTGGCAGGGGCCCGGTAGGAATTTTTCCATTTGGCTGATTGGCTGGTGCCATCTGGTTTTTGCATACTGCATAGCAAATAGTCACAACTTGTAAGGTTGGCGGTTAGGCATTTGTTGATTTTGGTTGTATGAGGGGTCTTGTTGACTGTGTTGGTGTGTTGGGGAAATTCCAGTCAGGAATACAGGGGCTCAATGCAGTGTCCGTAACCCCCGGTCGGGGGCCAGGGCCGCGCAAGAGCCCCTGGGAGCCTGAGGGGAGAGGGGGGGCCAACGCACCCGGCTCCCTGTCTCTCCCTGTAGGGTTTCCCCTGTTGACAAGGCTAGTTTAGTTCTGTCCTTAGGGGACAGTTGGAGAACCAATGCCTATGCAACCACTCACATATTTTTTATTTTAATAAAGTTGTGGCCAAATTCATGCCAAAAACCCTTTAAACTAAAATTCTGTCTGCGGTGTGAATTACTTTGAGGGGTGGTTTTGGGTACCTCCACACGCAATAAGAAATAGTAGTAATGAACTTCAAGAGAATGGTTACTTTAGTTCTCTGTAGTCAAAAGTTCATTATTAGTATTGGTTCCCTCTAAATAAAGCTTTGAAGCACATGGGGTGGGGAATATGAGATGTCTCAGAACTGGGTAAATTAAATGTTTGTTTTTGGAATCAAAGGTTCCCATTAATTACAGAGCATGTTAAAAACTACAGATGCTACATCTCTCCATTGTTTGAGTTCCCAGATTTTTTTAAAGCCTGTAGTATTTGCCAAAGACCAGCAAATTCATTCTCCTATCATTTGTTTCTGTTCAGTCTGGTTGTTTATAGGAGGATTACATGAGACGGCCGCAGATTTTGCCATTTACACAAGGCCAAGCTTGCAAATTATGATCACAGTGATTGCAACGGAGCAACAAATTCATTTGCCCAGCATTTGTTTTCATACATCCAGTGGTCTCATATAATCCCTTTATAAACAACAGCCAATTTTCTGATGTTGAAAAGGCCAAACTTGGTAGTTATCAGCAATTTCAAAATCAAATACAGTGGCGTTTCCAACACAATCATTCTGATAGAAAACAATGGTACTGTGGCAAGGCGAAGTCAAATATGTTGAGTCTCTGCAACCGAGCCGTTCCTTATGTGGAACACTGCACAATTTAACTCTCTGTTGGAAGAAAAGTTGACTTCACCAACCTGCTACATGGGACAAATGGAGCCTACCAAAAACTTACTGTTACCAGAATTGGGTGTCACCCCCCACTCTCTGCAAGATTCCAGGCACTCACCCAGGGACTGTGTTCCTTTGGAGAATTGAGACACGGCAGAGACTGCCATAGCTTTATGATATATGGTTTATTCACCTATTTATACTTTCAGTGTGCATGGAGGGAGTCCAGATCTAACAACATGGTCATTTCAAGAGGGGCTTGTCTCTCACAGCAGTGCAGCCCTGGAGTCCAAGGCATCTCTGCCAGCCAACCTAGGGGTTTTTGTTGATGTGTTCATTGGGGAACATGGAATTAACTAGCCCTGAGGCTCAAATATCAAAGCAGTAAATCTCAGTGACCCTTACATGGACCCTTTCAATGATTACTAGTGTGTCAACTTACTAATACAACCATCTATCTCCAAATTCTAGTGTTATTGCAGCACAATATCATCAACAAACACAGTCTAGAACAGGCACCCCAAACTTCAGCCCTCCAGATGTTTTGGACTACAACTCTTATCATCCCTGACCACTCCCATGTTAGCTAGGGATCATGGGAGTTGTAGGCCAAAGCGCCTGGAGGGTCGCAGTTTGGGGATGCCTGGTTTAGAACCACCTTAGGCATGGTGGCATACAGAAAGGCTGCTACTCCTGTAGGATGGAAAAATAAATATGGATAGAGATCACCCATGTGGGGTAATTAATAAAGGAATTGGCTGGTCCCCTAGAGCCAAAGTGTGGGGCTAAAACACTCTCCAGCAAGAGACAGCCCCCAGCAGAGTTTAAAAACACAGAATCAAGTAGCAGAGTAAAACATGAGGAATATAGGCAGTTAGACCTTTTAAATATCCCATTTAGCCTGCTTACAATGCTTCTCCTCTCAACCCTTCTCACAATGAAGAGGCCACACCATTAGTAAATTTAAATGCTTTACTTACAAGTTCCAAAGGTCAGATTCATGCATTAGTCCATGCAGCAGCAAGAAAAACACAGGTAGATCTTTTTAAGTTTATAAAACACAGAAATATATTTCTGAGCATGCAGTGTAGTTCTGTGGTCTTAACCCCTTCATACATTAACTAGCCCTATGTTTGCTAGTTATACTTGACTACAATTTTCCACAATTCTATCATTCCCTAGTAGGATTTTCATCTAGCTTTTGAAAATCTTCCAGCTGGTTTCACTGGGCTTAGTAACAAGTCTGTAGTAAAATAAGTAATAAAACATATAAGGACCAAAGTTAAGAGAGAAAAAGGGGGGAGATTTTATCTTCTTGCAGAAATCCTGAACAAAGCATTTCTCTGTGTAAACATGTATAAATGGAGCAGTTTCCTTGAGTTCCAGCTGAACCATAACTTGACCCAGTCACAGCATGATTTTCTATTGCATATCACTCACAGCTGTACAGTTTGTTCTTCAGAGGCAATTACTTAGATTTGAAAAGTACAGTCAGTCATCTATTACAACTGGTAGATGACCTAGCCTGCAGGTGTGTTAATTTCTTGAGTGAGTGCCGTAGATCCAAGACCTGAAAGAGCCTTCTCCGGGCTCCAGAATACAGTGGAAATGTGGCACAGGTCAATCAAGTGGCTTTGGGTATTTACCCCTCGGTGTTCAAGTCATTATCTTGACTATGGGAAAACTAACAACTTGCCCTTGATTTCCTCAAGTACAAATCCATTTTCATGAGATATGATTAAAGAGAATTTTGAATTCCCTGCCCCTTTGAGATGACACCAATCTAACCCAAATTAAGCTTTATCAATTGTTAATGTTACCCCCCCCCACTTTTAAAACCCACAGCTTTCTAGTGCAGGACATGCCAAGTCCTAAAGCTAAGTGTGATCTCCTAAACGGCCTCGGTCCTGTATACCTCCACCCCCATTGTTCAGCCCGGACACTGAGATCCAGCATTGAGGGCCTTCTGGCGGTTCCCTCATTGCGAAAAGCAAAGCTACAGGGAACCAGGCAGAGGGCCTTATCAGTAGTGTCGCCCATCGGAGGTCAGGGAGATGAACAACTACCTGACATTTAGAAAACACCTAAAGGCAGCCCTGTTTAGGGAAGTTTTTAATCTGTGATATTTTAATGTATTTTTGTATTTGTTGGAAGCCGCCCAGAGTGGCCGGGGAAACCCAGCCAGATGGGCGGGGTATAAATAATAATAATAATAATAATAATAATAATAATATCTGTGCCTGATCTTCTCACAATGCAAATAAATACAGTCGTAGCTTGGAAGTCGAACGCCTTGCAAGACAAACGTTTTGGCTCCCGAACGCCACAAACCCAGAAGTCGTTGTTCTGGTTTGTGAATGTTCTTTGGAACCCGAACGTCCATCACAGCTTCCACGGCTTTCAATTGGCTGCAACAGCTTCCTGCAGCCAATCGGAAGCCGTGCCTTGGTTCCTGAACATTTTGGAAGTCAAACGGACCTCCAGAACAGTTTCCATTCCACTTCCGAGGTATCACTGTAATTTAAGATAACAACAGGAAGAAGAATGAGTATGCTATAATATTCATTGATTTTCCTTCCTCCATGTTTAGCTTGGAACACAGAACAAACCATCCTTTCCCCATAAGCATAGAATTACGTGCACACATGCACATGAAATTCCTGACTACCATGTGGATTAAGAACATAGGACTGAAAAGCTTATCTAGTCCAGCATGGTGTTCCAAAAGAGGGCAACCAGATGTCTTTGGAAAGCCTACAAGCAAGACAAGAGCACTCCCTGTTCAACTTTTTAAATATTATCATCATCATATAAAATTGAGTAAACTTCCCCCAAGGGTCTCCTCACTCTTCATCAATCACTGCTTCTTTGCAAAGCTGGTTTTCAGGCCAGGAGGTGGCTAAAGGAAACTTGTCTGCTCACAAAAGACTTTCTGCCACTTGCTGAAAGAACATTTGTCTTCTCCTCTGGCCTTGGTACCCTCAGACATTTTTAATTCCTCATGATTCAGCATAAATTTATCTCTGAAATTGCAGTCGCAGTTTTTCTCTAACACTCTAGCTCAGAGGTACCCAGTCTGACATTCTGAGATGTGGCTGGTGTAAACTCCCATCTGCTCTAGCCAGCATGTCTAAGCTGCGTCCTGATCCGCCAGCCCAAAGCTGGGCTCATGGGATATCCAAAATGGCAGAGCTATCCATTCTAGTGCTTTACTAGCAAGCTTACAGTAAATCAGCCTGTCAGGCCTTGCTGCCATTACAGACACAGGGCTGACAACACAGTAGTTAGAACAGACCCTCCAAGTGTCCCTATTTTCCAGGGACATTTCTGGATTACAGACGCCGTCCTGAATTCTGCTTTTCCTTAGGATGTCCCTATCTTCATTGGAGAAATGTTGGAGGATATGGAGTTATGCCACTCCCAAGCCAGGGAGATAAGTAACTTTTAGGTAACTGTCTGTTTTTGGACTACAACTCCAATCACCCCTAGCTAGCAAGACCAGTGGTCAGGGATGATGGGAATTGTAGTCCAAAAACAGCAGGAGACCCAAAGTTGGCAAACACTGCTTTAGAAGACATCTGAAGGCAGCCCTGTAAAGAGGTTTTTTTATTGTTTAATGTTTTATTATGTCTTTTAAATATGCTGGAATCTGCCCAGAGGGCAGATGGGCAGAATACAATAATGACAATGGAATACTATGCCCCTATTTTCATCAAAGAAATGTTGGAGGGTAGGTGAGAGGTTGGCATGACTTCTCCGCACCCAAGCAAACGTTTATACAGCCTTTATACAGTTTTCTTTTTGCCCAGAAACTGTCCTCACACCTGGCCTGAGAGGCCATAGGTAACAGCTATCCAAAGCTTCTCCTTTCTCTGAGCCTAGAGCCTAGCATCCCAAGGTCCACAAATAAGTACAGCATCAATGCAAGCCAATTAGCTCATGTCAAAGCAAGGAAATATAAACATATATGAGCTCATTCTTACAACAACTACCAATTATTTGGGGGGGGGGTATCTTGACTACCCAGATGTTGTCTGCAGCTCTTCCAAAACATTTCACTTTGGGTCAGAGATTGTGGGAGTCCAACAACCTCAATAAGACATCACACAAGCTATTCCTGCACAAGATTATCTTTTAAAAAAGTGACATTTCAGGTTATTTTAAAGAAAAGAGGGGAAGGACTGCAGGAAGAGAAACGTTATTTCCTTATTTAACAGAATTTATATACCACTTAATCATCCATAACCTTTAAGCAATTTGCATAGAATATTAATTACAAACTTAAGTAGATATTGAAAGCACAAAAATATCGTTTGTCAGTATGAAGTCCGTATCGAAATGTCATCGTCAGGCTCTCTACTTACACAATAAAAACTGATTATCAGAGTCCAATTAAACAAATTATGTCTCACATAACTCAAACTCTCCCAGTGAAGGGCAAATTAGCAACTCGGAGGGATAACTAAATTTGATTTACTGCTTAAATAACATTGGTGGCATTTGCACTTGTAGCTAAGTACCCTAAATTGCTCGTGAACTCTTTTTCTAGAGACTTCCATGAAACAGTTGATCTCAAAAGTCACAAAAGTGAAAGCTAGACACATGGTATCAATGGCATCACAGGAAGCAAAGTCATGAAATAATGAAGCTGTAACATGAAAAAATCCACAAAATTTGGAAGTAACAGATTAATCTAGTAGTAACAATAACTATTCAGAAATCTTACTCATGAGTTCTCCCAGTGCTTGAGAGGGTGGAGGGTAGTGCTGCTGCCGGGTGGCAGAGGAACCAACCTCCTCGGTGGGCTGCCAAGAACAGACAAGCACTGGTGGGGGAAGAGGAGTGGGGGGGAGCGCACCGCCCCTGGCAGCGCGATCCCAGTAGGGTGCCATCGCGGCTGCCCCCCGCCTGTGCTGGTTGCCACGCCACTACAGGCGGCGTGCCCTGCCCCCAGGACATGCGCCAGCCCCACCCCTGCCTGCTCTTCTCCCCCCGGTGCCGGAGTATGAAGCTCCACCACTGTGGGCAAGACAAGGAAAAGTCTTTACCATCTGCTTTTATTCAATATTCACAGAGAGAGGCTTGGGAATGCAGCCTCTTGGAATAATGGCATTGCCCCAGGTGAATCTCCACCCCCTTTGTCTCCACCACTTCCTCATGAGTCATCACTATGGGTGCTGAAAGGTGCCCTCTGCCTTTGAACTCTTTGCTCTCCTACGTACATACTGGGTTCTGGGAGGGGGAGGTCTGGAATGCTTTCTAAAGACACTGTGTCCGTCAGCTGTCCTCCCTCTGTAGTTGCTTCCTCCTCCTTCTCTCCCACTATTTCCCAGCTTTCCTTCTCATCGGCCTCTGAGCTGTGACCTTCCTCAAACCCCTGTTGTAATTCTGAACTGTCTTCTTCTTCTCTGAAAGGGTCAGGCTGGGGAGGTGGTCTCCACCATTCCTCCTCTGCTCAGTCCCTGACAGCTGCATTCTTTAGCCATTTCATCAACAGCACATGGGCTGAGCAGCCATGACCCCTGGCATCTGTACATAGAGGCTAGATGTTTGCAACGAGAGGGATTTCACACATATGGCTTCCTGAAGCGAACTTTCCCATTGAAAGTAATGGAAAGTGGATTAATCTGTTCCAGATGGGTCCGCAGAGTACTCAACGTGAAGCGTATTTAACCCGAGGTATGAGTGTAATTGGTTCTGGAAGTCCGTACTTAACCTGAAGCGTACTTAACCTTAAGCGAACTTTCCCATTGAAAGTAATGGAAAGTGGATTAATCCGTTCCAGACAGGTCCGTGGAGTACTTAAACTGAAAATACTCAAACCGAGGCATACTTAAACCGAGGTATGACTGTACAGCTTCATTCCTAAAAGATCCATCTAGGGATCCAGTGTGGTGTAGTGGTTAAAGTGTCAGACTAGGACCTGGGAGACCGGGGTTCAAACCCCCACTCGGCCATGAAGGGGTCTGGGTGACCTTGGACCACTCACTGCCTCTCAGCCTAACCTTTAATCACAGGGTTGATTAAAAAGGGGAAGGGGAGAATCATGCACATCATTTTGAGCTCCTTGGAGAGAGAAGGCTGGGATATGAATGTACAAAATGCATTAATACATCTCTGCAGAGATTTACATACAGGATGCCAAGTGGCATGGCTGATGGTGCACACAATGTTCAGGGCATGGCTAGTCAGTGTGAAAGCTACGTCTGTATAGGACTAAAGTTCATATGCACTTCTCTCTGTGTTCTCACTGGTCCTATGTTATTAAGGAACTCTGAAAGTGAAGGCAGGGCTTGGACCCTGCACATTGCTCTTCCACAAGCAGAAAGGCATTTAAAATCAGATTTGTCTAAGCTCTCCTAGTGAGCTTCTACATAGCCTTCTTTGCCATTGAAGTCAAGCAGGCTCAGAAAGGAGGTTTTGATGCCCAGAACAGCATTGTCCAGAACATCCTGTTTCTCCCCAGTCTACATCAGACTGGCCATGAATATCCACTGGTTTTTCTGAATTTCACTTGAGGCAAAAACCTAATGACAACTCTAGATGCTTTCCATTCCCTTCCAGCAGGCCAGTGGGAAATCAATCAAATCTGGAATGCAAATACAAGAGTCAGCATATTATGCCTAAATGTTCAAGAACTTCTCTGCATTGCTGCTGTTGAAGTGTCTGGATACTTAGAGGATGAACTGTATTGGAGTAATATTTAGTGACACGGAAGGAATATATATATATATATATATATATATATATATATATATATATATATATATGGCCATCTCAAGCATGTCGGGCGCCCTGGCATCGTGGTGCTGAGATCACTCCGGCGCCCTCGCCCTGGTGGGCGGGCGCAGCACAGCTTCAGCATGTGGTGCCCCCCTGGTGCCCCCCTGGTGCCCCGCGCCCCCCAGCCTACCCCTAGAGCCGGCCTGTATATGTGTGTGTGTGTGTGTGTGTGTGTGTGTGTGTGTGTGTGTATATGTGCACCTGAATCCACTGTGCACCTGAATCCACTCTCTGTCACTTTTTAAAGCTGAGAAACCTTGGACACACTTGCATCTGGCTAAGAATGAATTTCCTTGTTATAAATGCTTCACTGTTATTAGCTTTCAGAGGCAGCCCATCAGTTCTCATAACCATGGCTTGGATATCATTTATTTCTGTTCCCATCAGTGAAAAGAAGATATAACTTGTCATAGGCTTTAAAGGCTCATGAAACAGACAAAGTTATTTCCTTTCTCCCCTCTTTCCATCCCATTCAAGATAATTCTGAGCCAGCACCAAGCTGACAGGAATTATTCCTTTCTTTACAGGCCAAGGAAATGATACTCTTTATATACAGAAAACAGAAGTCAATCCCCTCTCCCACAGAAACATAAGAAGCTGCTTTATCTCACATCAGAACATCCATCCATCTAGCCGACACTGTCAGGCAGTGGCTCCTAAGGCTTCAGGCAGGAAGGGATCTTTCCCCAGCCCTACCTGGAGACTCCAGGGATACAACCTGGGATCTTTTGCATGCATAGCAGAACTTCATTGATCAAGAGTGGGGAAGGCGGCATGAATTCATGACAAAATTATTCTGATATGAATAAATCTGGTTCAGACTTCCTGGGCTAATTGTGTATACCAGAACTTGGTTCTCCATCACATTTCTTGAATCTTACAATACTGTTTTCTTTTCTTTTTTAAGTATCAAATGCACATTTGAGAGGAAATACATATGGAAATAAGTTTTAAACATGTATCACTACCAGTGGCATGCAGTCAGTGGACTAGGGAGACTAAGCTAGTCCCCTAAATGTTTCCCTGGTTCCTTTAGAAAAAAACAATCACCACACACCACTGATCACTATTAATCTTCACTATTTTATTTTTTTAAAATCGCAGCTTAGTGAGGAAATGGGATGAAGCAGACTTATAGATGAACACATAAGAAAGGAACATGAACTGGAAATAGACAGATTCTCCCATTCATGCATAAGAGAGCTCTTTAGTGTATACTAAACTAGTGGTACTCTCCTTGGTTGATGTTGACTTGTGGTAAGGACGCGGGTGGCACTGTGGTCTAAAGCACTGAGCCTCTTGGGCTTGCAGATCAGAAGGTCGGTGGTTTGAATCCCTGCGACGGGGTGAGCTCCCGTTGCTCTGTCCCAGCTCCTGCCAACCTAGCAGTTCGAAATCACACCAGTGCAAGTAGATAAATAGGTACCGCTCCAAGCGGGAAGGTAAATAGCGTTTCCATGCGCTCTGATTTCACCAGAAGCGGTTTAGTCCTGCTGGCCACATCACCTGGAAAGCTGTCTGTGAACAAATACCAGCTCCCTTGGTCTGAAAAGCGAGATGAGTGCCACCACCCCATAGTCGCCTTTGACTGGACTTAACAGTCCAGGGCTCCTTTACATTTTTTTCCCCTTACCTGACTTACGGTGAATGTGCACCAAAAAGTTGATGACCCTGCAGTGGAGGCTTCAGCAACAGCCAACCACATTCCAGTAAGCTGTGGTGACATATTCGTGCCTATCATTTTCTGTCATTAACTAGGACTCCGTCTCTCTGTGTGTGTTGAAATTGCAACTGTATTTCTGATGTTCCTACATCTGAAGTTGGTCCCATACTATATGAGCAGCAATAGAAAAGACATAAGAGCTTCCTGAGTGGAGAATTCAGCCGCCATCATTCAGAGAGTGAGTGGGAAATTTCGATTAGATAGTATTTATGATATATATATTTTTACAGGCATAAAATTCGGATCTCTGCTAGCAGACATTTATTTTGTTCGGTTTTTTGTTGTGAAGTTGTGTTGGCTTTTGAAGATACAGCATCCGCCGGGGTCATTGCTCAAAACTTGCATTTTATGGAGGCGCACCATTTCCAAGAAAAACAAAAATACCATAATTCATTTCAGAAATGCAATACAAGAGAGACCTACTCTCAAAACTAGTTTGAGCAATATAGTAGGAAGGATTTTGACAGGGTGGTTTAGTAGTATTTGCTTTGCGGTATTAAAGGCTCTTGGCCTGAGGATTAGGTTTATTAGCCGGTGATAAACATTTTACAGCCCCCAGAACAGTAGTTGGTTTTAACCCCACATAAGATTTTCAGGGATAGCTATTCTTTGAGAATACATCTTGAAATGACTGGTTTTAACTGGGAAGAGGCAGATGAATTGATCTTTTACCTTTTCCTGATGTACAAATCATTTAATTTGTCATTTTATTATATACAACTCAATTAAGAGTTGTGTCAGATGAATGTGTGAATTCATGTTCAGAAGGGAGAGCAAGACCACTCATTAGGGTGATGACTTTTTCATTTTTTTTCTCAAAAATTATTTCCTGTAGCACAAATGGATGAACTTTTGCCTATTAATGACTAAAATGAGGTATATTCCATTGAACTATTTAAAAAGGTTACGCACAAACCGTTTTTAATTTTTTTGTATGCCGTTTTACCATTTCATAAAATTGTATTAACAATTCTATATATATTTCGTATCAAATTTGGACACAACACCACATTCCACAATGGGGAGTGTTCTTAGCAACATAGGGTATACAAATGTCACACCTGCGCAAGGTAAAAGCCCCTTTTTGGGATCTCAAAACCCAGCCAGCAGACCCTGCCGGGCATGCTGGGAAAAGAACCTACAGGAGAGGTAGAAAAACATCGTCCTCTAGCGGCGTCTATACTGTTACTGCAGCTAAAAAAAGCTTCACTGTGTGTTTGATGACCCTATATAATGTTGTATATATGGGACTCTAAAGCTTGGGTTCAATTTTATATCTGCTTACAGTGACTTCAAAAATGGTCAAAAAACTGATAAATAAAATTTTTAAAATCATTTTGTGTGTGAGGTTTGTCTATCAAATTTCTTTGAAAGTAAGATATTATCTAATCGTTAATGAAAGCTCATCAAATTATGATACAGAGAAATGAGGTTGTAAAAAAGTCATCACCCTATTCTGCATGCTCAGTATACATACAGGTAGGTCCTCTTTCCACAATCAGCAATGCTGTCTGTTGCATTGCTAAAACCTACCTGCCAGATGGACTTATCTATGTATTCTACAGGTCGTAAGAGATTATTTCAGATATTCCTTTTCATTTTTCATTTTATATTTGCAGGGAGTTACCAAATAGCATAAGTTTCCTAAATGGCTCAGGGTTGACTCACAAAAGAAACCTACCCATAGCTTAGTAATCGTTATCAGGGGCCCTTCTCCTTGTGCTTCCTGCAAGGAAGTGTGGAGAGTCGCAATGAGAAAACAGGCTTCTTCTTCTTTTTAGTGGCAGCTCTCAGTTGTCAGTTTTCAAACTCTCCCCTGGCAAAGAGTTGCCATATTTAAAAAAGTGAAAATCCGGACACAAAAGTTGTCAAGCTTTTGAGCTATTTTTAATGAAATTCACCAGAATCAACACTTCCGACATGAGCTGCCATATGTTCGGATTTTCCCGGACATTTCAGCGATTTCTGCCCAGACACTGTTTACACGGGCCGAATACCTTTGGGAATTTCTGGATGTAGGGCAGCCCTATCCTGATACCAACTTATTCTTTCAGTCATTTGGATCTTGATTGGTTGGAATCTCGGTGCTGAACTCAGTGCCTATCGTTTGGGTAGTTGGGTAATGGTATTCCCCTTGATATTGATTGATTATTGATGAACGGTGCTAGCACTTGCCATTTTATTGTATTTCTATAAATTTTAATTTGTTGTAAGCAGAGCTCTTTTCTTGTGACAGTACTCACCAGCATGGAGTACCGTGACTCCGCCCGCCCGCCTCTGGCAGCCACTTTGTGCTGACACCCAAAGCAGTTATATCATAGAATCATAGAAACATAGAGTTGGAAGAGACCACAAGGGCCATCCAGTCCAACCCCCTGCCAAGTAGGAAACACCATCAAAGCATTCTTGACATATGCCTGTCAAGCCTCTGCTTAAAGACCTCCAAAGAAGGAGACTCCACCACATTCCGTGGTAGCAAATTCCACTGCCGAACAGCTCTTACTGTCAGGAAGTTCTTCCTAATGTTTAGGTGGAATCTTCTTTCTTGAAGTTTGAATCCATTGCTCCGTCTCCGTTTCTCTGGAGCAGCAGAAAACAATATTTCTCCCTCCTCTATATGACATCCTTTTATATATTTGAACATGGCTATCTATCAATATGTTAGTAGTGGCACCTTTTTTAAAAAAGCACTGGTTGTGAGTAGTTGTGAGACTCTTTCTGTAAAAAGTGATGAATAAATAAAAATAACTGTTTGGTGCAGAATAAAGACCACATGTCCACACCAGTTGATATGAGACACAGCAATAAATGAGTTCATTCTATGGGCACATTATTCTTACAGATTCGTTTGTTTGTTGAGTTTGTTGTTGCCTAGCAGCTAGCTATAGGATCTTAAGGGGAGAGCTTAACTCTGAGAAAGGCACAGATCCTTGACTTTACTACTGCAAGAGCTGGAATAAATATTTCTCTTTTCACTTTTAGTGTGAGTCTGTGACAAATATTCTGCTCACCTTCCCAACTTCTGGGTAGATAGGCAGGCTTTTTTCTATAGTGTGGATGAATGTATCGATGATTGGATGCTGCCCACATAGAACTACTATGTAAATCATTGTTTCAAGCTATATACTCTCTTTCTTTTCCTTTTAAGTTCTTTAGTGGGTGTGAGGGTTAAGGGTATAACACACACTGAAAACAACATATGTACTTCTTGACATCAAACATTTCAACTCTCTCAGAAGCATATGTTGAGGGCCATGTGGGCAGTGGGAATTGCATGTGTCTTCAGGCATACATATGGAACATTTCCATGCCCAACCCTAAGTAGGGGAAGCACTGGTGGGAGTTTACTGTACACCATGGCATAGCTTGAGGTCTCCACCATCAGTGAATCTACACATGATCCTAAACTACACCAGTCACTCTATATCCCTGCCATGGACATGGAAGGAAGGAGTTAGGATAGTGCTTCCATTGTCTTGAGACAAAAGCCTGTCCTCCTCCTCCTCCTCCTTCTCTCTCTCTCTCTGTGCATAGATAGATGATAGATAGATAGATAGATAGATAGATAGATAGATATGATAGAGATAGATAGAGATAGAGATAGAGAGATAGAGAGATAGAGAGATAGAGAGAGTTGTTGTTTAGTCACTTAGTCGTGTCTGACTCTTCGTGATCCCATGGACCAGAGCATATATATATATATATATATATATATATATATATATATATATATATATATATATATATGGGACCCAGGTGGCACTGTGGGCTAAACCACTGAGCCTAGGGCTTGCTGATCAGAAGGTCGGCGGTTCGAATCCCTGTGACGGGGTTGCTTGGTCCCAGCTCCTGCCAACCTAGCAGTTCGAAAGCACATCAAAATGCAAGTAGATAAATAGGAACCGCTATAGCGGGAAGGTAAACGGCATTTCCATGTGCTGCTCTGGTTTGCCAGAAGCGGCTTTGTCATGCTGGCCACATGACCTGGAAGCTATACGTCGGCTCCCTCAGCCAATAATGCGAGATGAGCGCGCAACCCCAGAGTCGGTCACGACTGGACCTAATGGTTAGGGGTCCCTTTACCTTTACCTTTATATATATATGAGAAAAAAACATGAGTGCATTTGTGCATTAAGAAGTGGTTTGGAAAAACAAAAACTTGCACAGAGAAATGTCATAAAATCATTTTCTTACTCGTGAGGTTGTGAACCTCTTTAATGATTTCCCCCCTCTTCAGAACTCTGTAGGAATCAACAGAAAGTATTTTTTTAAAGGCAATAGGGGTGGCAGAAGTAAGTTAGCCCTTCTCTCTCCCTCTCCCTCTCTCTATTTTTTTTAAAGGAAATGTTCGATCCCTGACTTCTATGGAGTTATTTATTCTTTACAGGATATAATGATTCAGTTAATTAAACAGCATAATAGAAAGTCCAGTCAACTTTATTCCTCCTTGTCTTAAAATGCTTTGAATGGTACTTGCATGTGTTGTAAAGGCATATCCAGAACTTCCAAGTGAACTGTATTCAAGCTGAAGGTCAAGCAATTCAATGTGATATGTTGCCACCACATTGCTGTGTCTTTATGCAGTGACAGTGAAAAACCATGGAGCGGGAATAAAAAACATTGGGGCAGGGCTACCATACCATATGTGTGTGACAGTGATCTTTTCATGGATTCCTTAACCTCACTTTACTTAGAGAAGGATGCTCAGATGACAATGGTTTCCTTTAATAAGATAGTCCATTAAAAATGAAATTAAAAGTAAGTCTTCAGATGGTTCCAGAGGGCCTGTAGAAAAGTTTGTCCCCAAAGGTCTCTAAATATAGCCATGTTTTCAACACACAGTTGTGCTTATTAACATCCCAATCTCAGCCATTTTGTTTCATTCTCTGTTGTTTTATGTTTAAAAAGAAAAGACTTCTCCCCAACACAACTATTTAATCTTTATTAAAACATGTTGAAAAATACCAAGAAAGGGGAACTTTTGGGTACTGTCAAGGGACCACCAGTACTAAGAATCAGCTCAAACGTCTTTAGAAATTGTTATTCTGCTGATAAGGGACTTGCATAATGCAAAGCCTTGGTTTGTTGCTTGGGGGGAAAGAACAAAAAATAATTGAAATGCTTTTAGGCTAAATAAAAGAAGAATCCCCGCAAGAGTCGGTTGGGAATGGGTCATTTCATGAAGAAGGGGAGGGCGGGGAGAAGAGAAGGAGGGAGAAACTAATAAAAAAGAACATTGCCAAATATAGCTGGGACAACAGATGAATTCCTAGAATTTCAGAGCAAGATCTAAAGGCAAAAAATGTACATCCTAGAATGAATAGCCTATTTATTAATATTTTGCTCTCATGCTACACTCAGACAGACAAAGGCAAATGTCAGATGCTTTTGTAGGGATTATTGAAGAATGTGTTTTACCTTCTCTGCTGTTCTCACACTATTTTAGCACTGCCTGCTGTATGACTCACTAACCTGGTTGCACCTCACCAGTCATGGACAGCCCTGCTAGGTGCTTGACAGACCTCTGTATCTTCTTTCTCCGACTGCCAGGTGGTAGCCTGCAGTACCAAATCATTTGTACCTTTTTTGCTGCAAGCAATTAAACAGACCATCTTTCTCAGTCCGAACCAACTCTTCTTCCTGATCACTGAGAGTCTCTCTGCTATTGAGGACTCTGGCACTTATGAACTCAAGTCTTGTTCAGGACTAAAGTCGTTTGCATTTAGAACTGAATTCACACTTTCCAATGTGTGGAAACACAACCCTCCTTCCAAATTCCTGCTTCTCCACATTTTGCTCTTCTCCAGGCAAGTAATGTGTACAAAATTGCACATAAATGCATATATTACTGAAATAGCATACAAAATCCATTATATTGGATTTTGTACCACTGTATTCTGCTCTGGTCAGACCTCACCTGGAGTACTGTGTCTAGTTCTGGGCACCACAGTTCAAGAAGGATACTGACAAGCTGGAACGTGTCCAGAAGAGGGCAACCAAAATGGTCAAAGGCCTGGAAATGATGCCTTATGAGGAACGGCTTAGGGAGCTGGGTATGTTTAGCCTGGAGAAGAGAAAGTTAAGGGGTGATATGATAGCCATGTTCAAATATATAAAAGAATGTCATATAGAGGAGGGAGAAAGGTTGTTTTCTGCTGCTCCAGAGAAGCGGACACGGAGCAATGGATTCAAACTACAAGAAAGAAGATTCCACCTAAACATTAGGAAGAACTTCCTGACAGCAAGAGCTGTTCGGCAGTGGAATTTGCTGCCAAGGAGTGTGGTGGAGTCTCCTTCTTTGGAGGTCTTTAAGCAGAGGCTTGACAGGCATATGTCAAGAATGATTTGATGGTGTTTACTGCATGGCAGGGGGTTGGACTGGATGGCCCTTGTGGTCTCTTCCAACTCTATGATTCTATGATATATAATTAAGGGAAATTCCTTAGGAGAAACATGTGCATTGAAAATTCACACTAAAATGTTGGCGAATTTTCTTGAAGCCTTTTCCCAAAAAGTGATGCTGAAGTGTGGAGAACCAATCTTAATACTGGAAAAATTAGAAATTGAGATGAATCAAAACTGACATAGTTCTCCATACCTACTCATGACCTAACTGCACGACACCTTTAAAAGTGTAGTGTGCAGTACAGTACAGTCGTACTTTGGTTTTTGAACAGCATAGTTATCGTATGTTTTGGCTCCTGAATGCTGCAAACCTGGAAGTGATTGTTCTGGTTTGCGAACTATTTTTGGAAGCTGAATGTCTGATGGGGCTTCAGCAGCTTCTGATGGAAGCCGTGCTTTGGTTTCTGAAAGTTTTGGAAGTCGAACAGACTTCTGGAACAGATCCCGTTCAACTTCCAAGGTACGAATGTATTATTAAATTCCTACTAAATGCAAGGAGAGACCATCAGAACCAGGCCATGCAGGGGACCTGCCACAGCACTTTGTTCCTGGACTTTAACCCGTCCCTCCCCAGCAACAAAAGAATGGGGAAATCCCCTCTCCTCACAACAATCACTATTAGAAATAGAGGGTGTGTGTGTATATATATATATATATATATATAAAAATCTTGAAATTGACGGCTGCTATGTTCTCCGTAACTGCTTGACCGATCGTCCTGAAATTTTGACACAGCGATCCAGGCCACTCCCCGAGGGTTGTAGGGGACATGAAAAACCTCAAATCACACACCTCGGCAGGATTTGACCCGCTTTGCCACCAAGTCAAACAGCGCCCTCAAGTGGAATTCCTCCCACAGTACACCCCCTCCCTTCCTGAGAAATCTAAGCCACACCCACAAACCAAATGACATCATCATCAACCAAGCAACTTAAACCACACAGGCGGTCATTAGGGATGAAACCTGCCCTCTCCACAATATCTCACCTCGGCTTTGCAGACTAGGCCACTTTCCTGACTAGGCCAAGTGGAGGTAAGGGGGGGCGAATAGAGGGCAGGGATAAGTAATGGGTCAGAACAGGGTGGGGGGACACAGGGATGAAAACTGTGCTCTCCACAATATCTCACCTCGGCTTTGCAGACTAGGCCGCTTTCCAGACTAGGCCAAGTGGAGGTAAGGGGGGCCAATAGAGGGCAGGGATACGTAATGGGTCAGAACAGGGGGGGGGACACAGGGATGAAACCTGCCCTCTCCACAATATCTCCCCTCGGCTTTGCAGACTAGGCCGCTTTCCAGACTAGGCCAAGTGGAGGTAAGGGGGGGCAATAGAGGGCAGGGATACGTAATGGGTCAGAACAGGGGGGGACACAGGGATGAAACCTGCCCTCTCCACAATATCTCCCCTCGGCTTTGCAGACTAGGCCACTTTCCAGACTAGGCCAAGTGGAGGTAAGGGGGGGCAATAGAGGGCAGAGATACATAATGGGTCAGAACGGGGGGGGGGGAAGACACAGGGATGAAACCTGCCCTCTCCACAGTGTCTCGCCTCAACTCAGGGGGACTCTGAGGCTCAGGGGGATCTGAAGGGGGGCTATTACCCTCCATTTCACAGACTAACACATAGCAACGCGTGCAGGGCCAGCTAGCATATATATATAAATCAAAATTGTGGTTAGGAAGCAAGGATTAAACCTCCTAGAAAAAATGTGTATATCAGAAGAATGAATGCCTTTTTGGGACTGTTTAAAGAAATATTGTTTTTTTATGAACTTGTGAGCAGAATTTGAGCTATGAGCAACAGAAACAATTAGATTATAATATTGTTATAGTTTAATAGATAGAAGATAGGGTGCAGCAGAAGGGGAGAAAAAATAACTCCGTGGAAAATGGGGCGGGGAGTCAATAAAATATAAGAGAAATCATGTTTTGATTGCACATGTTTAAAATGTTGAAACTGAATAAAACATAATGGAAAAAAGAATGTTTATATCGGAGAAAATTGTGTAGAAAATTGTGTATACAGTAAGCCATCAACTTGCACACATTTAACTCATTTAGCTTTATGTGCTCGGCAAATAAATAAATAAGAGGGAAGAAGAAAGACATTCACAATCCCACCTGCCATTGAAGCCCATGTGTTTTGATTATATGTGATTTTAGCGTGGGACACAGTCCCCAGAGTGTAACCCACCCACCCTAATTTGTAGGCTTTCTGTATAAGAAGGAATTTGTATTAAGATGCTGGTAAATTTCCATGAAGACTTTGGGGGGGGGGGAGAGGCCCATAAACTGATGTGGATATGTGGAGAAATGTGGAAAAATTAAAAACGAAGAGAAACTGAATTGAACAGATTTGTCCATCCATAGCTGGAACGACACTACAATGTGACATAACATTTTTCTGGAGGCATTGCTGGAGAAAACAGATGGGAGTTCATTAAAAAAGCAGGTGACTGTTAAAGCCTACTCTGGATTTCTCACAGTAATGACTTGGTTTTATTTCCCTTTGCTCTTTGCTTCTATGTAGCTGAAATGCTTAATTCCCGCCATAGGGCACTTTCTTAAGCTGTATAGGAAATGCCACCGCCACATGACGAAAGATACATTAAGACTGTAAAGCCCTCGCCATATCTCTAGGCTGCTCAATTGTCATTTTCCAACACATTTTCTAGTCTGCATTTTCTTTCTCGCATCCTTTCTAAAGGCGTCCTTTGCAATTAGATTGATTCTGGAAGGTGATGTTTTTGCCATTCATGTTTTGAAAATTCAGCTACACCTGCTGCTAAAATTACTTGGTTGAGTCATCCATCCCTTTCAGTGAATCTAAGCTGTTTAAATAAAGGTTTGAAATTTCTCTCTCTGCATAACAGGCAGTTCAATGCCATCAAATGTATTTCTTATTCCAGTCCAGTTGAAAGCATGCTATTGCATGTGTGAACAATGCATAGAAAAAAATGGTTTGTTCCTATAAGTAGACACAGAGAGAACACACTATATTGTACTTGCTTGTCTCAAAACAATGAAATGCACCAGTGTTTCATTTTCTTAAAAACTTGACTCCTTGTGAGTTTACATGTTATGCTATATAAAAGTAACCAGTTCAGACTCTATTTTAGTGTTTTGGAAACAGACCACTTCAATCCAAGGAATTTATTATGCTCTTGGATCCACTTTAAGTTCAGTTTGTGTGTACTTCATTTCTTCTTTCCATTCACTGCTGGGAAATAAAAATAAACAAGTATACATTTCTTTGTTTTTGACAGAAGTGGATGAAGTTTGCAGGCATGCCATTCTGTGCCCCCTCATACCCTGAGGGGAGAAAGCCTGCCAAATTACAGGTGCTGGACACCTTTACATGTTAATTTTTTGATTTTTTTAAAAAGAAACTTCTATTACTGTTATTTTTGGGAAGAACTGGGTGAAATTTGCAAGCAAGCTTTCCCTTTTGGGGAGCACAAATCCGACCAGATTTCAGTAGAATAGCTTTACTTGTTGGGCGCCCATGCTTCCTGATCATTGGCCATGTTGCCTGGGTATTATGGGAATTGGAATCCAAAAATCTAAAGGGTACCCTTGTAATAATGCCTATCAACAACCCCAAAATGGAGAAAGTGACAGGTGGAATAGATTTCCAATCTATTCTTAGTATATGGAACCATTTGAGGGGAGGGCAATTCCAGTCTCTGTGCATTGAGAATGTTTGAAACATGACAGGTGCATTGGTGTGCAATGACAAAGGTAAGCCATTGTACCAGGTGTGCTGGATTTTCAAAGGGACAGACATTTTATCCTCAAGTTTCTCAAAAATGCAATAGCTTCCTATCTTGCAGCTCTCCCCTTCATTGAGTCCTCGGACTGAGTGGGTCAGCTCCCACCTCTTCCCCATTTTCTGAGAGGCAGTCTCTTAACTCTTTCCCACCTGTTTGTGTTTCCAGAGAGCTTTGATTGCATTCTAGCCGGGTCCTCCATTACTGTCTTATCAGCTTATGTGTTGAGGTCAGGAGGAGCTGGAGTATGCAGCTGCCAGCTTTCCTCTGTCTGACTAACATCAAAGCAGCCGCTCTGTTCCAGGCTGTTTTCTGCAGTAAGCTGCAAACTTTCACTTGGAGCTGACTCATTCCTGACTCTTTATGACACTCACAACAAGGAAGATTGACATATAGGAGTACTAAGTTTTAGCAGACTTTGGGTGGGCCTTGTATTCATGCACCTCACTTCTACCAGAAGCATGGGGATTTGCACAAGTGAAATTCACCTGGTAGAAAGGAGCACAGGAAGCCAGCAATGAACGTCCACAGCTATAGTAGGTCTCAGGTTAGATGGGATTAGTTTATGCTTGTCATTTGTAACCTCTCTTTTTTTTAATCACTAAACCTAATTGAAATCAGTGATAATGGCATTCTTGGCAACTTTGCAGATAAAAAAAATCAGCTACTCCCTAGAAATATCTAAAGCTATTTCAGATAGGCTACACCTATATCAAAGATATTCATGTTATAACGAAAATGCACATGGCCCCCAGACTCTCAGCAAATTGTGGAAACGATGCAAGCATAACCTGGGAAATTCAGATTTGCACAATAAAGAGGATTAAAGTACTTAGTCGCCCTACTGCATCAAACTCACTTAAATAATAACCTTTTTTCATAGCTAGGAAAGTGACAGGGAAACACGCTGAAAAAAATGTATGATTGATGAGGATAAATTAGGGCGAATGTTCGTGCTCATTTAACCTACCCATGAACAAATCAGAAGAAATTCTCAGTAAAGAGCAAACATTGTCTAACCTCTGCATGTTTTGTGCATGCAAGTCAGCATGCTCAGGGCTGTCTTTAGCATATGTGCCACCAGGGTGCAAAGATCCACCCAGCGTCCCCAAATTTAGTTTAGCCCTCAAATTAACACCACCACACTTAAACCTCTAAGTATTTTTAAAGGCACCTACTTGGGAGAAACATCAGTTGTGTCAAAGGTGCCGCTGACCCCACTGCCGCATAGCAGCTCAATACAATACGTAACATAATATTTTGATGTAAGTGTTAATTTCGCGTGCACGGCGCTGTTGAGAATGACAAGCACTGCCATTGTGAATGACAAGCGCCACCTCTGGCGTGGCACGTCTTTGGTAAATGAGTGCACAAAGTCAAAAGTCCTTTAGTAAAACAGTAGGTATACATTTCGGTAATACGTAGGTACATATGTATTTTGTTTTTCTAGCTTGATGAAAATTATTTATTATTTCATAACAGGTAGATAGTTAAGAGCTTAGGTGGCTTCAGCGGCGGGCGCCTGGCACCCCCCAGAATTTGGTGCCCCACACCTGTTGCACCCCTGGGTGAAGACAGCCCTGAGCATACTCCATGCACAATGAACAGATTCTCTGGAGTAGCCCATGCAACAAACCCCCTGGCCGACATTGCCAATAGATTATGAGATGAAAGGGTACAGGGGTAAAGCAATCCCCCCTCAATTCCTTATGCCTTAAAATAAACCCCTCAATTCTGGGCTTCTCAGTAAAGAGAGTCTAATTCCAGCTTTTGTGGCCTGATCTCACAAACACTCAGAGCTATTTGAATGAACAACCTCTTGCCTACAGAAGAGGGACTCACTCAACTCAGATCCCCACTGTATCAGTCTGCCATATCACCCTGGCAAACTTGTGGCACTCTAGGTTTTCACCATACTACCCTTCCTGTGTGACTCTAGGACACAAACTATCCCCTTTTCCTTAGGTAAGTTTTGCCCTTTTCTGAGTCTCCACCTCTGTGAGTTTTAATACGCTGCTGGAATAACCAAGACGATACTCCTTGGCACAGAAAGAAGATGAATTTTATTTTCTTGAGAACATAGGTTTTTCTTTTCTTAACGATGCATAAGTTTACCAGCTTAGTTACAGTTATACATTAACTCTGTCAGACTTTAACTTCAAATTATCCTAAGCCTAACCTAAAACCACCACTATCCTGACACCACACCCTTCTTCTTCCCTCTTTGTCACCACACTCCCACTCTCCCTCTTCCAACTGCCAAAACAGTTATTCCCTCCTTTTTAAATCGGGCACCGTCCCGCCTCCCAAAGATGTGCTGTCAATTAAGCTGGAGGTGTATTAATCCTAATCCAGGGTGTAATAAATCTTCCATCCTGGGGCTAATCCGTTACAGCCCACACACTGACATTTGTAGGCAGATGACCTCAAACACACAGTTGCAAATTCCTCAGTGGGTACAGCAGACCTAGTGCCAAGCCAGGTCAGAATAAAGTCAAAAACACATTTTCTTTTCTGCTCAGGTAGGCTCACAGTGGGTCAGCGCACCCCACCAAAGAGAATGCATTTAATTCTCTTGAGGAGGCAATCTTCAAAGGGCTGCTGCCCAAGTGTATGGCAAGAGGTGTTAGCGTGTGAATGACCCTTTGCTCCCTTCACTAACAAAGAAACATAAAATCCCATAAAAAGGACTGGTCAGAAGGGACAGCTTTAGATGCTGAGGTAAAAATTTAATGTCATAGTGCCAGGCCTCAAATCTGCAGAGAGTTCTAAGCCTGTGGCCTGAGGACTATTCAGCCTGCCTGTGTACACTGAACTCTACACAAAGGGAGAAAAATACAAGCTAACCTAACCTGGACGGGGAAAGAAAGAAAGAAAGAAAGAAAAAGGAAAGAGCAAGAAGCCAGGTCAGGCTTTCTGTCCAGTCTGAGCAATAAGGGAGCATAATTCTAGTTCAGGTGTTGTTAAGCTTCCTATATTTCAAAAAGTAAAATTCCTGACACCCGCAACCACTGTTGTCAAGCTTTTTTTTTTTAGGAGAAACCTACCCTCCCCCCCCCAAAAATAGCGATTTTAAGCTTTTTGAGCTGTTTCTGCTACTTTTTCCATTGCATGTGGCACATTGTGGCAGCCTAGGTGCTGTGCAGGGTAGCAATCAACCCTCAAGTGCACCTGAATATTTGATTTGGGGGCTTGACATGTAAACCTACCTGAGCATCCTTTATCCTTTATCCCCCCCCTCTCTTTTTTAAAAAATAAAAGACAGAATGGTTTGCATCTGGTGAGGGCAAGGCCATGTAATTAAATGTAAAATAAATAAATAAGTAATTAAATTGTTTCATCACAAGAAAACCTTTAAAATAAATAATTTATTTCTTAGGGAAAATGAGGATTTTAGCCTAGCTTTCACCCTGACACACAAACCTTTTATATGCGGGGAGTTGGCGTGTGTGTGTGTCAATCAAACATTCAACACCTCCCCATGCACACTTGGTAAAGTCGAAGAAGAGCATCATCATGTGATCTATTATTTCTACAGATCAGGCTCCGCTACAGCTTCCCCTTGTTCCCTGCCCTAGGCTTCTCTGGCTTTTGCTTTAACTTGCTTTATGCAACTTTGACTTAACTGTTTCCAAGGCTACCTCCATTCCACAGGAGCTAGGATTGTCACGTAGCACCATCCTAAAGCAACATGTTATGTTTCAGCATTAAAAACCTTCAAGGTTTACTCTAAAACAGGGACAGCGAACTTCAGTTGAACTCGAGTGCCAGGGATTTATTTCTTGGAACAGATTTTATATCGCTTCTCTCTGGCAAAGTCAAAGCCGTTTTCACATAGAAGCCCTGGATAGACAAATATGGGGGAGATCAATGAACAGATAGGTAGTGTGGTTGCTGACCTTGAGCCAGACATCTTGGAGAGTGAAGTCAAATGGGCCTTAGAAAGCACTGCTAATAACAAAGCCAGTGGAAGTGATGATATTCCAGCTGAACTATTTAAAATTTTAAAAGATGATGCTGTTAAGGTGCTACACCCAATATGCCAGCAAGTTTGGAAAACTCAGCAATGGCCAGAGGATTGGAGAAGATCAGTCTACATCCCAATTCCAAAGAAGGGCAGTGCCAAAGAATGCTCCAACTACCGCACAATTGCGCTCATTTCACACGCTAGCAAGGTTATGCTTAAAATTCTACAAGGCAGGCTTAGGCAGTATGTGGACCGAGAACTCCCAGAAGTGCAAGCTGGATTTCGAAAGGGCAGAGGAACCAGAGACCAAATAGCAAACATGCGCTGGATTATGGAGAAAGCTAGAGAGTTCCAGAAAAACGTCTACTTCTGCTTCATTGACTATGCAAAAGCCTTTGACTGTGTCGACCACAGCAAACTATGGCAAGTTCTTAAAGAAATGGGAGTGCCTGATCACCTCATCTGTCTCCTGAGAAATCTCTATGTGGGACAAGAAGCTACAGTTAGAACTGGATATGGAACAACTGATTGGTTCAAAATTGGGAAAGGAGTACGACAAGGTTGTATATTGTCTCCCTGCTTATTTAACTTATATGCAGAATTCATCATGCGAAAGGCTGGACTAGATGAATCCCAAGCAGGAATTAAGATTGCCGGAAGAAATATCAACAACCTCAGATATGCAGATGACACAACCTTGATGGCAGAAAGTGAGGAGGAATTAAAGAACCTTTTAATGAGGGTGAAAGAGGAGAGCGCAAAATATGGTCTGAAGCTCAACATCAGAAAAACCAAGATCATGGCCACTGGTCCCATCACCTCCTGGCAAATAGAAGGGGAAGAAATGGAGGCAGTGAGAGATTTTACTTTCTTGGGCTCCTTGATCACTGCAGATGGTGACAGCAGTCAAGAAATTAAAAGACGCCTGCTTCTTGGGAGAAAAGCAATGACAAACCTAGACAGCATCTTAAAAAGCAGAGACATCACCTTGCCGACAAAGGTCCGTATAGTTAAAGCTATGGTTTTCCCAGTAGTGATGTATGGAAGTGAGAGCTGGACCATAAAGAAGGCTGATCGACGAAGAATTGATGCTTTTGAACTATGGTGCTGGAGGAGACTCTTGAGAGTCCCATGGACTGCAAGAAGATCAAACCTATCCATTCTTAAGGAAATCAGCCCTGAGTGCTCCCTGGAAGGACAGATCGTGAAGCTGAGGCTCCAATACTTTGGCCACCTCATGAGAAGAGAAGAATCCTTGGAAAAGACTCTGATGTTGGGAAAGATTGAGGGCACTAGGAGAAGGGGACGACAGAGGACGAGATGGTTGGACAGTGTTCTCGAAGCTACGAACATGAGTTTGACCAAACTACGGGAGGCAGTGCAAGACAGGAGTGCCTGGCGTGCTATGGTCCATGGGGTCACGAAGAGTCGGACACGACTAAACGACTAAACAACAACAACAACAACAATGAACAGATCAACGGAGTCAGGGAGACCTGTCCCTAACAAGAGGGCACGTGTTGTGTTGTGGTGTGGTGTGGCCTGGCAACCAGACCCTGTGTTGTGGGTCGGAACGTTTGGATGGCCACAACACCCTATTGGGTGTAATGCTGGTTGCAATTTGATCAATGGGATGCCAGCTAAATTCTATCGAGGGACCTCTATTTAAGCCCCTGCACATGTCCCTGAGCTTTCTCTTTTGGGCCAGTGCATCGGAACACCCACCCACATCTCCCTATATTTAGGGCTTGCATGCTTGACCTTGCTATGCCATCATCTGTCGTTGGGACAGGGGCAGGGCAGGAATTTTCCCCACTTGACTGATTGGCTGGTGCCATTTGGGTTCCCCCTGCCGTGTAGCAAATCATCACAACTTGTAAGGTTGCAGATAGGCTCTGGTTCAGGTGATAGGGGTGGCCGAGCAGTCTGACCATCCCTATTCGATGGGAATTCCATTAAAGGAATCCAGGGACTCATTGGTTGGTCAACCCTGAGAGGGGTTGTGCCCTGAACTGGAGTCCAGGGGGCTGGTGGACTGGCTTGACCCCACTTTTCACTGTGCTGGGTGTTTCACCCAAAGTTGACCTATGGTGAGCCCTGGGTCAGTGCTGCCTGCAAGGGTGCAGGGAGCTAGTCAAATCAGAGCCTATGCAACCACTCACTTGATTGTAATAAAAATAGTTGTGGCCTAAATTCTGCCAAAAACCAAACCAAAAATTTGAGTCTTGTCTGAATTTATTTGGGGGTGGTTGAAAGGTCTACAGACACAACTACAGTGGTGCCTCGCTAGACGAAATTAATTCGTTCCACGGGTCTTTTCTTATAGCGAAAAATTCGTCTAGCGAATCCCATAGGAATGCATAGAATTTTTTTTGAATTTTTTCCCCCCATAGGAACGCATTAATTGAATTTCAATGCATTCCTATGGGAAACCGCGATTCGCTAGACGGATTTTTCGTAAAACGCATTCGTCTAGCGAGGTAGCCTCCGCTCGAAAAATCATTTCGTTAAGTGGAAATTTCGTTAAGCAGGGCATTCGTTAAGCGAGGCACCACTGTATCCCTACCTTACAGGGCTCAGGGAAGGTCACATGGCCCCATGAGATCCTGTGGGATCCTCTCACAGCCTTCCAGAAGGATTGCTGTCTTTTGGTTTGCTCATTGGCTCAGAAAGTGCAAAGTAAATAGGTTTGTTTTAAGATGCAAACTGAACTCAATTTATCCTCCATCTCCAGATTTTAGCCTGCAGATTTTGTACAGAAATACCACAGAAACATAATAAACTGCCCTGTGTATCCTTAGCTTAGTATTGTCTATGCTGACTTGAGCATAGGGTTTTAGTCAGGGGGTGCCCGTTAAGCACAAAAGACATGGTGTGCTGCTTGTTCAGGTTTGCTAGTTATGCTTTTGGATCATTTATATAGAGTGTATTCATCCATTTGTGGGATTGGGTAACATTACAGGAATAATCTTGACTATCAATGACTTGGATGATGGGCTTGAGGGAATCCTGAGCAAGTTTGCAGATGACACCAAGTTGGGAGGGGTGGCTAACATCCCAGAGGACAGGATCACACTTCAGAATGACCTTAACAGATTAGACAACTGGGCCAAAGCAAACAAGATGAATTTTAACAAGGAGAAATGTAAAGTACTACACTTGGGCAAAAAAAATGAAAGGCACAAATACAGGATGGGAGACACCTGGCTTGAGAGCAGTACATGTGAAAAGGATCTAGGAGTTTTGGTTGACCACAAACTTGACATGAGTCAGCAGTGTGATGCAGCAGCTAAAAAAGCCAATGCAATTCTGGGCTGCATCAATAGGAGTATAGCATCTAGATCAAGGGAAGTAATAGTACCACTGTATTCTGCTCTGGTCAGACCTCACCTGGAGTATTGTGTCCAGTTCTGGGCACCACAGTTCAAGAAGGATACTGATAAGCTGGAACGTGTCCAGAAGAGGGCAACCAAAATGGTCAAAGGCCTGGAAACGATGCCTTATGAGGAACGGCTTAGGGAGCTGGGTATGTTTAGCCTGGAGAAGAGAAGGTTAAGGGGTGATATGATAACCATGTTCAAATATATAAAAGGATGTCATATAAAGGAGGGAGAAAGGTTGTTTTCTGCTGCTCCAGAGAAGCGGACACGGAGCAACGGATTCAAACTACAAGAAAGAAAATTCCACCTAAACATTAGGAAGAACTTCCTGACAGTAAGAGCTGTTCGGCAGTGGAATTTGCTGCCAAGGAGTGTGGTGGAGTCTCCTTCTTTGGAGGTCTTTAAGCAGAGGCTTGACAGCCATCTGTCAGGAATGCTTTGATGGTGTTTCCTGCTTGGCAGGGGGTTGGACTGGATGGCCCTTGTGGTCTCTTCCAACTCTATGATTCTATGATTCTATGACTACACTTTGAAGGTGCCTCGGAAACTGCAACCAATCCAGATTGCAGCAGCCAGGACCATATAACACTGGTCTTAAAGGATCTTCACTGACTTCCACTACATTTCTGAGCACAGTTAAAAGTGTTGCTGCTGACCTTTAAATCCCTAAATGGCCTCGGCCCTGCATACCTGAAGGAGCGTCTCCACCCACATCATTCAGCTCAGACACTGATATCTACCTCCAAGGGCCTACTGGAGGTTCTCTCACCGCAAGACATGAAGCTGCAAGAAACCAGGTAGAGGGCCTTCTTGGTAGTGGTGCCCACCCCTGCAGAATCCCCTCCCATCAGATAAACAACTATTTGACTTTTAGAAGTCATCTGAAGGCAGCCCTGTTCAGTGAAGTTTTTAATGGTTGATGCCTTACTGTGTTTTTCATATTTTGTTGGGAGCCGCCCGGAATGCCTGGGGCAACCCAGTCAGATGGACGACATCGGCATCAACATCATCATCATCATCATCATCATCATCATCGATACAACTTTGTTGTTGTTTTAACAATCCAGGATTGCAGTGACTCTAGATAGAGCATCAAAAGTTAAGAATTAGAGATCCCATTTTCAAAATATACAGTAGATGAAATGTTCAAATACACAAAGTCCAGGCATTTTTTATATAAAAAAAATTCTAATAGAACGAAGGAAAACATAAATACAACTGTCTGTCTGTCTGTCTGTCTCTCTCTCTCTCTCTTTTACAAAAAGGCTGTTTGAAAAGGGAATCTCATTGCATTTCCCATTTCTTTAGACTCAGATTTGGTAGAAGCAAAGCGGTAAAAACACTGCTTTGTTTTGTAATGGAGCTTTATGCAAATGAAGGACTTAATATTATCATGAATGTAACATAAAAGAGCGGAGGGGGAGGGGGGAGTTGCTAAGACCTTTTTGGCCCTCCAGTCTGTATATGCAAAATCAATTGTGCCTTGCTTCCACCAAGGAGCTGGGATGTTAGGAAGGATTTAGTATAGTAGAAAATAATTTAGAATTAGCATTCTCTTTCCTTTCAAGCACCTTTTCTTCCTCATTGCTTTGTAGTTTCCTGTGATCTGTATAATCTGCAGCTTTTTAAGAGTTTCACGGTTTTACAGGAACAGAACAGTGCACTGGATTTACTAATACTTCTGATAACAGGATTGATAGATTTACTCCTTGGCTTATAACAATCGCTGAGGCACCAGAAGTGCTTTGGAGGTACCGACTTCGGTTCGGGATGCCTCACACAGATGTGTTTCACTTCAGACTGGCCCAGAATCTCTCCAAAGCAGCCTGCTTCATTCTGGGATTTGCTCAAATCTGCTGCACACAAATTAAAAAATCTGGGTACAGATAAAGCGCTTCATCTTATAAAAGATAGAGCAGGTTGTGGAAGGGCTGGGAAGAAGTCCTAAGGTTTGGGGGTGGTGAGTAGCCATGGCCGAGTCATGGGAGGGGGGTGGGTTGTAATGATAGGCTTATTTGATTGGCATTAGGACCACTACTTAATCTTAGTGACTTTCGCTTTTGGGCCCCTCTTGCTTGGTGTTTGAATCTCCCTCCCACCCACCGCTTTCTTTTGCAGGTGTTAGCCTGACATTGCCTTGCCTTTCATGGGGTCGCCTGTTGAAGGGGCCCAGTAGGAATTTTGCCATTTGGCTGATTGGCTTTGCCACTTGGTTTTTGCCTACTTCTTAGCAACTTGTTAGGTTGGTGGTTAGGCTTTTTGGTTATGGAATTTGGTTGAAGGAGGGGTGTGGCATCCAAATGCCTACTCCACTTCTCAATGTTGCTCCACATAGAAGTATTCCGTTAAAGGAATCCTGGGGCTTTCGCTTTAGTCCTTACATCCCCGCCATAGGCCGGGCTGGGAGGCCATTACAGAGCACGAGCCTTGGGGAACATTCTTGGTCAAGAGGGGGAATGTCTGGGCACAGCTACCTCTTCTCCCATGGGTGTTTACTTGACTTCCCCATACGCATGGGGGAGTTGGAGCTGGTTCTGTCACAAGTGGACAGATGATGAGTCCTGTCCCATGGGGACAGATGAAGTGAGTCCTGTCCCAGGCGGGGCAGATGATAATGGTCCTTCCTAGAGAAGGACAAATGGTTAACCAAAAGCCTAAGCCAACACTCAAATTAAAATTGTATTTAAATAAAGTTGTGGCCCAAATTAATGCCAAAAACCAAAACCTAAAATATTGTGTCTGTTGTGAGTTATTAGGGGGGGATTTCTGTCAGCCATGACACACAACTAGGACTGGAGGTTGAATTGAGACATCTGCAATGCCTCCTAGGGGTTGTGGGAACTTTAGCCCTTCCAAAAAAATCTTTGAGTATCTAAACCCAGTGTCTATCTCTCTCTCCCATGGTACAAAGCCCAAGACCCGCTGTCCTGGCAGTGGCAAATGTTGGCTCACATTTAAGAAGAAGAAAAAAACACCACACATATTGCTGTCTTTCCCACTTGTGGGGAGTTAGACACCAGCCTAGTAAACATTAATGCTACAGAAGAAAAGCCATTTAAGAGACCGTAAAATGACTTGTAAATGTACATTGTGTTTGACTACCTTCATGATTGATCTATTTTCTCCACAATGGTTTAGAACACAGCTGTTACCATAAGACACTGGCAGCTGCCTTATACCCCTTTGCTCCTACATGTCTTCTGGCATGTGCCACAACACAAGTTATACGACCTGAACAAGAGCATGGTGCCCCAAAACAAAACACATTTTTGGGGGCTGCATGCTCTTGTGCATTTTGAGGTGCCGTGTTCTCGCTTAAGAGTATGCCCCCAATGGGATGTCCTGATTTAATTGAGACAGTTGAGGGGTTTGCTGTACCAAGTCAGACCATTCGTCTGCCTAGCTCAGTATTTGTCTACTCTGACTGGCAGTCCTTCCCTTGAGGATTTCAAGCAGGTGTCTTCCCAGCCCTTCCTGGAGATACCAGAGACTGAACACATGTCCTTCTGCACACATTGAGCTATGACCCTTCCCCATGGCACCATGTTACTAGCTGTTTAGGGGTCTACTCAGCGTTGTAGGTAGCCATGCCCAAAACCTAGCAAAGGATATGCCCTCTAGCTGAGGTCAGTCGCCAGAGCTCAGACCTTCAGCTAAAAGCACAAAAACTGGAGGAGCCTGGCCTCCTCTGTTTTCACCATTGACCAGGCCTGGCTAATCCAGAACTTTGGTACTGCAGGCCCGCCACAGAAGCTGGTGATGGATACCCCCATTATTTTCTGTCCCTGAAGAGGGCTCTGAGGCCTGAATATACATGTATCTCCACAGGCAGCTCCATAAGCTCTTGGAACAACCTCCCATCAGATGTCAAAGAGATCAAGAACTACACAACTATTAGAAGACATCTGAAGGCTGCCCTGTATCGGGAGGATTTAATGTTTGACATTTTATTGTGTTTTTATATGTGCTGGAAGCTTCCCAAAGTGGCTGGGGCAACCCAGCCAGATTGGTGAGGAATAATATAATAATAATAATGTTCTTCCCCATAAAAGAAGAAACAAGATGGCGCTTGTTAATATGACGTAGCACAGAAAAATGAGAGTTCCTCCCTTTTTTTGAAGGAAGTGGGAGGTGCTTGCTGGCTGACTTTGTAGTGACTTGAGACAATAATTTGGAATAACATACAGTGCATCTGTTTGCAGAATTTCTTCATTATGAGCGAGAGAGAAGGCTAAATGGATGTCTAGCAGCTCCCCTTCTAGGGCCCAAAAGGAGGGATTGTGTGGTCTCTGAAAGCTGATCGATCGCCAAATGACTTATATCTGTGGAGTACAGTTAATTTACATTGCAATATTGCAAACAGTATGCCTAACAATTTTTCAAACAACAGGCTTGGACAACAGCCCGGATTAGAATAACTTAACAACATGGGAGTTGCTGCGTCATTAAACTCTAAATGATAGACTTGGATAACAGCCCAGATAGGAATGAAATCAGGAAAAGCCGAGTTGGCAAATAGAGAGTTGGAAAAATACATATGTACAAATAAAGCTGTATTTGATGCATGAAAGGATATATGATTTCTGACATGATTGAGAATCAGATATCAGAGAACTTTAAAGCGATAAGATCGGAATGTGGAAAATATGAGAACAACAGAAGAAGGCAGGAACAAAGATATTGGAGATATACTTCAAGAGTTCCAGACTATGGGAAGGCCGGAAAAAATAATAACTAATAATTTGGACTGCAATGTGGGTTTTTTTAGTTTATTGTTTTTAATTGGATTATGATTATGGATATGTTAATTGGCTGTTTTTATTGGGAAATTAATGAAAAATGATAATATAATGATGATGATGATGATGATGATGATGTTCTTCCCCAAACTGGAGTTTCAGGATTTGGCTGCTTGTGCAGTAGAGAGAGAAAGTATAAAATAAACTCTGATGTCAACCAAGAGCTTATTAAAATATGGAGCTAATTTGTTTGAGAACTGCTAACAGCTTACATCAAGTTGCAACTGAATAAGACTCATTATTTTAATAGTCTAACCGGGAGCCAAGGGAAGATCCTGACATCTGGGCATTGTGTTCAGTGAAGTTCAGAGGTGCAGTGATGTGGCAGTTCAGTGAGCATTTAAGACTATGCTTGTTTTGTTTACAGACCCCCTGAGGAAAAACATGAGGAATATTTTCCCCCACTGTAGCCTAGCTGACAATAATGGGTGGGGGAGAGGGGAGAGCATGCAAAATAGAAAAAATATATATGAAAGGGGGGAACTGAAAATATAATAATAATAATAATAATAATAATAATAATAATAATAATAATAATAATGGCATACCAGAGCTGTTGGTAAAGCAACTGCTGGCTTCTTTAAATATTTTTTTTAAAAAAAACCCTAACAATTTGGGAGCAGTTCAGGCAATTAACAGGCAGTTTGCTGATTCAAGAACATATGAAATATTGTTATGCAAAATATGCTCATTTGAGAGGTGGAAACATAAATCCCCCAGTTATCTAATTTGGACAGCAATACAATGAAGCAATAAACACAAGCTGGCACAACAAAGTCCCTGACTGTGAAATTTCAGTGAATAAAAAATTTCCACATTCGTTTTATCCTTTCCAGAAAGCCACACTGAGAGTATGTGAAATAATTCACCCTGGGATACTGTGAGAGGAGGAGGCTGGCCCAGGAAACCTACAGTGGAGAAATAACTATTACTAGTGGGTAACAGGAATCCTTCAGGTAAGAAGAAGAAGAAAATGTCATGTTGATAAAGTAGACACCAAAGAAGTAAATTCTGTCAGAGTCAAAAACTCTGCTAAGGGATTACAAGGTATTTACTTTTGTCACTAAATTATGAGAGTTCTGGTTTCTCAAAATGCATGTCTCTTGACAGGGAAGCTACATGATACCTGATGGTAGCTGATGAAAAGCTGTCCACAGGAACGGTGATCCTGTGTTCCTGCAGATATTGTTAGACTACAACTCATGTCATCCCTGGCCGTTGACTAAGCTGGTAGGGGATGATGGGAGTTTGAGTCTAATAATAATAATAATAATAATAATAATAATAATAATAATAATTTATTATTTATACACTGCCCATCTGGCTGAGTCTCCCCAGCCACTCTGGGCAGCTCCCAATTGAGTATTGAAACAATACAGCATTAAATATTAAAAGCTTCCCTAAACAGGGCTGCCTTCAGATGTCTTTTAAAATTAAGATAGCTGCTTGACATCTGATGGAAGAGCGTTCCACAGGGCGGGTGCTGCTACCGAGAAAGCCCTCTCTCTGGTTCCCTGTAACCTCACTTCTCACAATGAGGGAACCGCCAGAAGGCCCTTGGCGCTGGATCTCAGTGTCCGGGCTACCTGCAAGATGCAGGTAGGTTGCCGTGTTGGTCTGACACAGTCAAAATAAATCAAAAAATTGTCCAGTAGCACCTTAGAGACTTTGTTCTGGGTATAAGCTTTCGTGAGCATGCACACTTCTTCAGATACACTTCAGATACAGATAAACTTTTGAAAGACTATTGTGAGACTGTCCTTAGATATGTGTTGACGGTCCTCGCTACCACTCTGTTATATTGTACATATGCTCTTTGATTGTCTTATTCCTACAATTGGAATGGTATCATTATTCTATTATATATTCTCTACTACCTATTAGCCTACATGTTGTGTGTGTATTGTTGTGATTGGTTCTTATTGCAACACAGGAGTTTGTTTTTTGGTTCACTTGTGTCAGGAGTATGGGCAGGAGTCAGGCTCTGGGGCCTGTAGTGCTTTGCAGGACTGGGGCATGCCTCAGCTTGTGCTGGAGAAGCAAGGCGTGGCCACACAGGTGAAGTCCTCAGCTTGTGCTGGAGAGGCAAGGAGTAGTCACCCAGGTGAGGCCACTTGAGATCTCACTGCACCTGGTGGCAGGAGCTGGGAGGGATAAAAGCCCAGCATTTCCCTTCAGCTCTTTGCCACAGCAACGCTATCCCTGCCTGGTTGCATCTGGCCTCCTGCTCCTTGGACCCTTGCCTTGTTGCCGCCGTGCTTCTTGGACCCCTGCCTCACCGTCGCCTTGCTCCTCGACCCTTGGACCTTCGCCTTGCTTCTTGTTCCTGGATCCTTCGCCTTGTTCCTTGACCCTTGGACCCTTGCTTCGCCTTCGCCTTGCTCTTGCCCCGTGGACCTTCGCCTTGCTTCTTGTTCCTGGACCCTTGCTTTGCCTTCACCTTGCTTTGTGCTCCGTGGACCTTCGCCTCTGCCTTGCTCCTCGACCCTGCTTCTTCACCACCATCTTGCCTCTGGTCCTGACGCCCGCCGACTGGACCGTGACAACTTGTAGTAACCATGCAGGAATATATAGAATTGCCACAATGCCTGCATTCTTGACATGCCACCCAATTTGCACTTGGGGCTTTAGCTGGCCTAGATTCCTAGTTACCCACTTAAAAATAAAAGTATTGTAGTTTCCAAAATCATAAGGGGCAAAAGGGGGGGCAGGCACTATCTTACCCAAACATTGACTAAGAAGCAAGTCTGTTCCATCTCCCACTGTTCCCATCAGAACTGAGGTTAGCATGTGGCATCCTTGGAGAACTTCCCTGGACTCAGTAGGACCCGCTGGTGCCTGCCCTGGACCCTCAATAAACAGCAGAAGTCCTTTACACATCCACCCATTGGCTCTGGGAATTGAGGTGGGTGATCCTGCCATAGTGATAATTTTTTTTTGGAGGGAGAGTGATCTTGAGAGCCAGTGTGGTGTAGTGGTTAAGAGCGGTGGACTCGTAATCTGGTGAACCAGGTTCGCTTCCCTGCTCCTCCACATGCAGCTTGTCACGGTCTGGTTGGCGGGAGGTAGCAGTCCCGACACAGGACATCAGGACCAGAGGCAAGATGGCAGAGTGGAAGCAGGAACAGGAGTCCAGGTGGTGCAGGGCTGAGGATCCAGCAGCAGGCAGTCACAGGGTCAGGGAACCGAAGGTCAGGAAGCGAGGTGTAACGAAGGCAAAGGACTGAAGGTCGAAGAGCAAGGAGTCACGAAGGCAAAGGACTGAAGGTCGAAGAGCAAGGAGTCACGAAGGCAAAGGTCCAAAGGTCGAGGAGCAAGGCGTTGGCAAGGCGATGATCCAAGGAGCAAGGCGAAGATCCAAGGAACAAGGCAAAGATCCAAGGAGCAAGGCGAAGGATCAAGGAACAGGAGGCTAGATACAACAAGGCAGGGGTCGCATTGCTGTGCCAAAGAGCTGAAGGGAAATGTTGAGCTTTTATCCCTCCCAGCTCTTGCCACCAGGTGCAGTGAGTTATCAAGTGGCCTCACCTGAGTGGCCACTCCTAGCTTCTCCAGCACAAGCTGAGGCAGGCCCCAGTCCTGCAAAGCACTACAGGCCCCAGAGCCTGACTCCTGCGCATACTCCTGACACAGCTGCTGGGTGACCTTGGGCTAGTCACACTTCTCTGAAGTCTCTCAGCCTCACTCACCTCACAGAGTGTTTGTTGTGGGGAAGGAAGGAAAAGGAGATTGTTAGCCGCTTTGAGACTCCTTAGGGTAGTGATAAAGTGGGTTATCAAATCTGAACTCCTCCTCTTCTTCTTCTTCTTCTTCTTCTTCTTCTTCTTCTTCTTCTTCTTCTTCTTCATATTCGTCTTCTTGAAAATGGGATGGGGCTGCCATTTTGCAGGTAGTCACACCCAAGCCATTTTGGGGGTAGCATTTTTCAAAATTCCAAGAAGCACCCATTATCCCCAAAATAGTGAGGACCCACCTAAACTGAACCAATTTTGGATTGAGTGGCATTCTTGTTTGACTCACCTATTTTAATTGGAGGTTTACACATGCATGTGGTTGAATCACACACACAAACTAGTTTTATATGGTGTGGGCTCCACAGCAGTTCTTAATAATAAAGAGAGGAGCTGATTCTATCCCCCTATAGATAAAGCTTTCGCTCAATTCTCTTTTAAATCGATGGAAAGACCACCAGCAATTGATGGATAACGCCTTACCATTTATCCCTGCTAAGCCCATGATAAATGAGTAGAAACATCAAGGATTTGGTTCTAAACCATCTTCAGCTAAAGTAGCTGCGTGTCTTTTGACTCGGCTATTGCTGCATTGCCATGACCCTGCCTGCCAGAGTGATTACTAACAGCATGGTTTGCAAGCATCCTAGCTTCAATTTAGGGATAAAAACAACCTTTAAACATGCTCTGAAGCTGAATCCATTTAAGCTCACAGGTCCTCTGTATCCTCGACAGTACAAATAAATATACTGTGTACTTGTCTGAAAGCATTTGTACCTTCATTAGTAGGTTTGGAAAGCAGTAGCAGCAGCAAGTAGAATGCAATTTAGTTCAAATGGGTCTAGAGGGTGTTCATTACATGAATTCCTACCTGACAGATAGATGCTAAACCTCTAGGTCCAATGCACATTGCCATTTGGGGGGAGTGAGATGCAGCTTAGAAGATGCAGCTTGAAATTCGTCTTCCGGGCATACAATGGGATGTTGTGTGTTTCAGCAAACACACCAATCCTTATTTCTGCCTTCACTTCTTACTGTGCTATCGCCCAATCCTCTTGTTATTTATTTAGATTTTGGGGTTGTTGTTGCTGCTTAGTGCTATTTATACAAAGAGGGGGCCCATGTTTGGGGTGGGGATTGGCCACAAGGGAAGTGTGCTCTTCAAGAATAAGAAACAAGGCCTCTCAAAGCATAAAATAGGAGGGGATAGAAGGTCAACTAAGATTTAGAGGTCAATTTCTGTATGATCTATAGTGGCTCATTGAGGATTTCTGACTTCAATTTCTCTCCTTCTCCCATTCCCCCCCCCCCATTCTTAAGTTTAGTTCTCCACATTTTAACATCAATTTGCAACTTAAAAAAAATTCTTTGTGAAAATTCATTAGCGAATTTCTCCCAAGTTGCACATTTTTAACAAAGCAATTTCCTCCTAATGTTATGCATTTCCCATGTTATTTTCACTAATATATACATTTGTATGAACACTTTACCCTGATGAATGCATTCCCCCCCCCTACATAGTACATATTATGTAACTGGGGAACAGCACTGCAAAATTCAGACAAGTGCGAATTTCAGGAGATGGCTGTGTTTCAGTTTTAATATAATATCGGAAAGTGTGAATTAGATAAGTTCATATTTGAATGTGAACTCAGTTGCATTCATTTCCCATCCCTACTGCTCGAGTGGGGAAGGGTGGGTTGTCTAGTTCCTTCCCATTTCATACTGCTCAAAATTCTGCAATGCAGATCTTCAACCCCATAAATGTGTGCATTAGGAGAAAAGCATTCATAAAAATATCAGTGGAGTTAAAATATAAAAATGCACTGTACTGGATTAAAGCGTTTGTTTTAAAAAAATGTCTACAATAGGAAGAATGTGCACCAAAATACTGACAATTCTTTGGTGAGGACTTGGAAAGAAAAGAAAAATCACAAACAGATACAGAAATGTGGCAAACTGAACTTTAGATTGAAGGGAAAAAAGGAGAAACTGGGAGAAATCAAAACTGACAGATCGATCCATCTTTGCTCCAATGTGCCTCTCAGATGAGATCACAAACCATTTCTTCCACAAGGCCCATACAGGGCAATCTATCATAAAACACCTTATCACCTTGAGTTTAGGAAATTCAACCCTTGATCTTGTGCTCTGCTACGAAAACGTAGGCCAACACTCTCATTGTTGTGACCTCAGTGAGAAGAAAACTGTCAGTCTTTGGAAATTACATCACCTTTGCCTTATATGATTACCGTAATCTTTGTCTCATCATCCTCATGCAACCTCCTCTTTCAAACTATAGTACAGAAGATTAAATTTTACCTCAAGTGGTTTTGGGTTTGTTGGGTGTTTTGTTTTGTTTTGTTTTGTTTTAAAAAAGAGTAGTGGAGTCATAGCTATGAGTCACTTTCTTTGTTGTGCCTAATACAATATGCACTTAGCAGCTAAACAGTTTGTGGTTCCCTCCCTTCCCAACCCCATCTCCACTTTATTCCATTCAGGGCTCATGGCCAAAGTTCTTGGTCATTATTAAATGCGTATTGGACATAATAAACTTGACAAACCCTTCACTGAAGGTGGCATGTTTGGCATATTGTGATTAAGTGGCAGAGGGAGAGCTGATATACCATTATTTGGTTTTATTTAAATGAGGGTTTACCTAATTCATTGAGTTACACTGCCATTCAGTACTTGGTTTAATTATAGCAAAGACAGCTCATGACCCTGCAACAAAGACTCTTGTCAGCATTTCTCTGATCCTATTATCAAGAAACAGGCCATAAAAGATTCACACTGAGCCGAAAATCGGCACATTACAGATTATCACAAATACATTTGTTTTAAAAGTTTCAGAAATAACTTGCAGGGGTTTTTTTATAAAGGGGGTTAGTAAAATACAGTGGTACCTCTACTTACGAATAACTCTACTTACGAATGTTTCTACTTACGAATGGAGCTCTGTCTGCCATCTTGGATGTGGTTTAGATAGGATTTTTTCTACTTACGAATTTTTAGATAGGGTTGCTTCGACTTACAATTTTTTTCTCCCAATGAATTCCTATGGGATTCGACTTACAAATTTTTCCGACTTACGAATGTGTGTTCAGAACATATTAAATTCGTAAGTAGAGGTACCACTGTACCTATTTCCCCAGCAAGTTAATCTTTATGTATGTTCAAGAGTTAATTTCTTAGATTCTTTTATGATCATGAGGTAATTATCAAACACATTTTTCTTCTTCCTATATGATAGAACTTTAAGTACCTTCTGCTTGATTTCAATTTGTACTTTTAATAGGCCAGGGAATAACAATTAATTAGGTTTAAAAGAGGGGGATCCTTCTAACCTGAATCAATTCACTATTGGGAAAAGCTAGCTAGGGGAGCTGCAGAAATACTCTTTGGATTTTTAAAAGAAAATACTAGGAAACCAGGCAGGAAGAGCTCAGGCAGGTGTCAGCCGTGGGGCTGACCAGAGCTCTGGCTACTGCCTGGGGTTGTCATGTACTGATGGTGGCCCCAAGGGAAGCAAAAGATCCAAAAGGAAAAAGAGCAGAGAAAGATAAAAAGAGCAAAGCAAATCTCACACAGAGCTGGGAACTTCAAAACATTGTGTGTTGGAGGACATGAGTTGCCATTATGACTATTTCTTGCTAAGAAACATTAGCCCTGTTTTCATAATGTTCCCATCAATGCTAATTAGGGGCAAACAATTTTCTAAGAACAGGAATATGCAAGAGTCTTTATCAACATTTGAGGAATGGGAATGCAACAACTGAAATTTAATTTTAACATACTTAGGTCTCTTTCAGACTGTCCCTATTTTCAGACCTGATTCAATCAAAATCTGGTTGTGCAATTAAAGCAGATCTGGTGAACATGTGCCACAAACCCCCGCTTCCTTCCAAAATATTTGCAAGAAGGAAAGTAACTGGAAAATGCATTTGAAAGTGTGGGATAACAATTGCTTGGTGCACGTCCTCACAAACTAATCAAGATGAATGCTCCATAAACAGCCAACATTGTCTACCCTCCTCACTAACTTTGTGCACACGAAGGATGAATGCTCAATAAACTGACCATTTGCAGGTGAGTTTAGCTGACCTACTTTAAACAAGTTTGGGAAGGAAGAATTAGCACAGTAGTGATGTTACCATGAACTCCATTATGTTGGCAAGGACTAAGTCATTGGAAAATGATTGACACAGAATTATGGCATCCATTTCCTATAAGAACAGTTCGTTATTATAAGACACCTTATTGTTTTGATGCTTCACAGTGATTATTCTTTGTTTGTGGTCATTGTGCTCTATATATTTTTCTTTAACACATTTTTTCCTATTAAAATGGTCTGGAGCATGAGTAGGGAAACTAAGGCCCGGGGGCCAGATCTGGCCTTCTAAATCCGGCCTGTGGACGGTCCGGGAATCAGCGTGTTTTTACATTAGTAGAATGTGTGCTTTTATTTAAAATGCATCTCTGAGTTATTTGTGGGGCATAGGAATTCATTCATTCCCCCCCCCCCAAAAAAAATATAGTCTGCCCCCCACAAGGTCTGAGGGACAGTGGACTGGCCCCCTGCTAAAAATGTTTGCTGACCCCTAGAGACAATCAGAAGTGGATCATAGGCTCCGAGGAAAAGTGGCCTCCCAGCAACATTACACAATTCGAAAGTTTCCCATACTAAAGGCTATGGATGTGGCATCCAGTGTGAGTTCCTTGACACGGAAAAACTAAGAAAAACACCACATATATATATGCACATAGGCCCTTATGTTCCTCATTTATTAAAATGTGCAATCACCAGCTAAGCTCATGCTACTGAGTTCAATGGGTTGGGGAGTTCCAAGACTTCCAGCCCAGTGCATAGTTTAATAATTGCAATCTCGTCATTTTTCTTTGTCTCTAGTTCAAGGTCACCAATAGGGTGGATGTGCTGTCTTGCTGATGTTTTCTCCTTATTGCATAAGGAAGCCCTCTACCTAATTATCAATCTAATCCCCCTACACATCTCCAGGAAGCAAACCCAAGCCATTAATTGCTTTGATAAATGAGCAGTTTTTTAGTGGGGAATTTGCAAGTGCTTGGCAAAAGTGCAAGGAGGTTAAAAAACAAAAGCGCAAGCCAGAGGAAGACTAAATGTTTTTGCTACAACACAGAACTATGAAGGAGAACAGTTTAGTGATTAATAATTCACTTATTTAAGGAAGATCAGAGGTAATTAGTGCACTGAGCTCTGTGTGGCCATGAAAATTAAATGGCACATTAGATGTTTGGGTTTCAAATTGTAGCTCACACTAATTGACTCCCTGAGGGTTGAAACAAATGTTCAATAATCATGAGTCATGCTTTTTAAAAATACATTATGAAACTTGACATGAAATTATATGGTTTTCTTTATTAAAAATTAAAAAATCCAACATGAGATTATTATTTTTTTCATCTACCATTGGGTTTTTGAAATAGGCTGATAACTTGGGATTTCAACTCCACTTTGTCCTGTTTTGGCACTGGACATTTTCTAGCAAAGCTCTGGAAGTGAAAATCTAGTTTGCTTAGTTGGTTATTTGAAGCACGTTGTCACTGGGTTTCCAAATAGGAGTTTTCTGTTTTTGTCATGGCCTCTCTCCTGAGTAGCTGGTTTCAGCTGGGTTGATGGTGACCATATTCTCTTTGGTGTTTGTCCTACCTTAACATTTCGCTTGCCTTGTTAAAATCCATTCCCTTTTGTACAGTCACCCAACATGCTTTAAGCCCTTTCAACTTTCTGGCTAGTCAACCGATTCGAGCCTGCTTCACCTCATTCTTGAACTACTTTCTAGAATGTTTACACACTTGCTTGAGATCATAGATCATAGAATCGTAGGAACTGTTCCCAAACTGGCCAAATTTGTGCTGAATTGAGCAACCTCGATTTATGCTGTGTTTAGGTAAAGACCACAAAAAGGCTCTCATGTTTGGCAAAGCACTCCTTAGTTATCGCAACACACAATCTGAGAATCCTCACACATCTGGCAAGGCTGCCCAGCTCTATCACCCCCAACCAGAAGCCATACGATCCTTTCCTGCAGACTTCACTGAAGTATTATGAGATACAGAATTCTCTCCCGTGCCATTCCAGGAAGGTTAAAATACCCTGGAAATTTTATATACTGACTCTGAACATCCCTAGACTGACAAATATTGGTTCTATGCCAGTGGTCAGTTCATCCATCCAGTCATGCCAATTGATAAGGATTGCTCAATTTGCTGTTTGATTTAATCAGCTGAATTATTAACTTAAAGTAATCAATGCTTTTTCAGAGCAGAATATCCAAGCCACTCCTCTGCATATCACTTGCATTTTTTGTATTGATTTAGATTGAAAGGCCACTTAGGAATATCCAAAAGCATTAAATCACGGCCATTTTACAATACATCTCCATCTCAATGTCTTTTCTCACTCTGATCCTCAAAGCAAACACTATAGATATATAAGTACTGTAAACACAAGAATTACTTGATCCCTGCCCCGTTACCCAGAATCTATCAGATAATTGACATGTGTCACTCTAATACTGGACCTGAAATTTTCTCGTTGCCGGTATATGCCTATGGAAAGAGCCTTAAAAAAAAAAAAAAAAGGAGGTGGATTTGCAGATTCTTGCTCAGAGAAAAAGCCTGAGAAATTTTGATGGAACATAAATAGCACCCAAAGTTTAGAACCTCCTTTGCTCTCCGTAATCTCTAGAAGAACTGGTGACATGGTACCATTTGCACACTCCACTCCCCAGCAGCTGCCAATGATGTGGAGAAGAGGCAGTAAAATGCAGAATGATTTGGTGTAACAAACAGCATCCAGAAAGTGCTATTTGACAATATGCAGGCAGAGGACAAGATAAGGGAGTGGCTGCCATCTTTGAGGGCAACCACACATTCCATGTAGTAGGTAATATTCAATATGATCCATACTCAAAGTAGACCTGTTGAAGCTTATAGATTTCTGCAACTTCATTTATTTCAAAGGTTCCACTCTGGGTATGACTAAAATTGGATATCACCCAATTTCTTCCTTGCTCCATGAGCAGTGAACTCTATTTCCACCTGTATACTTAAGTTCTCAGCCTATTGCAATACTGTGAGGCAAGCTATGAAGTTGTGTAGAGTTGTACCTATGAGCCTCATTGATTGCACTCGCGTCGTGTGCTTGCATATGGGATCACAGCCAAGTGTTGTCAATTTCTTTGAATGGAATTTCCCATGGATTGATCCATATCTTTGCAAAGAATATCATCGTATCCCACTTGGAAAGCACCACCTTGAGACTTGCCCCACTCTAGATTCAATTAGAATTTTTAATTAGCTTCAATTTTAATAACCTCCCCTGCATCCTAAGGGAAATGTCCACCCGCTCTGTTGCAATGGTTCTCTAGGGAAACACAGTAGTGAAGTTTTCTTTTCTCTCCTTTTTTTTTGCAGCTGTACTGCAGGTGGGTCACCAAAGACAACTAGCACAGAAAATGATTTGCAGAAAAACATTTAGGGAAAAGTTTGATCCCCCCCCCATGTAGTAACTCATTCCTTCACTCCCGTGCTATCAAATTCACCCAAAGTTTTGTGATAGTTAGTAAATCATTCTGTAATGATGATGATGTGAAGTCAGCAAGTATTTTATTTTACTAGTCTTATATATTCACTTAAGTTATTGGGGTTCCCCCCCCCCTCTCTCTCATGATAGCAACACACTTTGGCTATTTGTGCAGTTTTCCATTGTGCTAGGTACTGTATGTGTTTAGTATCTTGACTCTGAAATCTCCAGGAAAATATGCAAAGCAAAATATAAGGCAAACAAAGCAAGAGAATTGCAGGGTGTACTTGAGGACATCTATAGTGGTATCTCAGAAGTCGAACAGAATCCATTCCAGAAGTCTGTTCGACTTCGAAAATGTTCGGAAACCAAAGCACGGCTTCTGATTGGGTTCAGGAAGCTCCTGCAGCCAATCGGAAGCCGCGGAGGCCCCATCGACGTTCGGCTTCCAAAAATAGTTTGCAAGCCGGAACAGTCACTTCCTGGTTTGCGGCGTTCAGGACCTAAAACGTTTGAGAACTAAGCTGTTCGAAAACCAAGGTGAGACTGACCTTAATATTAGTCCATGAGAAGGGATTGTGTTACTAGTGTGAGACCTTCAGAAAATGCAAATCCCTTCCCCTTTGCCTGTCCCTTATCTAATCCATCCATCTTGGGCAGCTCATGAATTGCCTTAATATGACCGAAGTGTCATACCCAGGGCATTGCAAAGATACATAATTACAGCTATCTGAAGACCTGCTCGCATCCATCAATAATAGGAACCCACACCTAAAATATTCACACCTAACCACTTTTTGCACAGCACACTCCTTTGCACTCAAAACACATGGGAGAATATTTAGATCCCACTGGTATTCCAGGTACCTTTTCTGCCCTTTGATGTAGGTAGCCCCTCCCTATAAGTGTTGCCAGCTTTTCAGCCTTAGTGTTTGCTCCTAGTCTACTCAATCCTGGTCTGCAAGAGCCTCACCTATAGGTTCAGTCTAGATGGTTCCAGTCCTAGTTGGCTTGGTTCTCCTTCCTATTTCATTTGCATGGTTAGATCCTGTGGTTTGAATCTAGGTTTGCTCCTTCCATTTGTGCAAGGACTAGAGATACAGCAAAAGTTCTAATTGGAGGAAGGGGGAGGCAGCCCTCCAGAACTACCTTCAACCTCCCAGAATAGATTTTTTGTGTGGACATAGTGACCTCAGCACTACTCACCTCCTCTCCTTCCTGTGGCAGCAGTGTCCCATAAACAGAAATCCACTGGCTCCAACCCTATTCCTATAGACCACTCATGATGGCTTTATGGCCAGTTCATTGGCATCTGGCTTGCCAATGTGATTATGCTTCCTACTTACAGTGGTACCTCGGTTTATGAACACAATTGGTTCCGGAAGTCTGTTCATAAACTGAAGTGTTCATAAACTGAAGCAAACTTTCCCTTTGAAAGTAATGGAAAGTGGATTAATCTGTTCCAGACCATCCGCGGAGTACTTAAACTGAAGCATTCATAAACTGAAGTTAACTTTCCCATTGAAAGTAATGGAAAGTGGATTAATCCGTTCCAGGCGGGTCCGCGGAGTACTTAAACTGAAGCGTTCATAAACTGAAGCATGGGTGTAATTGGTTCCGGAAGTCTGTTCATAAACTGAAGCATTCATAAACTGAAGCGAACTTTCCCATTGAAAGTAATGGAAAGTGAATTAATCCGTTCCAGATGGGTCCGTGGTGTTCATAAACCAAAAATTCGTAAACTGAGGTGTTCATAAACCAAGGTTCCACTGTACTCCCAACACATTAAAAAGTAAAGGATTGTGCAAGACTCAATGATTACCTATCTATGTCATCTGTCATAAGACAATTAGTTGCCAAAGTCCTTTGCTCCAGGCAGGGGAGTCAAAGCCTGTCCCAACCCATTTATTTTCCCAGTGCAGCTAACACTGGAAACGAAATGAATTTCTGCCTGATTTAACACCTCCCTCTGAATATTTCAGCACCTAGCTTCACTTACATTCCACCAGGAGTTCAGGTTTAAGCTTCCTTACTCCCACCGGCGGCTTCAAAACGTTTATGAAGCTAATAGCACAAACACTCCAGCACACATGTGCAATGCTAATCAAGGGAGCATTGTTTCCAGAGCACACAGAGAAACTCACTTGCCTTGCATGGTGTTACTCAGTTGCCTTACATGGTGCACACAGAGAAACTCAGTTGCCTTGCATGCTGGTCCTTGTTTGTCCCACTGGATCATTTTGTCTACAAAGAGCAATTCTTAAAGTGTTTATTTGTTGCCTTTCCAGATTCTCCTTGCTCCCAAAGGATCTCAGGGCAATGTAGTGGGCAGGTTGGATGGAGGCAACGGGCAAGGAGCCTGTTGGAGGCAGGCTCTGTTCACTCTCTGCAGGGACTCTGTGCATGCCCCCTAGCTGCCCAGTCCACCGGGGTGCACAACACTTGCCCTGCCCCAGGCACCAGCAACACATGCTACGCCACCATGTTTCTGATAAATAGGGACAACTGAAGCATGCCTAGTAATTCTGCTTATCTTTAAAAAATAATAATTGCTGTGATAATGATCCATTCAGTCAGAGATTTCTTTGACCATGCAAGCCCTCTCCTATTTACTACTCTGGAGTAATTTATTTCAGCAGATAATCAATCTTACTCTGTTCTCCTCTCCTCTCCCAAAGTTGTAATCTGAGGCAGATAAAAATAATAATCTTTTTTTCTGCAAAATTAATCACTTTAGGCAGCTAGAGTTCCATTTCCTTTGTACTGATCAGAGCTTGGTGGGGACTGTGTTCTCCCCTCCCTGCCACTGCTGCAGAAGGTTACAGTTGCTGTCTACTAACTCCCTCTACAGGGAACATCACACTAGTCCCTGTTGGTGGCACTGTAGTCAAAATCTGCATTTAAATTGAGACATTAGAGAAGGGAAACACATGGGAAGCTGGGACTATTGATTTCTTTCCTTTAAATGAGGCATTTTATGACTCAAAAGAGTTTATTGAAAGTATACATTGCCTGTTTAAAATAACAGAAGGATCCTTGCAGGGGATGCAAATGCAACTCGCACAGATATAATGAAGGCATCTTTATATCCCACAATGTATGTACAGGTTTTGGTTGTTTATTTGCAAGGTGACTTTCAAGGAATCGTAATAGATATATACACTATGGGCTGTCAAGCTGTTTACAAGCCCTTTCATATATATATATATATATATATATATATATATATATATATATATATATATATATATATATATGATTACTGCTCAGGGAAGCCATCACAGAAAAAGAGGCGAAAAGAGTGGGACTAATAATACCAGCACCTTGTTATGTTGAGTGTAAATTTGCAAGATAAACAAAGTTGACGTTTTGTCTGGTGCTTGATCTATGAATGGGGTTCAGGAACCTCATTGATTAGATTATTGTACATGACCAGTATTGTATTCTGCGAAACATGAGTGAGCCAAAACAGCCACCCCAAATAACCCACCCCATTTACAGATAGTGAATTGGGCCACTGAAAACACCCCAAAGGGGTTCATAATCCCCTTGTGGTGGGAAGGGGCTCTGCACCTCTCCCATTTTTTGATTCATTCCCTCAAAATTCCTAGGTTGTTTCGCCAGACCTGGCACAAACAACAACAACAACAACAACAACAACAACAACAACAACAACAACATATTTATATGCCGCCTATCTGACTGGGTTACCCAAGCCACTCTGGGCAGCTTCCAACCAATTAAAACACAGTAAGAAATTAAACATTAAAAACTTCCCTGTTCAGGACTGTCTTCATATCTTTATTAAAATCTCTGTTCACCTTCAAATTCTAGCCAAAATCCAATGCTAACTATATTACCAGTTGAATTATTTTGCAGTCCAAGCCTGTCTCATGAGAAACGTCAACATTTTAGATCCAAGAGTTGTTTTTAACGCAAAAGCTGGAATCATAGACATCGGGATTTGCCAAACATTTGGGGCATATTTGGATTTTTTAGTGAGCGCCTCTTGTTTGTTTCTCTTCCCCCTCTCCTGGATCAGCCCTCCTCTGCCTCCATGGAAGAGACAGAAAGAGGAAAACACACACACACACACACACACAGAGCTTTATCAAGGAATCCAGCTTAAAGTCAGATTCAGTGAAACAATCTGGGCCTTGAAAAGAACAGAGTTGACAGAGGAAGTCGCAAGGATTGTCACTCTTCCAGGTGCCGCCTTTAATCATCAACACTTATCAAGGGAGAAAGGGCAACCGCCTTCATGAATTGAAGAAGAGCAGTGCTATGAGCCTTTGTGATCATCAGGAGAAGACCTTGAGGGTGCAACTACACCCACAGGTGCCATGTTATCTGCAGCAGCATGGAGGCTTATACTGTCTATATCATGGGTAGGCAAACCTAAGGCCCACGGGCCAGATCAGGCCCAATTGCCTTTTAGATCCGACCCGCAGACAGTCCAGGAATCACCGTGTGGATCGCCACCACGCGTGTTCTTTCCCTCTCCCTCACATGGCAGCGGTGCCACCTCCTCCCTCCCTCCTCATGGCTTCTCCCCGCCCTGCCTAGAGGAGGAAGGGGGCTGGGCTTTGTTGGTGCCAGCAGCAGCAGCAGCAGCGCTCAAGCGGCTGCCATTTTAAGCAGCCCCTCTCTGGAACCCTTTCGTGTGCTGCTCATTGTCCCTCCGCCGCCACCGCCACTGCCACCACCACCACCACCAGCCCCTGCTGCTCGCAAGACACAGGTAAGCAGCCACCGTGGCTCGTGGTGCTCTTGCATCAATTTTTTTTCTCTTCAAAATATAGTCCGGCCCCCCATAAGCTCTGAGGGACAGTGGACAGGCCCCCCTGCTGAAAAAAGTTTGCTGACCCCTGGTCTATATATTTTATCCTTTTGCCCCTTTCAGCAATGACTGTGTATGATATCCACAGTGCGCATTCTACCCAACTGCCATCTAACTATCACTGAGTTTTTCCAAGTGCTTGGCTCTGTTTTTTGTTTTCTTTGTATTTTTAGGTAAGTTCATGAGGATTCCAACAAAAGGTAAGTTCAACGTTGTTCACAATGACCGAGGGATGCTGATGAAGTTGTAGACAGGGTGCCGGCATTCTGCACCTGTTTCGCCCCGGCAGTCCAAGTAATTATGAGACCGCTATACGCCCCCGTTGGGGCCCGTTTACTGGGGCTTGCAGATAGCACACTCCCTTGGTAGTTTCGGGCTTCTTCAGTGATCTATTCTTGATGCATTGATATGTATATTGATAGTCTATAACACTGAGGATACAATTTCTTGGCTTAAGCTTGAGAGACTGATTTTTGAGTGTCACCATGAAATTACAAAATTAAAAAAAAAAATCCTTCAGTAGCACCTTAAAGACCAACTAAGTTTTTATTTTGGTATGAGCTTTCGTGTGCATGCACACTTTATCAGATACCAAACTTAGTTGGTCTTTAAGGTGCTACTGAAGGAATTTTTTTTATTTTGTTTCGACTCAGACCAACATGGCTACCTACCTGTAACACAGAAATTATGTCACCTAAGAGCCATTTATGTACCTCACGATGTCTGAACAGTTTTATCCTAAAGTATCTCCTACTATATTTCGTTTGGCATCTGATCTGTGTATATGATGCACTTTTTCTATGCCAATAAAGGAGATTGATTGAGATATCACTAGCACCATAATACATAACAGTAAGAACCATAGCAACACTTGAACTAAATATTCAACAACACTTCACATAATAATCTGGGCAGCTTTTGCAACAGTCCTGCAAGTCATGGTGGACATATTGTATTATTCCCGTATTTTGCAGGTGTGAGGCCGAAATGAAAAACCCAGAAGGTCAGTTCCAGTTCCAGAAGGTCTTTGTTATGTTTAGAAAAGGTCTGGATCCAACCAGATAAAGATGTGTGCTTTGACTTGCTCTGCTTTACTATGAACATGCTGTTGATAAGACGAGCCTAGCACTTTTGCTGGACTGAACATTTTGCTCACCTAAACATTTATTCAAAAGGTGGCAGCCAGCAACAAAAAAAGCTGTCAAATAACAGCAACAGTTTCAGATGTTCTGTCTGTAGCTTCCCGAAACAGCACAAACAAGTCTGACGAACATTTTTTTTTAAGTACCCTGCAACCTTTGTACTATAAAGGTTCCATCTGTGAACTTTATCAGGGCAGAATGACATGCAAAGTGTGCGTTATTTCAATGTGGCTTTGACAGGAACAGGATGTAACAAGGGACCTGGGTGAAAAGTTCAAACATTAATTGGAACATCAACACTAAAAAAAAGTGGGTGGGGGAGATCAACTAGAGGAGAAAGTCTGTTGTTTAGCAGCAGGTATGAAAAAAAGAGATCACAAGGATCCATCAGGAATATGAAGCAAAACCACCAATGAAACATCTGTATTGCCTTTGCTAAGTTGACCCTCGGGTTGGGCTGTTGTTTTGGGGGTCTTGCTGTGGGGCTGAGAGGTTGCTGTTGTGATTGATATTATTTCTGTATCTTTATTCTGTATCTTATTACAGTGGCACCTTGGCTCTCGAACAGCTTAGTTGTTGAACAAATTGGCTCCCGAACGCTGCAAACCCTGAAGTACGTGTTCCGGTTTGTGAACGTTTTTTGGAAGCCAAACGTCCGACGCCTTTTGAAGCTTTATAGGTCAAAGCCAGCACTTTGAATTGGGGCTGCAAACTAATCAGTAGCCAGTGCAGTTGGACCAGGATTGGTGCAATTTTGTTTTTTTAGTAGTTTAGTCGTGTCCGACTCTTCGTGACTCCATGGACCACAGCACGCCAGGCACTCCTGTCTTCTACTGCCTCCCGCAGTTTGGTCAGACTCATGTTGATGACTATTTCCATGCTTTGAGATTTTAAATCTCCGATGGGATTCTCTAAGGTTGTCATATTTCAAAAAGTACAAATCTGGACACAAAAGTTGTTGACCTTTAAAGGTTTGCCCAAAGTTGTCCCCCCAAAAAAAGAATATGTTTTAGAGCTATTTTTTAATGAAATTTACCAAAATCTACACTGTAAACACCGTTTGACATACGCCCTGATTTTCCCGAACATTTCAGCAATTTCCTCCCAGACACTGTTTCCAGTGGCCAAATCCCGGCTATGTTTGGGGGATTCCAGACCTATGGCAACCCTAGGTTCTCTCACCAAAGTGTACTTGCCCCAGACTTGGATCTTGGCATGCAGGAATTCTTCTTTCTATATATATTAGTTTTCCTTGAACCAACACTACCTTCCTGCATTGTGGAGTGAGGGGCAAAACTCCCCCATCCCCTCCACATGACATGGGAAGGTAGGAACTTTTACCTGTGAAATGTAGGGATATAGTTTCTCTCTCCCTCTCTATACTCTCCTCCTGCCAGGTAATGCTACTTCATTTTCTGCTGTGATGATGCTACAAAGTCAAATTGTCTCACTTCTTGTGAGATGTCTGCTTTGCTGGGAGGAAGAGGAACGGAAGAATGGGGAGATAGAGTCAAATCATGCAGAAATGAGTGAAAATGATGTCTATGACTGAAAAGGAGATTATATATCCACTAAAAAAAATGGTGCTGCCCTACATATTATCAGCGTAGTTTGCTCGAAATCGTATCTCTGTTGGGAATCAGGGAGGCGCACAAACACTCATAGAAGACAATTAAGTTCATTGTTTGCAGCAAGACTGTCTTCCACATGGCTGGTTGAGTGCAGATTGGGAAGCAGACAAAAAGCAGAGCAGGAACTATCTGGGGATCTGGAAGAGGTTGTTACAATATCTTTCAAAGATGTTGTTGTTGTTTAGTCGTTTAGTCGTGTCCAACTCTTCGTGAGAAGATAGAGGTACATAATACAATATTTTATGAGGATTCACAACTAGTGTCCCACCACCAGCTATTGATCCAAACCTGCTTATCTATATTTCTGTGCACCAGGAAACCACCTGGTGACTACCCCACTTTTTTTGTAAGTCTTTGAAATGAAAGGGGGTAACTGGCTCTGAACCCCTGAACAAAAGGAGTCTCCAGAAAGTCTTTGGCTGCATCCACATGGCACCATTCACATTTCCCACCATTTCCCTATTTCTCCATTATATTTGTATGCTTTTGGATGATGTGAAAACCACTTTCAGGAATCTAGTGGACTATAATGCAGCCAAAGACTGCATTATAGCCAAAGACCCAGTCTTATTCAACATCTTTATCAATGACTTGGATGATGGGTTTGAGGGCATCCTGAGCAAGTTTGCAGACGACACCAAATTGGGAGGGGTGGCTAATACCACAGAAAACAGGATCACACTTCAAAATGACCTTAACAGATTAGACAACTGGGCCAAAGCAAACAAGATGAATTTTAACAAGGAGAAATGTAAGGTACTACGCTTGGGCAAAAAAATGAAAGACACAAATACAGGATAGGGGACACCTGGCTTGACACAAACTTGACATGAGTCAGCAGTGTGATGCAGCAGCTAAAAAAGCCAATGCAATTCTGGGCTGCATCAATAGGAGTATAGCATCTAGATCAAGGGAAGTAATAGTACCACTGTATTCTGCTCTGGTCAGACCTCACCTGGAGTACTGTGTCCAGTTCTGGGCACCACAGTTCAAGAAGGATACTGACAAGCTGGAACGTGTCCAGAAGAGGGCAACGAAAATGGTCCAAGGCCTGGAAACGATGCCTTATGAGGAACAGCTTAGGGAGCTGGGTATGTTTAGCCTGGAGAAGAGAAGGTTAAGGGGTGATACGATAGCCATGTTCAAATATATGAAAGGATGTCATATGGAGGAGGGAGAAATATTGTTTTCTGCTGCTCCAGAGAAGCGGACACGGAGCAATGGATTCAAACTTCAAGAAAGAAGATTCCACCTAAACATTAGGAAGAACTTCCTGACAGTGAGAGCTGTTCGGCAGTGGAATTTGCTACCAAGGAGTGTGGTGGAGTCTCCTTCTTTGGAGGTCTTTAAGCAGAGGCTTGACAGGCATATGTCAAGAATGCTTTGATGGTGTTTCCTGCTTGGCAGGGGGTTGGACTGGATGGCCCTTGTGGTCTCTACCAACTCTATGTTTCTATGATTCTAATGCAGACCAAGCGCTCATTTTGCATTCATCGCTTCCAGGAAAAACATTTTCAAGCTGCAAAGCCCAGAAAAATCGCAAAAGTTTGGTGCTATAAGTTTCCCTTATGCCTCCTCTGAAGCACCCTTTGGGTGGAGGGTCCTTCAATAGCTTCTTCTTCCATGGTTTGTTCCTGCAACCTTCCCCCCCACCCCCATACACACCACTAGCGGAGGGCAAACTAAGGTGGATCTGGGTGGCTGAAGAGAAACCACTGGGGAGAGTTTTTGGACTCTCAAGGGAGCCACCATCTGCTGAAGAAGCCAACAGCAAGGCGAGTAGGGAAAGGGGCATCTTTCAATTTTTAAGCCTAGATACCTCCTTGTATATTTGAGCTTAATTCCTTGCAGTAGCTATATCGCTTCTTCCATTAGTTACTGTAGATGCTATGATTCCAGTTTATGGTTTATTGTTTGTATTATCACGTTTAAAAAACCAAAGTCGAGTTTTTGGAACCAAATTAGGCATTTTGAAAGCAAAATATTATTACTGTCATGTAGCAAAATATCACGGTAAATCATCTTTTGGATATTTTTAGCCCCAGTTCTGTTTGCCTAAAGCCAGCCATGATTATGCCTGCATTTCAGAATTTATGCAAGTAGTTTTTAAAAGAAAGGAAGGCTTTTGGAGCAGCTGAAAAGAGCGGCACAAACACAGCCAGAAATCCTTATGTCCACATCCCTTAGTAAAAGAAACTGTAGGGCACTTTTGATAGGGAACTGACAGCATGAAATGAAAGATAGATTTTTACAGACAGTCCACTGAGATTAGTGTGGAAAGACAGGGTTAGAGATAAAAATTCCACGTTGCTTTATCAGGCAGCCTAAAAGCTCTTGCTTTTGCCAGAATGCCAGTTTGGAGGGGAAAAGACCATTGACAGAATACGATCTCTGGAATGACTTTTAATGTGTTATTTGCTCTATGCATGGGGTGGGTGGATGTCTGGAGAGGGGAAGATCATATTAAAGACTGCAATATACATTTTCAACTGATGGAGTAGGCAAAATCCCAATTTTCTAACTTGCACTTAAATGGTCTGCAGTTGCAAAGCTCATGCAGTGATGTTGAACCACTTACAATTCCTCTATGTGTAACCTCCCCATTATTGCCTGCATACTATTCCTCTGTTTGACTAACCTCACAGAATTGTTGTGGAAGATAAAATTTGGGTGAAGGGAACCCTCCTTGCTATGGAGCTCTAGTGCTGGTCCAAAGAGCAGAGGCACTGGGGACATTTAATTACCTCAGCTACACCTTCTCTTACTTCCTTGACATAAGTGCAGGAGGAACCTTTTCAAACTGGGGGCCGCATTCCCTCCCGTGCAACTTTCTGGGCAGTGCCTGGGCTGCATATGAGCAGGAGGCAAAAGGGGCACAATTCACCAGTGCTACGTCCACCTAACAACGATTTTATCTTATTTCTAGCATGGGAATTGATTTACATTGTGGAGTGGAGGAGAAATAATAGAAGATGGTCCTTGTTCACATGCAAAGAATGGCTGATCACTGAAGACAGAGCACAAATCGCTGGAGCAGCAGTGAAATTTTTCCTTGGCTGTAATCTGCTGCTTCTGTATTAGTTACATGAACATCTGGTGCGCATAGCGATTAAATAGCTACAGATGGAGGCTAGGCAAGGATGAAGAGGCAATTTGACATTAATGGATTTAGCACCTCTGAAGCATTGGGCTCTGTTTACACATTCACTGTGGGGACCAGATGAACAAGAAGCGTACTGGCTTCTGCTCATCCTTGGCTTAAAATGATCTCCTCCCCAAATCAGCTTACTGAGGCTCTTCAAGTGAACCTGGGAAGCTGCCTTATACACAGTCAGATCATTGGCCCAACTTCTTCTTTCTCCTTTGGCGATCACTCATAGCTGAGCTTGTCTTCCATGAACATGGTTTTAACAGTGATTCCATAAGTGACTGTGGAGGCCAATTCTGGACCCACACGTCCTTCCACAGTGGGGTCATTGGTTCCCGAGTGGGAGTTGATCACGGTGTGGATTTGCCAAATGTACCTTCCTCTTAGCACATTTCTCCCTTGCATCCTGAGTTTGAGCATTTTCAAAGCCCATGGCAGCTTTGGTAAAGTCTGTTCTCCATTTGGAGCACTCGCAGGCCAGTGTTTTCCAGTTCTCAGTGTATATACTACATTTTTTTAAAAAAGATTTGCCTTGAGAGAGTCTTTAAACCTCTTTTGTTGACCACCAACATTACGCTTTCCATTTTTAAATTCGGAATAGAGTAGTTGCTTTGGAAGACGATAATCAGGCATCCGAACAACATGACCAGTCCAACGACGTTGATGTTGAAGAACCATTGCTTCGATACTGGTGATCTTTGCTTCTTCCAGTACTGTACACTGGCAGGAGTTAGCCTGTCTTCCCAAGTGATGTGTAAACATTTTTGGAGACACCGTTGATGGAATCTTTCGAGGAGCTGGAGTTGGCGTTTATAAGTCGTCCATGTTTCACAAGCATACAACTAGCTGAGTATTGTCCAACAAGCCCAAATAGCTGAGTATTGTCTGCTTTGTCAGTGGCTCCTCAGAGTTTCAGACAAGAGACTTTCCCAGATGTAATGGAAGATGCTGGGACTGAACCTGCTCTTCCACTGAACTAAAGCCCATCTAAGTGCCCACTGTTGAAAGGTCTTAACAGCAACAGAAAGACTGCAGGTCAAGTATAGACATATTAAAATCAGATCGCCAAAAAGAACCAAGCTGGTGAAGAAGAAATGCTTCCGTGTCCCGGTTTAATCCAGACATCATGAAATCATTATGCATACATGTGTATGCATTCATTAGCAAGAACTTAACAGAAATTCAAGTGATAGTAAATTGGTCAGGAGATACAATCTACCACCCCAGTCCAACTAGGAATATACCAGACTGATTACAGATTTTATAAGACACTCCGGTGACTTTGAGGGCATAATTGCAAATATTAGTTTTTCCTGTATTTTTGTTGGAAGCCCCCAGAGTCGCTGGGGCAACCCAGTCAGATAGGCGGGGTAAAGGAAATAAATTGTTATTGTATTATTGTTATGTAAGCAGTTGAGACCTGGGTATTGAACGTACTTCCCTTCTCTCAGAAAGACTGACCTCACCGTTTTGAACAGCTCAGTTCAGTAGCTGAGAAGAAGTGGAGTTACAAAGATGCTACCCCCCCTCACTCCATTGTATTAGATTACAAGGAAAGATGTACCTTTTCTGCCAAGTTCTTTTTTTGGGGGGGGGGGTTTAGGATGTTTTAAATTAATCTGATGAGCTTTCCTTTTGTTCTGCTTATTTTATGACATTGCTCTTTCGTTATTGTTGCTGCTGTTAGGTCCACACACACACCCCCCCCAATTCATCCTAATTCCAGGCTCCTGCACCTATCCTTCTAAATATTGCAGATTACTTTTCTAGAAGCAACACTATGAGGTATGCAATTTTCATTTTATAAAAGTGCTCCTCACAAAGTCACAGGGAGACCTTTCGCTCCCCACCAAATCAAAATTGAAGGGGCCCAGCACAAAAAAAGGGTCAGGGGAGATTAAGTGATTATTTTCTTTACTCCTATGGCAAACTACTAACAGGAAAACTTGTTTCTGACAGGAAAAATTGTTTCTGAAATTTCACTGGATTCTTGTAATATTCACCCAATTCTGAAAAAAGTACAGTGGTACCTCGGTTTATGAACACAATTGGTTCCGGAAGTCTGCTCATAAACTGAACCGTTCATAAACTGAAGTGAACTTTCCCATTGAAAGTAATGGAAAGTGGTTTAATCCATTCCAGACGGGTCCGCGGAGTACTCAACCTGAAGCGTACTTAACCCGAAGCATGGGTGTAATTGGTTCCGGAAGTTTATTCATAAACTGAAGCGTTCATAAACTGAAGTGAATTTTCCCATTGAAAGTAATGGAAAGTGAATTAATCTGTTCCAGATGGGTCCGCGGCGTTCGTAAACCGAAAATTCGTAAACTGAGGTGTTAATAAACCGAGGTTCCACTGTAATGAATAGTTTCTTTTTGAAAATTCTTGCTATATTTTAACAATGTCCAGACCAAACCCCTGGGCCTATTTGTAATTTGGCAGATGCTACCCACTCAGGAGGAATATGCCTGAAAATTACATCCATTTATGCCATCTGGGAAAAATCATACCTGTTTTTGTGTGTTTGTGTGAGGGTTTTCCTACTATAGTGACGCACGAAGCTTCATTTTTTTTTCCTGAATCATGATACAAACTGCATCAGGCCATCTTGGAAACGACTTGAACCAAAAGCACTTTTTTCCTGAAGCATGGCCTGGACCAAATCTTGTGCTTAGCGCATACCCCTTTTTTAAAAAAAGTTTTTAAAAGCCACAACGGTAGACAAAACTGTTTTAAAAAATCAGAACCTTTTAATTAAACAGCAGGTGTTCATCAAGCGAAAGCTAAATGGCAAAAGTCAGGCAGTTCCTGTAAGGGGGACAGGAGAGCTATAGTCCCATTCCACACCTCCTGTCAATATTAAAATGTTGCAAAAGTAGAAATAAATGCATTCATGTACATTTCCCGTCTTTAAAATATATATATATCAGAATCAGAAGCCAGTGCATGATGCTATACATCATTGAAATGTTCTCATTCTTCCAAGGTGTGGGAACTCTGCCAGTCCTGAAAGCTGTTCGTTGGCAAAAATCTGCCATGTGGAAAAACAGAAGTCATTCTTTTCTTGTTTTGTTTTTTTTTACCCTGAGAATCCCCATATCCTTTATAAGCATTAAATTAATCACAGACCTTTAATTGGAGCTGGCCATATGATTGCAAATCAGCTTCTAAACTCTGGTGAAAAAGGGATGACAGACTAATTCATTAGATGCACTGCTGGTATTTTTGGGCCTGTTGGCTTCTGTTTCCTTATTATACCAACAGCCCTTTGTGTCAGCAGTATCCAAGGATACCTATATTTGCATGGAATTATAGGCTCCGTTGCTTTTCTGAAGTCGCCATCACACAGTGGGACGTTCATATTAACTATAACTTACTACCAAACGGGAGCAGAACGGCCTCCAAGACGAAATGTGATTATGCATGGGTGCATACCTTACGAAGGGAAGCTGGGGGTGGTATGGGGGATTTCGTTGTAACTCTCTTAACATATGAGAGGGTGCTTACCTTCCAAGTTCCGGACTGCAGAATTCGGGACCGGCAGCCATTTGACACTGGAAGTTGCGTTGATGTAACTTCCGGTGTCGCTTTGCCCTTCTATGGGCACCCAAAATGGCCGCCGCTGGCTTCGAAAGTTGCTTGTACGCATGTCAGGAAGTCTGCCGACGCAACTTCCGGTGTCACTCCGCCCATCTATGGGCATCAAAAATGGCCGCCGCCAACACCGGAAGTCACATCTATGCACTTCTGGACATGCGTAGATGTGACTTTTGAAGCTGGCGGCGGCCATTTTGGGTGCCCATAGAAGGGCAAATCGGAAAGAAAAAAAATGGCCGCTGGCAGGAGAAAATAACGGAGAAAAACAGGAGACAAAGTGATACAGGGGACCACCGGGAAAAGGTAAGTAAAAAAGGGATTTTCCCGGGGAAAATGGGAGACTTGGCAGCTATGGAGAGGGTGGGATGGCTGGAGTTACACAGGCAAATTCTGGCCTGCATTACAGGTCGCAAAATAAACACCCTGAAAGCCACTCACTTTCAATACGCATTCAAGCGCACCTTAATTGAAACAAGAGTGTCAGGCAGTTTCTACCTTTAATAGCTGTGTTTGGCAAACATACAGGATTGCCATCAAAACTCAAATAGGGTGGGAATCGGAAGAGCTCCAAAATAAGGGACACATCATCGATACCATTAGAAGGTGACACGTTGAAAGCACCAGAATATTAATGGTACTTGAAGTAGAATATTCAAAACTTGAAATGCATTAAAATGGGACTTAAATAGGAACACTGCATTTCAACACTAAATAAGGAACTGTTTCTGGAAAGAACAGGAAGGAAGCCTAAGGACGGACTGCTTTTATTAGCATCTGCTCAGAATGCTTCCCATGCTATGTTGAAGCTATGGTCCTCTGGGTGTTGTTGGACTACAACTCCCATCATCCATGACCATTGTCTGGATTGTCTGTGGCTAAAGGTATTTGGAGTCCAGCAACATTTGGTTTCCCACCTTTGCCATAGAATCCTGGGAACTGCAGTTTTTTTTAAGGGTGCAGATGAGAGTTTTTAGAAAACCCCTATTCTCGTCACTGGGCTACAGTTCCCAGAGTGGTTTAATAATCAATCCCTCTTCCTAAGGAACTCTGAGAATTGTAGCACTGTGAGGGGAGCAGGGGTTGCTTAACAACTCTCAGAGTTACATTTTCCAGGAATCTTTGGGGGAGCCATGACTATTCAAAGTGGTATAGCACTGCTTTAAATGTCTCTGTGTGTGGTTCGGAAGTTGCACGGCCAGGGAAAAAACAATGGTGCCCAGGGTTGTAAAGACTGCAGAGAGAATAATTGGGTGCACTCTTCCCACCTTGGATCAAATCTATGCTTCCAGGTGCCATAAGAAAGCTGCAGAGATACCGCAGGATAGTGCGCACCCCGGAAATGATCTCTTTCAGCTTCTGCCTTCTGGAAGAAGGTACAGGGGTATGAAGACTAGGACTAGCCACCTGAGAAACAGTTTCTATCCAAATGCGATTATGATTTTAAATGCAGTGTGAGGTAGTCTTTATGGGGGTATATTGTATTTAATTATGGGGTATCAGAGTCTGGGGGGGGGGGCTAATCAGGATGGGATAGCAGGCTTGTTGGTTTTGAATGTCTGATGTAGAGGGGTTTTTTCCAATTTCGTTCTGTATGGGACAATGAAAATAAAGATTACAGTATCTATCTATCTACAATGCAGATGGGGGCTTAGTTTGCTTGTCAATTTGTGTGTGTTGGCCCCTGAATAAAGAAAACTTGTACATCGGGGGGGGGGGGACTTGGGCAGAATCCTTCTCCTTCAAGTGGTTCTGCTCAGGGTGCAGCTTGGATGTGCTGGGACATCCTGAAGATTCCCACTCGTATCCTGTGAGAGAAAGTGAGACACTTAGATCCGTTAAGTCTTAAACATTCCTTCAGTACATAAACTGCCCGCGTGTTCTGATGTGTTGGCCATTTTGTTTTCGCAAGGACTATATTTAAACGCAAGGTTATTGTAACATACAAATAAACACAAATAGACTCGAGTGCATCTGTATTTTCCTCTTGAGCAGATGGAGCCCCCGTCTGCCCACATGTCATTGGCACTAAAGGCATAACGGATAATAGCAGAAGTATGACGGCTTAATGCATAAGAAGGCTATTATTATACGGTAACGGTAATAAGGTGACACCGCTAGCAAGCAGAGCTTCTCCATATGGGAACACTGGATACTCTCTTATGGAGATTTGAAATGGAACTTAATTAGGCCTCAGTAGAGGAGTACTTCTTTCTTTCTTTCTTTTTACCTCCCCCCCCCCCCCGCAATATATAATCTGCTTCAGTCTCTGGGGGTAGGGAGATGAAGTTGCTCAAACTAAATGGATGTGGAGGGAAGAAAGGAAAGGAAGCAAATTCAAATGCAGAAGGAGAAGGGTGCCATGCCGTAGCAGCCATAAGTGTAATTATTCTCTAGAAAATTACATTGCGGGTTCACCATCATGGTGAGCATGATTTGCGGTGGGGGCTTAACAAACCACTCCTGAGTTACAAAGGTGGGGGCATGAGTGGTCACTGTGGGAGAGGTCCCTGGCTGTTGTTGGGCAAATCTGTATGTTGCAAGATGATGGGTCAGCCCCTTGGGTATAAAAGCCAAAGAGAAAGGTTTCTCTTTCTCTTCGGCTGCGTTTTCGGATCCCCACCCTCCCTCCGCTGTTTTTAGGCCTCTGTGTTGACCTTGCTGTGCCTCTTTTGGGGTCGCCTGTATTCAGGGGCCTGGTAGGAATTTTTCCATTTGGCTGATTGGCTGGTGCCATCTGGTTTTTGCCTACTGCATAGCAAATAGTCACAACTTGTAAGGTTGGCAGTTAGGCATTGGTTATTATGGTTGTATTAGGGGTCTTGTTGACTGTGTTGGCCCCAAAAAGTTAATGCCTGAGTTATGGGGGAATTCCGGTCAGGAAGTCAGGGGCTCGATACAAGTCCGTAACCCCCTCGTTTGGGGGCCAGGGCCGCGCGAGAGCCCCTGGGAGCCTGAGGGGAGAGGGGAGGGCTTATGCACCCAGCTCCCTGTGTCTCCCTGTAGGGTTTCCCCTGTTGACAAGGCTAATTTAGTTCTGTCCTTAGGGGACAGCTGGAGAATCAATGCCTGAGTTAGGGGAGATTCCGGTCAGGAATACAGGGGCTCTATGCAGTATCCATAACCCCGGTCGGGGGCCAGCAACACGCATGAGCCCCTGAGAGCCTGAGGGGAGAGCCTATTGCACCCGACTCCCTGTCTCTCCCTGTAGGGTTTCCCCTTGTTGACAAGGCGTGTTTATTTATGTCCTTTGGTGACAGTTGGAGAACCAATGCCTGCACAACCACTCACTTATTTTATATTTGTATTTCAATAAAAGTTGTGGCCAAATTCATGCCAAAAACCATTAAACAAAAATTCTGTCTATGGTGTGAGTTATTTGAGGGGTGGTTTTGGGGGCCTCCACACGCAAGGGATGAAAGACCTCCATCCATCTCTCTTCTAGCAGAAGAACGAAAAGGAGGGAGAACTTGGGGGCGGGGAACGGATTAATAAGTAGAAGCTCCAACTTTCCTTGCAGGACAGGACGGGGAAATAGAATGAACTTCAATTTATCTAGGACGAAAGTGGGGAACCTTCAGGCATCCCTCTTGACACTTGGGACTCTCAATTGGCTTTGCCTCACTAGGTCAAAAACACATGCAGCCACCTTGAGTCAGCCTCTTGTGATTGATGCCTTTGCCATCATACCCACCCTGAGGAAGACTCAAAACACCACTTAAAGTTCACAGTTCACCCCAATATGCTTGCCTGGTCCACAGGCACCCCTGTCACCCGCTAAGCAGATACAGTGCGGGGCAATACCAGAGCACCCCTGTCCCATAATGCTTCATGATTAAAGATCCTCAGATCTTAAACTGTATTTTGTGGCCAGACTAAAGGACAGAATAACAATAAATTATACGATTCTAAAAAAAATTTCCCAACAATGTAGAGAAGGCGAAAGAAAGGAATTATGGGCCAGTTAGAGGCTCCCCACAAAATTCCTACTCAGCCTCTGCAAAATGGAGGGGCATCACAAGAAAAAAGGGGTGAGTTTTTGGGAAGGGAGGAGGAATATATATCCCTGCTCCCTCCCCATCTGAACTGGGCAGTTGTCTACTCATGCCACCCCAAAATTTCTCCCCACGGAGAAATTATATAAGTTTTCCCCTGCAGCAACTGGGGTGTGGCAAATTCACCAACAAATAAGGTTTAAAATTAGGGCTATTGGGGGTGGGTAAATTTTCCTGACTGGATATCAGTGTGTGGATCCTTGATTCGCAGTGGCCTTGTTTGGGGGTGTGAAAAATGTAATAGAATTCTAGAGGTGGGCAGAGGGTGGAGGAAAGTCATCTGTCCTGGAGTTCTAGGACCTTGTTTGCATGACTCACAATTGGATTATCCCATAGTACCATGCCAGAAGGGCCTGCAGGACAAAGTATACATTTTAATGAAACACTCATAAATGTCAGAGAAGCAATCCTATTTCATCCTTTTGTGCCAGCACCTGGAACCAGCACAGATTTTATATATAAAGGCAGACAGAAAGAAATGAAATTAGTTGTCTATTGCTACCGAGACAGCTGAATTATTACAACAAAAGAAATGAAGATGCCCTAACAGATTTGCCTAGTTCCAAGCAGCAAGAAAGCAAAAGGCTGAGTATCTCCTGTCAGGCCTTCCATCTAAGTAGTGTGTGTGTGTGTGTGTGTGTGTGTGTGTGTGAGAGAGAGAGAGAGAGAGAGAGAGAGAGAGAGAGAGAGAGAGATTTTAGCCTGAATTTTTAAAATGAGAACATGGCTGAAATTTATTGAAAGTCTGTCCACATTTTAGCTTTATTATATGTCTGTTTGGATAAAGAGTGTGGCATTCTTTCCATTCACAATTTTATTTCTACTAAGCAGTGCTTTTTTCTAGAAAAATAGGTGCTTGTATACAGTATGAAGTTGTTACAGTAAGTGCCACACTTTTTAACAACAAAAAGGAGGTGCCAGTACTACGTACCCTTGAGTACTCCCTGGGAAAAGCACTGCTACTAGGCAATATATAAATCTAAGTAAATCTTTCTCTCCCTCCCTCTCTTTCTGTGTGTGTAATTACTTATTTGGTTACTTCTAAAATACTGCACAGAATGGTGTTTGATCCAGTGGAGGGATAACTGGTAAGAAGACTCCTTTCTCTTTGCTCTGCTTATCTACTGCCAAAGAGGGGAGGAAGCTGATTCCCCAAAGCTTGACTAGGTATATCCTAAGGTAAGAACCATAGAATCAAAGAATGTCAGAGCTGGAAAGGACTCGGGGGACCTTTTGTCCAACCCCTTGCAATACAGGAATTTCAACTAAAGCATCCATGACAAATGACCATCCAACATCTGCTTTAAAAACTCCAATGAAAGAGAGTCCACCACCTTCCAAGAAGGGGAGGTGATTTTCTCTGGTTTCCCCTTCCACATTCAGACCCCTGTGCAAACTTCTATGTGGAGGACATGCCCTCCAATCAGTGGCATAGCGTGGGGTGGGGGCAGAGTGGTGGTGGCCCTGGGCGCAAAATTTTGAGATAGGCACAACCAGATGCAATGCCCGCATGCCCCACCCCTGGGCTGGCCAAGCTGGGACACAGCAGAGCTGCCAAGCCGAGAAGGTGTGGTCATCACCACCAGCAGTAGCAGTGCTGGCTGCCATGTGCCTCATGGGTTATGTGCCCCCCTGGGCCTGGCACACACCTCCACTCCAGCTGTTCAGTCCACTGGGGGGCACAACACTTGCCCTGCCCTGGGCACAGGCAACCCACGCTGTGCCACTACCTCCACTGCTCAGATTCCAGGGTGAACAGTGGGCTATATGTGGCCCTCCATATGTTGCTGAACTACAATTCCAACCATCTCTGTCAATTGACTATGCTGGCTGCAGGGGCAGACTGTGGTCTTTCAAATTTCTGTGGCACCCTGTACAAGGCCAAAATTCACCCCCCCCCCAACCTCCCACTTATCGTTCTGCTCAAGTCACTATGTTATAGTTGTGATTATCTGTGACGCCCCCTATGCTTAGCACCCAGTGTGGTGGAACCGGTCATGATGTCCAAAATCTACCTCTGCTGGCTGGGACTGATGGGTTAGAGGAAGGGGAAAGGATGACTTGCTCCATCTACAATACAAGACATCATACCTGATACATTCAAGGAGGCTACCAGTCTAAAGATACCCACAGAAGTAATTACAGAGACTTGCTTCTGATAAGTATAGTTCAGGAAGTATGTTCTTCATAAATACTGGTACTTGTACAGATAGATGCAAATGTAGCTAATTTATTGGCAGTAAAATTCATACAACCAGTCTATTAAGATTTCTTTAATTTGGCAAGAATCTTAGGTAGCTCCAAAGTGTTTGTGTTCCCTTTTAAACTTTTGTTAAATTAAAATAACAAAAATATTCAGATCAGTGTGTGTGTTAGTACGAATACTTCAGGAGAGTCATTATCTATCTATATATCTATTGATAAGTAGATTTAAGAAAGATTTGTCTAGGAATGGAAGACAAAAATAAATGGTCCAGCAGATTATGAATGAGGCTCATTTTTCTACAATCAGAGCTGGAGAGGACAACCTAATTCTTCTTTGAATAATATCTGTTAATTTATCAAGTTCGGTGATTTTCTAACACTCTAATCAGTCATCCTTTCACAGGTGGTACACTGGCAGATTCACAATGACTTTCTGATGCTATCCTTGCCACCACAAATGAATCCAACATGAATAACCCAATGTGGTGATGAAGCCTCTTACCCATATTATTCAGTACTGCACAAGTAATGAAAAGAATGTCTGCTATTGGAGGATCAAGTCCAAAATCTGTAAACAAAATATACCTTTTTGTATATAGCAAAATGTATTGTATCGGTTAGGAAATTGTAAGGAAGAAACAACGGACTGAGAGATAAACTACATATTACACAGTTATTACACATGGTCGACACATTACATGGCGCATGATAGCCGATCCATGCTGCTGCTTTGATAAAATTCAGAGCTCCCACTGCTGTGTGTGGTGTGTTGTTGTTTTAAAAAAATTATCTGTAGTGCCAAGGCCTGTTTATAGAATCAATGGTGCAAGTAAAATACTAGTGAAAGTGTGTTGAGTTGCTGGGACCACCTGTGCTGAGCTGTGTCCAAGCACCCCTTGTGGTTGTTGTTGTTGTTGTTTAGTCGTTTAGTCATGCCTGACTCTTCGTGACCCCATGGACCATAGCACGCCAGGCACTCCTGTCTTCCACTGCCTCCTGCAGTTTGGTCAAACTCATGTTCGTAGCTTCGAGAACACTGTCCAACCATCTCGTCCTCTGTCGTCCCCTTCTCCTTGTGCCCTCAATCCTTCCCAACATCAGGGTCTTTTCCAGGGAGTCTTCTCTTCTCATGAAGTGGCCAAAGTATTAGAGCCTCAGCTTCAGGATCTGTCCTTACAGGGAGCACTCAGGGCTGATTTCCTTCAGAATGGATAGGTTTAATCTTCTAGCAGTCCATGGGACTCTCAAGAGTCTCCTCCAGCACCATAATTCAAAAGCATCCATTCTTCGGCAATCAGCCTTCTTTATGGCCCAGCTCTCTCTTCCACACATCACTGCTGGGAAAACCATAGCTTAACTATATGGACCTTCGTTGGCAAGGTAATGTCTCTGCTTTTTAAGAAGGTGTCTAGGTTTGTCATTGCTTTTCTCCCAAGAAGCAGGCATCTTTTAATTTTGTGACTGCTGTCACCATCTGCAGTGATCATGGAACCCAAGAAAGTAAAATCTCTCACTGCCTCCATTTCTTCCCCTTCTATTTGCCAGGAGGTGATGGGACCAGTGGCCATGATCTTGGTTTTTTTGATGTTGAGCTTCAGACCATATTTTGCGCTCTCCTCTTTCACCCTCATTAAAACGTTCTTTAATTCCTCCTCACTTTCTGCCATCAAGGTGGTGGGTGTCATCTGCATATCTGAGGTTGTTGATATTTCTTATGTCATTACAGTGGTACCTTGGGTTAAGAACTTAATTCATTCCAGAGGTCCGTTCTTAACCTGAAACCATTCTTAACCTGAGGTACGACTTTAACTAATGGGGCCTCCCGCTGCCACCATGCCACTGGCACACAATTTCTGTTCTCATCCTGATGTAAAGTTTTTAACCTGAGGTACTACATCCGGGTTAGCGGCGTCTGTAACCCGAAGTGTTTGTAACCCGAGGTGTTTGTAACCCGAGGTACCACTATAATAGTTTGCAGCTTTTACCTACACAATGAGCCCCTGTACCAACTCCATATCACCCAGACTATCCATTGGACCCCCCTGGACTGGAAGGAATTGTACAAGGTGTGACTGGAAAGTTCGGTGAATGGTAACAGAAATCAGACAGTGAGAAATATTCAATCATGCATGCCTTATAGGCCTTCAAAGTAGGCCCCCTCTGATACAATGCAGCATTGACAACGTTCGTAGAACTGTTGGAAACTTCTGGAGAAGTTCTCTTTTCGTACTGCTTTCAGTTCCCTCGTCACAGCAGCTTGGATGTGTGAAATGTTGGAATATCTATGCCCTTTCAGTGCAGATTTCAGTTTTGGAAAAAGAAATAAATCTGGTAGGGTCAGATCGGGAGAATATGGAGGGTGGGACAACTCAGTAACCTCAGTAACGATTTCATATGGAATATGCAATTATTCCGCCATTGTTCGTACGGACAAAAGCTGATCCCACATCAATAACTCACAAACTCTGTCGATGTTTGCCACCATTCTGCTTGTCGGGTCATCTTCGATGGTTTGCCACCCTTCACAGAAATGCTCAAACCACTCATACACTGTCTTTTGAGTTACAGCTTCATCTCTGTACAGAATTGTGAGCATTCCGTGTGTTTCCGATGCCGATTGTATGTTCGAATATTTCTCGCTGCCTGATTTCTGTGACCATTCACCAACCTTTCCAGTCAAACCTTGTAGATTCATAGAACTGTAGAGTTGGTAGGGGGTCCAAAGTGTCATCTAGTCCACTCCTCTGAAACCCAAGAAGTAGTACAAGAGACCTTCCTTTTCCAGTTGAGTCTTGCCTTTGCAACATGCCCTTTGGTGCATTCTGGCATCTTTGTCTATCCTTTGTTTCTGGTTTGCTCCTTGCTCCTGTCTCCTGGCGCAACTCATGTTAAATCCCACAGCAGTTGTGTTATCTATGTGTGCACCATACCCTTTTAAAACAGCCCTGAGAACTAGCATTTCAATATGCCTTTAAAATCAGCAGAATTGGGGATCTGAATGAGGGCAAGGTCTCTCTGGCCCCACTACAACATTCCATCCACACTATAGTGCATTTATAAAAACTGAGGATAAAATAGTGAGCTCTGTGCCATTACAGTGACTTTCATGGCTGAGCTTGCAAAAATAACACCAATTTATATGTGTATGAGCACATATATTCAAAATGGTATGGACAAAACTTGATAAAAGAACAATTCTGTATCTTTTTTTTTAAAAAAAAATACTAACAATGTCAGTTGACATCTAGAAAGAACAATAAAGCTCTGCAAAAATGCAACACAGAGTTGCTTCTAATTCCAGTCACCCTGGATTTCTTTGGAATTATTCTCTGGCTCTCAACACAAGAAATAAAACCTATCATTTGTTTAAACAATGCAGGGGGGGGGGGAACCATTAACACCTGGGGGAATTCAATAGCATCAAAAGGCAGTCAGGTGCCAGGTTGACATTTACTGAAATCGGTGTCAAAGCTTTCTGCGAGTTTCACATTGTGTTTTTAATGGGTCTTCAGAAGATACATTGCAATGAGTGTTATACTCTAAATTTAGTCCCAAATTAGAGCAATTCCCATTCATTTCTCTGAAACTTTGCATGACTTTGCCTTTTCCTCCCTGGGAGTACAAAACCTTGGAAGGATTAAATAATTCCTTTCACTCTGTGGAAAACTACAACAGGAACACTGGGCAGCTAAAATGAAGAAGGAAATTACAGCTATTGATCAAACTCTGAGTTAGAGCATTTTCCATCATGATCATGAGAGTTCAGGATTGCATGATTCCATACACACACCCTTTTCATTCCTTACTCGAGAATACGTTTCTCCCCCCCCCCACCTCTCTTCAAAATGGCAGAGGAAAGCATCTTAATAGATCTCTATTGACTTTTGATGTTGTGATGAGTCTATTTTGGGGGTGGGGTGGGGGTGGGGGAGATTGTATGCTTTTTAAGCAGAACGCATAAAGAGATCCCGTCTTGAGAATTTCCTTTAAACATACTGTGGAAGCAGGATCTTTGCCAAAGTCCTTAGAGAATAGTGCACCTTCCTCCACATGAGCTCAGGAAAGGCAAGCGGGGTGGAGTATAGAGATAGGGTTGCCATATATCTTCTATTTCCAGGACATGTCCTCTTTTCCAGGTCTGGTTGCCTTATGTCTTGCTTTTCCTGGACATGTCCTCTTTTTTTCAGGATTACAATTTCTGTCCGGGTGGATTTTTAAAATTTGGCAAAACACTGGGCTTTTTTGTTTACAGTAACCCAATAATTTTTTCTAGTGAATTTCACTCAGGTCTAAAGCCCCCAGCTAAACTAGTCTGCAGCAGAGAATCACAACAGAGCAGCATCATAAACTAACTACTCAACTCAATCCCATCTCGTGGCTGAACTAGAGAACTGGCTCACCCAAATATCTTGGAGAAAGAGTCTGGGAGGGCAAGAGTTAATACCCCCCTGCCCTTAAGGAGAGCCCATATGTACATGTTAAACAGTTTAATAAATTGTTCTGTGGCATTCCAGAGGGTGGTAACCAACGCTGTCATTCTGCTTGCTCAACAAGCCAGCACTTGTGCAGTAGAAGATCCTTAACCATTTCTCTGCGCACCCTCAAAATGTTCCCCGTGGGGCAGCATGGGAAAGGGGGAAATCCCATCGTGCAGTTAGAGCTCTGTGTGTGGAACCCTGGGCACAACTTCTTGTGTCTTCCTCAGCATGAGTGCTTTCAAGATCCCTGAGATGTCCAATTTAATCTCAATTTTCTTCTTGGCTTAGGCAGGTACAAGTCAGTGAACTCTTTGATTCAGGGACTTTTAAATACCAATGTTCCATGCAGATGGCTCAAGATGCAGAAATGCAAATGGCTCCTCCCCGCTATGGTGATATAGGTGACATCTGAGGCAGGCAACGTCTTCCTAATGCAAGGTCTATTTGTGATTGGCTATGATGGTCTTTGTTTGTGACAAAGCTGACATCAAGCCCTACATATATTAAGCAAAACAGAAACATCGTCACCTACTCTCACCCCCATCCACCCTCCCATCCCCTATCTACCTCGTTTTCCCTCTTTCTTCTTAGTGTCTTAACAAATGAAACTGATTTGCAAAATGATACATGTTAAAATATGAGTGACACTGCACACACCTTTGTAATTCAAGAAATCTTAATAAAAATATTTTAAAAATAAAATAATACAAGGTCTATCTCCTAAGCTGCTGCGGAAGCATAAGTGCTCTTGTTTAAGAAGGAAATCACAGCTTTTCTAGGGCCAGCTCTTGGTTTTTAACCAAATAAAGTGGTGCATTGGGGAAAGCTCATGAGTAAATAATGTTGTTCACTAAAATTGCATAGTCGGGAAAACACAATACTCTTTTGAATAAAAGCACAATTTGGTTTTTTTTTTTAAAAAAAACAAAATAAAATTGCAACTCGGTGAGATGAGTTTAGGATTTCTGCCATATAATTTACTTAATTATCAGTGCCACCTTTGCAAAGTAAAGCCTTTAGAGTCCTAGCATAGTGCAGAATCACGGGAGGTTGAATATGTGATAGTCTTAATGGTTCCATAGCCTATAAAATGCATTAGTGGTGGTGTTTCCCCCCCCCCCCCCCAAAGAGAGTGATTATGGCTTTCTTTTTTAAAAAATAATAATAATGCTATTATATCTAATTTGTGTTATGCTCCAGCAGAGGAAATGATTCTCCATCGTTCCAATTTATATGGCAAACACAAAAGAATAATCAAGTGGGAAAATAATGTATTGACTACAACCACACACCGTCTCCCTGTATAAGTACATGCTACCCCCAAAACAGCATTAGCGGAAATAACAGCACTCTTTTTGTGTATGTGCATCTCTACGAAGAGTAGATTTCAAAATAAACTAATCATGTATCTTAGAAGAGGTGAAAATAGAAACATTGTTGATGAAACTTCGGGCTAGACAGAAGAAGAAGAAGAAGAAGAAGAAGAAGAAGAAGAAGAAGAAGAAGAAGAAGAAGAAGAAGAAGAAAGATGGCACTTTGGGATAGATCTGCTTTAGAATCTGTAATTAGGATTTGTCCTAGCTATGAAGCCTGAAGCATACACATCATAATTATTTTATTCATCAATTTAGGGGCCATGGCAGTCAACCGATTCACACAATTTCTTCCTGCAGGTGTTAGCAGTGTGGTGTGCTATTCATCTAGGTGGTAACAGTAGGAGAGCCAGCTTTCACAAGAGAGCAGGCCCTGAAACAGGCAGCTAAGTGGGTCATTACTTGAATTGGAGGCTGCCGAGGAAACATATGCAATCTGCGCAAGACTCTTTAGAAGGGAGAGAGGGGTACACATGTGATCTAATCATATTCTGCTGCAAGGGTTTAATAATAATAATAATAATAATAATAATAATAATAATAATAATAATAATATACCCTGCTCATCTGACTGGGTTGCCCTAGCCACTTTGGGTGGCTTCCAATACGTACAAAACCATAAGAAAACATCAACCATTACAAACTTCCCAATACAGGGCTGCCTTCAGGTGTCTTCTAAAAGTTGTGTAGTTCTTTATCTCCTTAACATCTGATGGGAGGGCATGACTACTGAGAAGGACCTCGGCCAGGTTCCCTGTAACCTCACTTCTCACAGTAAGCGAACTGCCAGAAGACCCTCAGAGCTGGACTTCAGTGTCCGGGCTGAATAATGGGGGTGGAGACACTCCTTCAGGTATACAGGGCCAAGGCCATTTAGGGTGTTAAAGGTCAGCACCGACACTTTGAATTGTGCTTTGGAAAAGAAATCTTTTTGCAACCCAGATTTTACAACCAAAAGCCCAACACAAAATGGCTGAAAGCCTGACTCCTTCACACAGTATGTACAGGCATTGTTTTGATCTTCCCAGAGATGCTGTTCCTCCAGGCATTCACAACCAGCCATGACCCAGTTGTGACACAGGATGCCTTTGATAAGGAAGCTGTAAACATCATCTCTGAACTTTGCTGCACTCTTTAATAAATTACAGGAGCTCATTAAACTCTGCACCATCTCGCGTCTCATTTCTGGTTTGTGTCTCAAGTCTTCAGCCCTAGCTTAATTTTGCTTTGCTTTGTTAGCCCTTTCTTCAAGAAATACCCATGCAGAATTGCAAGGGCTCTCTCTCTCTCTCTCTCTCTCCAAAACAATGTGGTATTACACGCTGTTCATTAAAAGGAGGCTTTAGCCAGATGCTAATTTTGAAAGGTCATGTTTTGTTTGACAGGGGAAAATAAAAAAGCTGTCAGAAGGACAAAGTAAAGGGCACCCGAGATGGAATGTGTGTTTTATTAATGAGCAAGCAGTGAAACCCTCTTTCTGATAAGCACATTTTAAGCCTACCTGTGGAAGGGAGATATCTTGAAGGCAAAGAACATAGCGAATCTTTGTCCCAGTTCATAGATTTCCAACAATGGTCACAGACTTATGTCTTTTGGGGTGTGGGGTAGACAGGTGCTAATTTCTGTGTTCTTCAAAGTACCAAGAGAAGTATCATGTTCACAGCTGCCAGCACATGCAACATTTGAACCAGAACTAAGGTAAAGGTAAAGGGACCCCTGACCATTAGGTCCAGTCGTGACCGACTCTGGGGTTGCGCGCTCATCTCGCATTATTGGCCGAGGGAGCAGGCGTACAGCTTCCAGGTCATGTGGCCAGCATGACAAAGCCGCTTCTGGCAAACCAGAGCAGCACATGGAAACGCCGTTTACCTTCCCGCTGTAGCGGTTCCTATTTATCTACTTGCATTTTGACGTGCTTTCGAACTGCTAGGTTGGCAGGATATGAACATATGAACATATGAACCAGAACTAAGTTTCTACAAATGGTGTCAAGCTACCCCTTACCCTCACTATTGGGTCTGAGACTGCAGGCTATAATACTCAACCACACTTCCTGTGTAACTGTAAAGTATTACATGGTATCTTGGGACCAATTAATATGTTATCTTGGCATCTCTCCATGTAGTTAGCTACTTATGCAATGAAAGCACACCTATATAGGACAGACTGAGTTTAACTTTTCTGTTTTTACTATTCACCGCCCAGAGTGGTTAGGGAAACTCAGCCAGATGGGCAGGGTATAAATAATAAAATTATTATTATCATTATTATAACCACGTGAGTGAAACCAGTATAATTTTTTAAAAAATATATATATATGTAAGGGGTTAGTCATTAAAGTGCTCAGATTCTCCTAGACCCATACAAACACCCAATGAAGTAGACAGCCTTTGTAGCAATTACACTCTTGGAATAACGTATGAATGAGAAGGTTAAGGGGTGATATGATAGCCATGTTCAAATATATAAAAGGATGTCATATAGAGGAGGGAGAAAGGTTGTTTTCTGCTGCTCCAGAGAAGCGGACACGGAGCAATGGATTCAAACTACAAGAAAGAAGATTCCACCTAAACATTAGGAAGAACTTCCTGACAGTAAGAGCTGTTCGGCAGTGGAATTTGCTGCCAAGGAATTTGCTGCCAAGATAGCAGATCAAATATTGCTATCTTACCAGTGTTCACACAATTTAAAATGGGGGGTTATCCAAGAGGAATTTTGTATCCGATATGACAAAACAATGACTTCTTAATAAAGAGCCTGCAAAGTTAGTAAATACCTGAGAGCTGTTCAGTTGTGATGATTGGTTAATATGCTTTTAAGGCCCACCCCAATTCCTGTTGAGCTGTGCATGAGATTCCAGGGTCTTGACCATCAACTGTATTGACACCTGAATTTAGATGGAGCAAGTCCAGATCTTACAGCATGGTTTCCTCAAGAGGGGCTCGTTCCCCAGATCAGTGCAGCATTGGAATCCAAGGTTCCTGTCCTAGCTTGCCTTCAGCCAGCCCTGCCAAAATATAATACTGTAATAATAATAATAATAATAATAATAATAATAATAATAATAATAATTTATTGCTTATACCCTACCCATCTGGCTGGTTCTGTCCTTTTTCATCTATTCCGAGACTCATGCCAAAGGCCCCAAACTCTTCTTGTGACATCATGTCCAAATACCCTGGAAATCTTCCAAATCTCCAATCTCTCTTTACACCTCTGGGCAGAGGGGAATGAAAGTTCTCTTCCATTGCCAATGACCCTTTATATTCCTGTATTGTTTCTTAATGGCCAGGTCCTTTTGCATAGGCTAACCCAGGAATTCCTCTGCAGCTCATATTTCCCCCTTCATATTCCAAATAGTCAAACCATACCATTTATTAATTTCTTGGGTTTAGGGGAGGTCCCTCTGCCTGCCCCCATGCACAAACCCAGTCCTATTTTTCTAGGAAAAGAGGTGCCAGAGCTCACCATGAACTTCTCCCTTGTTCTCTTAGAATAGCAATGGTGCCCACCTGAGAGGTGCCTGAACTGAGTTTCCATGAGTTTCAGATGGGAAAAAAAGCCCTGCCCAAACCTATACCAATATGTATATCACCCTACTTTCCAGCTTCCCTGTATGACTCCTAAACAAAATGTCTAACAGCATTAAAGCCCAATTCAAAATAACGAAACATGATACGATGAAAGGTAAAGGTAAAGGGACCCCTGACCATGAGGTCCAGTCATGACCGACTTTGGGGTTGCGGTGCTCATCTCGAGTTATTGGCCGAGGGAGCCGGCGTACAGGTTCCAGGTCATGTGGTCAGCATGACAAAGCCGCTTCTGTTTTTTTAAAAAAATATTTTTTATTAATTTTACAATAAATCAGATCCATATGTCTATACATAATTATACCATCATATTTCTTAAGGAAATCAGCCCCGAGTGCTCACTGGAAGGACAGATCGTGAAGCTGAGGCTCCAATACTTTGGCCACCTCATGAGAAGAGAAGACTCCCTGGAAAAGACCCTGATGTTGGGAAAGATTGAGGGCACATGGAGAAGGGGACGACAGAGGACGAGATGGTTGGACAGTGTTCTCGAAGCTACCAACATGAGTTTGACCAAAATGCGGGAGGCAGTGCAAGACAGGAGTGCCTGGCGTGCTATGGTCCATGGGGTCACGAAGAGTCGGACACGACTAAACGACTAAACAACATTTCAAGAATAAACATTAAAAAATAACAAAACAGAAATAAAAAAAGAAAGAACATAAGATTTCCACCAGTCATCACATTCTTAATAAAGGACTTCCTCGAGTCCCCCTTCTAGCGGTTCATTGCATATCATTCTTGACAAATTCTATATCTTATTTTCCTTAACTTAATTACCTCTATCTTTTCTTAATTATATCTCATTATAACATTCCGCCCTAATTTTCAAACATATCTCACTTATTTTCTTAACCTGCAACTTCTCACTTATAATTCTCTTCACACTTCAATTCTACAATATTTTTTATAGTAAATTCTGAACTTCTTCCATTCCTCTTCCACCTTCTCCTCCCCCCGGTCACGCAGTCTTCCGGTCAGATCAGCAAGTTCCATATAGTCCAACATCTTCATTTGCCATTCTTCCACTGTTGGTATCTTCTGTGTTTTCCAATACTTTGCTATCAGTATTCTGGCTGCAGTTGTGGCATACAGAAACAAATTTACATCTTTCATAGGCAGTTCTTTTCCTGTTATGCCCAATAGAAAGGATTCTGGTTTCTTAATAAAGGTGTTTTTCAACACTTTTTTCAACTCATTGTATATCTTTTCCCAGAAATCCTTAACTAATCGACATGTCCACCACATGTTCCTTCCACCTTTTTACATTTCCAACACTTATTATGTTGATTATGGTAAATCTTAGCAAGTTTTACTGGTGTTAAATACCATCTATACATCATTTTCATCATATTTTCTCTTAAAACAGTACATGCAGTAAATTTCATATTCTTCTTCCATAACCTTTCCCAATCATCCATCATAATATTGTGTCCCACATCTTTCGCCCAATCTATCAGACAAAGCCGCTTCTGGCAAACCAGAGCAGCACACAGAAACGTCGTTTACCTTCCCGCTGTAGCGGTACCTATTTATCTACTTGCACTTTGACGTGCTTTCGAACTGCTGGGTTGGCAGGAGCTGGGACCGAGGAACGGGAGCTCACCCTGTCACGGGGATTCGAAACACCGACCTTCTGATCGGCAAGCCCTAGGGGCTCTGTGGTTTAACCCACAGTGCCACCCGTGTCCCTATGATACGATTAAAATACCATAAAAACTCAAAATTTTAAAAAGATCAGTACAAAAACCCCACAAAAAATAGAACCATATCCATAGCCAGTTATCTCCCTCAGAACATGTTTCCTGGAGTGCAGCAGAGACCTTTATATCAAGCACCCAGAGATCACTTGATCTCAATGAGATGCTGAATTGCTGCTACTGCCCTGGCCTGAACATCTCACAGTTCCCTTCTCTGATTAGCCTACTTGATAGTGTAGGAACAAGAGTCCCAAAGCCGATTCAAGTTCTACAGTACCTGCTTAGCCAGATAATCCCCTCTTCAACCTAGATATAGATATTGTTTCACTATTAAGGCAGTTTTCTAGCTTTTCCTGTTCAACGTACCTCAACTCTCCTAGAGATTCTGGTCTGTGAATCAACTGGGTCAACCGAGAAATGCAGAGTAATTTTCTTTCTTACTCTCCCTTTCATATGAGTTAAAGAATCAGAAGTGACAGCCTTGTTTCTTGGATGTTGCAGAATAACCAAGAAAATAACCCATGAGTTGGCAGAAAAAGTATTAGTGTCAATAGCTCACTGAATGAATAAGGCTTGAAGTTTGATCCGACAGAACTGAAGGAGCTCTTGTGTTAAACATATCTGAAGTGGCAGATCACTGAAACAGAAAAAGGCCTGAAAAGGAAGGAAGGGAAGAATAGGGAAAAGGAAGAAAGCTAACAGTCTCCCCTGTCATTTTGATGGAAATCATCCATAGTAGACTCTCTGGCTTATATCAGTTCATAATGGGATAGAGAGAATGTACACTATCAAGATACTAATTGTCTTGTTTTAGGCAGAAATGTTTGTTTTGTTAGGAACTTAGACTGGGTAAAGAGGTGAAGTCATGAGAAGGCAGTTTTCTTTCCACTAGTTTCACTAATTGGCTAGTTCACTAATTGGAAAGAATTTCACAGCTTTGGAGTCACGCACACAATCCTAGACACTCAGATCTGGAAAGCTACTGCCTAGACATCTTATGACTGACAGGGAAGATCAAGCTAGTCACTAAGCAAAGAAGTATAAGCTTCCCACATGCCCTGTGTATGATGCCTCACCTTTTGTCTTTACCTACCTAACTGGAAGGACAGATCGTGAAGCTGAGGCTCCAATACTTTGGCCACCTCATGAGAAGAGAAGACCCCCTGGAAAAGACCCTGATGTTGGGAAAGATGGAGGGCACAAGGAGAAGGTGACGACAGAGGACGAGATGGTTGGACGGTGTTCTTGAACATGAGTCTGACCAAACTGCGGGAGGCAGTGGAAGACAGGAGTGCCTGGCGTGCTCTGGTCCATGGGGTCACGAAGAGTCAGACACAACTAAATGACTAGACAACAACACCTAACTGGCACCTGTGTTGCGTCTTTTTGTGAGGTCATGGATTCACTGGCAATGTCTGCTCCTTTACTTATGGAACACAGCAGCGTTGTACAGTGGTCAGAGAAGTGATTGTCAAAATTTTTAGATAAGGGATCACCAACATTTCGGAGCCCATGGGCACATTCAGAAACTGTTGTGGGCACCTGACATGTGTGCACACACAGCAACTACACAACCGCACATACGGTATGCCTTGCAACTACAGTGGTACCTTGGGTTAAGAACTTAATTTGTTCTGGAGGTCCGTTCTTAACCTGAAATTGTTCTTAACCTGAGGTACCACTTTAGCTAATGGGGCCTCCCACTGCCGCCGCGCCGCTGCTGCACAATTTCTGTTCTCATCCTGAAGCAAAGTTCTTAACCCGAGGTACTATTTTGGGGGTTAGCGGAGTCTTTAACCTGAAGCGTCTGTAACCCGAGGTACCACTGTTCAGAATCACAAATACATCCTACAACTGCAGAATCATGCACACATTTGTGGTCATGCAACCGCATCCACAAACAGACAACTACACAATCTATCTCCCCCCCCCTCTCTCTCTCTCTCTCACACACACACACACACACACACACAGCTTTGCTTTTTGCTGTGTTTTGTTTCAATCCAGTGTAACAGAAGAGAGTGCTTGGGACAAGCAAAGATGCCTCACATTACCCTGGACTGAGTCTTACTGCATCACTTACATCAGTATAGGTTAGAGGGCTGGGAGGGGTCCCCTTCTAACACCCATCTGGCTCACCACAGAGGGAGATGTTTTATGACACTGCAGTAAGATTGTATGGCAAGAGAGTTCAAATTTATTATCCTAGATTTGGAACGTCAACGATGAACAAGAGTAACATGTTCATCCCCTACCATGTTGTGTCCCTAGGATGAAAAAGGCAATGACTGATGTGAACTATTTACTCACTCCATGATGTAATTTAACAACTTTTAGTGAGCAAATGTTGAGAATCATATGTGCACACACTTCCAGTCCCTTTGAAAACTGTTGTGAGTCTATGCTACCTTTTTTTCCCCCAGCGGAAAGGCAGACCCTGACATTTCTGTGTACAAAGTCAAACTGTGGAGACCCAGGATAGTAGAAAGATTCTCTGAGCTTATTGTCAGGCACACACCTGAATACTTGATTATTTCTAGATATCGGAGAAATTCCCCTTTCTTTTCTTGAATTACATCTTATGATCCCAACCCAGCCCTCTCGGGAAATTCAATGCACATTTCTTGCATTATTCTTATCCATCAGATTTTAGCTCCTTTGGGGTTTTGACAGCACAGTCCACTGTGCATGAAAGATGACTTGTATTTCTTGATTTTTTGATTATTTTTATTTTCCAAAAAGAAAAAGCCATACTCAAGTTTTAATGGGAAAAGTCATGTGACATGATATCTGAGACAAGTGGATTTATATGTCCCCCCCCCCCTCTAAACTGCAAATATAAAGGATGACATATCTGGAGCCTCCAATTGAGCAGAACTGGCAGCTTGCTGAAAGAATGCTAAACATCCAATAGATTCAGCTAGATTTCGATAAGTGGCTTTCACATAATGCAAAGTATCACATAAAATGTGAAAAATACCCAGTAATGAAACATCAGGAAAATGGAACAAAGTGTTGTTTGAATGCAGCCTGTCTGGCTATGTATATGAGCTGTACTCCATGGATCTGTTCCTGCTGTATTTCCTGTAATCATGGTGATTCCCAGAAGTGCCACCATCATCTCAAAAATGCTACATGGAGGTCTTTCATATAAGTGTGAATTGACCTGTAGCCCATTATAGGCAGTTGATTAAACCAATTCCTTTTCTCTGCTATGAAGTGGCTGCTATGGTGCTCTGAGCTCTGGAAGGAAGGCATCCTGGCTCCATCTGATAAGAGGTCTTGCTCTTTTTCTCTCTATAAGCAATATTCATCTCTCCATAGGCATACTCAAATGATCTTTTCTTCTTCTTCTTTGAAATAGTTCTATTCAAGCATTAATGGCGTGACTTTTAAAATGTTTGAATCCCCCCCAGACAAAATGTAATGGCATGTTTTCGTGCAGTATTTAGTATCTACAGATTATTATTTTCCTCCTCTGGCAGGTAGGATTCAAACCAATGGTCTCAAGTTGCAGGAAAGGAGATTCTGACTAGGCAAACTTTCTGACAGTAATGGCTGTTTAACAGTAGAACGGTCTCCCTCGGGAGGTTGTGGGCTTGCCTTTCTTGGAGATTTTAAAGCAGAAGTTGGGTGGCCATCTGTCATGGATGCTTTAATGGAGATTCCTGCATTGCAGGGGGTTGGACAATATCAGGGTTAGGCAACCTAAGGCCCGTGGGCCGGATGCGGCCCAATCGCCTTCTCAATCCGGCCTTCGGACTGTCCAGGAATCAGTGTGTTTTTACATGAGTAGAATGTGTCCTTTTATTTAAAATGCATCTCTGGGTTATTTGTGGGGCATAGGAATTTGTTCATTCCCCCCCCCCCAAAAAAAAATATAGTCTGGCTCACCACATGGTCTGAGGGACGGTGGACCAGCCCATGGCTGAAAAGGTTGCTGGCCCCTGGACTAGATGACCCTTGGGTCCCTTCCAACTCTGTTGTTGTTGTTTAGTCGTTTAGTCGTGTCCGACTCTTCGTGACCCCATGGACCATAGCATGCCAGGCACTCCTGTCTTGCACTGCCTCCCGCAGTTTGGTCAAACTCATGTTGGTAGCTTCGAGAACACTGTCCAACCATCTCGTCCTCTGTCGTCCCCTTCTCCTATTGCCCTCAATCTTTCCCAACATCAGGGTCTTTTCCAGGGAGTCTTCTCTTCTCATGAGGTGGCCAATGTATTGGAGCCTCAGCTTCACGATCTGTCCTTCCAGTGAGCACTCAGGGCTGATTTCCTTCAGAATGGATAGGTTTGATCTTCTTGCAGTCCATGGGACTCTCAAGAGTCTCCTCCAGCACCATAATTCAAAAGCATCAATTCTTCGGCGATGAGCCTTCTTTCTGGTCCAGCTCTGACTTCCATACATCACCATAGCTGCCAAGTTTTCCCTTTTCTCGCGAGGAAGCCTATTCAGCATAAGGGAAAATCCCTGTAAAAAAGGGATAACTTGGCAGCTATGTACATCACTACTGGGAAAACCATAGCTTTAACTATACGGACCTTTGTCGGCAAGGTGATGTCTCTGCTTTTTAAGATGCTGTCTAGGTTTGTCATTGCTTTTCTCCCAAGAAGCAGGCATCTTTTAATTTCGTGACTGCTGTCACCATCTGCAGTGATCAAGGAGCCCTTCAGAACTCTAAGATTATATTATTCTATGGGATGTTCCTGGAGGCATCAGTAGAGGGGCACAATGGCAGCAACACGCTCCTAGCAGCAGTGCTATACACAGCAAGATGGGGTGGAGTGAGAAGGCATTGAGGCTGAGTGGTGATTGCAGCACTCCATCACAGCTTCTTCCACCAACCCAGAGCTCCTCTTGCCTCACCACTACCTCACTCCACCCCTGCCCCATGTTGGTGAGTGTATCTCCCTTGGCAGGCAAGTGCAGCACTAGGAAAGTGTTGCTGCCACTCCATGTGGCCTGTATATAAGGCCCCATGGTGCCTAAACGTTTATGCCTGACGCATTTGGCCAAATGCCTGAAGAGGACTTTTTGTGCAATCTGAACACTTGTGCTTTCACAGTTTTGCAGAATGAGCTAGAGGTTTTCTGGAGGGTGCCTCTTGGAGGAGAGACTCCATTATTATGATGTGCCATGATGTGATGAGTCATGGTTGACCATAGCTTAGTCCTACCTGGATGACGAAGTTGGGTAAGGGGCACTAGGACATTCTAAGCATGTTGGAAAGCTTGAGGGCATACATCCAACCACATGTTGGTTGGATGCAACCTGTGCACTAAAACTTGCTATACTTATTATTATTATTATTATTATTATTATTATTATTAATAATTTCAAAACCAAAAAGAAGAAACAAAGTACAAGCATCAAATTCAAAATTCATATTCATATTCTAACTTAAACCTATTACATGAATTACCTAAATTAAAATATACATAATTACTCTAGGCTTCCTTTTACTATATGTAAATACAACACAATTAGAAAATTCATATTTTAGATTCCCACATGCCCCCCACTCCCCTTCACCCATGTGTGATCTCAGTATTTTACTTCTTCCATCTTGTTGTGTTGTTATAGTTTAATAATTATTCAATTAATTCTATCGTTCTTTTCTTGCTTTTCTGCAAATTTTACCCATTATCTATTAATTTTTCAATTCCAGAACAATGTTTTTTCATGTATTCCTTCACACCATCCCACTCTTTGATTATTCTCTGATTTGTTGTTGTTGTTTAGTCGTGTCTGACTCTTCGTGACCCCATGGACCAGAGCACGCCAGGCACTCCTGTCTTGCACTGCCTCCCGCAGTTTGGTCAAACTCATGTTGGTAGCTTCGAGAACACTGTCCAACCATCTCGTCCTCTGTCGTCCCCTTCTCCCAGTGCCCTCAATCTTTCCCAGCTGCATCAGGGTCTTTTCCAGGCAGTCTTCTCTTATATTTTTAGCTTCTCATGCTTGTAGCTTCGAGAATACTGTTTTAGCAAACTCATGTTTTAGCAAACTCATGTTTGTAGCTTCGAGAATACTGTTCTCTGATTTGAGTGGCCTCTGATAATTGCCATCAATTGGTCTACTCTATTGCCTTGTGTGAAATTGGGAAGGACCAACTTTCCCACTAGTGTCTTCCAAGCTGACGTTTCACATCTGATCCTTTCTCCGGTGAAGGCAGTTGCAATATATATATTCCTGCTCCCAACCCCCTGGAGCCCCCAAATCAGCCTAGAAAACCTAAAGACTAATACAGTTATCCAGACAACATTAGTTATTCTGAAAACAAATCTCATGGAACAGGTGCAAATTAGGTAGCAGCCTCTAGCAGGCTACAGCTGCAGTTCCTGCTGCTTCCCCATTATTTTGTGCTAATCTATTTATTAAAAAGGAAAGGAGCACAAGTAGAGCCTCAGGTTCCCGCAAGTTGTGTCAGTTAATGATATTTACATCTGCCCTGCTATGAATTATCTCCATGAAATCCAAGGATGGAAATGTGAGTTCAGAAAGTAGCAACCGTGTAGAAACTAGCCTGCCTACTGCACAAAGGCAAAATGGGCATTCACTGCTCTACCTGCTTTTGCCTCTGGCCCTTCCCACCATTGGCATGTGCCTCTTGCTAAGTATAATGGTTTAATTACACTGAAATGAGAATGCCAAAATGTGTATTGGTGAAAAGTTTTAACATGGGGCTTTTCAATGAGGCTATATTGAAATCATAGAGTTGGAAGAGACCACAAGGACCATCCAGTCCAACCCCCTGCCAAGCAGGAAACACCATCAAAGCATTCTTGACATATGCCTGTCAAGCCTCTGCTTAAAGACCTCCAAAGAAGGAGACTCCACCACACTCCTTGGTAGCAAATTCCACTGCTGAACAGCTCTTACTGTCAGGACCTTTAATCATGTGATGAAGGTACTGAGTTCCAAATGTGCCTGCTTCAAAGGTGAGGTCTTTTCAGTCTCTGAATGCTACAAGTAGAACAATGCATTTAAATGGCTCTCCAACAACTGCTCAGCCTAAGGCCAATAGAGGCTGGAATGGGGGAGAGAATCTTTTATTTCTAAGAAGATGCTGAACAGCACAAGACATTGTATGGATATTTGGGTTGTATCTTTGATGCTTATGTTCTGTTTCTGAAGAGTTCTGCCAGTAAAAGTTTGAATAATATTTTATGGGCCTGGATGATTTCTCCCAAAAGGAGCCAGTTATTATGTTTCCAGTCACTTCAAACTGCACAATCTGCAACACCTCTCATACAGTTGCTCAGAATAGAATGAGACTCTTGAGCTGATATAGTTCACTGGACAACAATGGATGCAGGCTGGGAGTGGTTTTCCCAGCAATGAAGTTAAGTGGGTGACTTGGGCAAGACACTCCCTTTCAGTCTAGCTCAGTGATGGCCAAACCTGGCCCTCCAGGTGTTTTGGGACTACAACTCCCATCATCCCTAGCCATAGCTGCCAAGTCTCCTGCTGAAAAATGTGGGGTCAGCAGCGGCGTGGCACCAGAAGTTGCTTCTACGCATGTCTGGACATACGTAGAAGCAACTTCTGGTGCCGGTGCTGCCCAATTTCCGGTGCCCAGACATGGGCAAAGCGGCACCCGAAATCGGTTCTGCGCATGTTCAGACATGCGCAGAAGGAGCCTCCCTGGCAGGTAGGAAATCAGGGGATTTACGGGATTTTTTTTTTTCTATTCGGGATAACAGCAGGAAACGGATTAAAATCCGGGGGTTTCCCGCGAAAAACGGGAGACTTGGCAGCTATGTCCCTAGCTAACAGGACCAGTAGTCAGGGATGATGGGAATTGTAGTCCCCAAACACCTGGATTTAATGTGATTTGATTGGATTGTTAAAATGGAAAATTTAATAAAAATTGTTTATAAAAAAAGAAAAGAAATAATGCATAGGGGACTTTGTATGTTGTCTAGTCCCTGTGTGGTTCCATAATAAAGAACCGTAACAATAGAGAGCAAGGGCTCTGAAGCTGCTCATCAACAGCACCCACCCAGACAGCAGACGGAGGAGATACCGAGGCCATCTGGACCTAGCCCTCCCCACTATGCTGAGAAGGATTGTCTTTCTATTTGAATTAGTCATTTCCAAAGGCGAATCTATCCCAATGAATTGCCACTTGCGAATGCTATGCAAATCCATGCCCATATGCAAATGCTATCCACATCTTTTATGGTGGTACATTTTCACTCTTTTAATTTCTGCAGCACATAAGTGGCTACCTTCTGCCCAGGGTAGCTGTCTCACACAACCTCAGGGCAGATAAGCGCTTTCCTTCACAACTATTAGCAAATATTTGATTCCTAAGATCTGCAAATAGCACTCGGGCAACAATTGCAAGTTACAGAAGCTCAGTGCGTTTGCCCAGTCCCCAGTCATTTGAGAAGGTCCCAAAACGCCAATCCAGTAAGCTGCTGTACAGCACAGCTGTGCCAAGCTAAAGCTGGTGAAAGCGCTGGGGTTATTAGCATCCAAATCACTGTGGCAGGCCAACATCCCTTCTCCTATGCCTTTATCCAGCACTGTTCCATTGAGTGGCTTTTTGAAACAGCATAAATAATTCACCTAATAATTGCATGTTTGAGGTTTCTGCTGTGTTTTCAAAAAAAAAAAGTCTCAGATACAATAAATGCTATGGCTTGTGAATGCAAGAATCATGACAAGCCTTCCCACCCCAGGGGAAATATTTTCCCCCATTGTTATTAATCAGATCCCATGCTGTATTATAGACCCAAAGAGCAGAGTGAATGAAAATTCAAATTAATATAGTGGTATAATTCAGAGCGAGAAATTATATTGTACTTGAGGGAAATGTATTGGTACATCGTTGACTACAATCGTGTTTGATTGATGCTGGGTCTACCCCTCTGTCTGCCTAGAAAAGGTTTGAGCGGACTGGTTAAGTACGGACTTCTGGAACCAATTATACTCATACCTCTGGTTAAGTACACTTCAGGTTGAGTACTCCATGGACCCGTCTGGAACAGATTAATCCACTTTCCATTACTTTCGCTTCAGGTTAAGTACGCTTCAGGTTAAGTACAGACTTCCGGAACCAATTGTGTTTGTAAACCGAGGTACCACTGTAGTCCAAAAACAGCTGGAGAACCAAGTTTGTGAGCCTCTGCTCTGGAATTAGACCAAAAAGCCAGCATCTACTCCAGGCATCCCCAAACTTCGTCCCTCCAGATGTTTTGGACTACAATCCCCATGATCCCTGACCACTGGTCCTGTTAGCTAGGGATCATGGGAGTTGTAGGCCAAAACATCTGGAGGGCCGCAGTTTGGGGATGCCTGATCTACTCCATCATCCCATTTGACACAGGCCAAACCAGGTGGCTATGGGCTAGGCCCAGTTTATGCAAACCAGCTTGGCCAAGCTAGGGCCATCAATGGAACAATGAAGGGTCATTGAGGAGAGGAACACTTTAGCCTGTTTTTTTTTAAGGTATTACCAAGATGATGAGGTGTATGTTTGAGGGGACAGGAAAGGGGAGTTGGGAAGCAAGGGGTCTTCTGGGAGGAAGAAGGATGGAGCTGGACTGAGATCCACCTCTGGCGTGTGCTGGCTGCAGGCAGCTTATGTTGCTGCCTCTTGGAATGACCGTGCCGTAAGATCTGGACCCCCTCCATGCAGACTGAAGGTGTAAATAGGTGAATAAACCTAAAACACTGTTTATTCACCCACTGTGCCTGGGTCCCCATGCACTCTTGCCACTGCTTGGCAGAGAGAGTAGCAGGCACTGGCTTTTGGTAAACAATATGTACCTTGCATATGATAACATCGCAATAGTTTTCCACAGTGTTTCGTCTCTGTGCATCGGTAGCATCTGGAAGGAGAAATCTACATGAATGGCAAGTAACAACAACATCTCCCTTTGTAGTCCACACTTCATCCCAAGGTCTCAGGCCGGAAGGGAAGGATGGAAGAGTGGTCCTCCTCCCTCATTTCTGCCCTGCTGGAGAGAACTTCACAGGGCATGAGGTGGTTCAACAGCCTTTCTCCTTCCCTCCACCAGCCTTTTCACCCAGGGGCCCCCATTATTTATTAATTAAACCACTTTACTTCCCACAGTACACAAAGAACTATCCCGAAGCATGACACCATATTGCAGCCAACTGTTTAGGCATCACGCCTGACACCCAGCCTAATCTATTGCATCTTCACCCAGAAGTAAGTGAGTTCAGTGTGACTACTTCCATAGCAAATGTTCATAGCATTGCAGCCTTAGCTACACAGAACCTATACTAACATCTCTATAAGACCACCTCGGAGGTTGCATGCAGGAGGTGAATTTCACAATACTTTCTCCTGTCCTAATGGGGAATCCCAGGGACTAGTCTCATCTTTTAAGTTTGCAAGAACTTCGTGCATCCCTTGCAGCCTTCCACCTAACATGTGCACTATAGCACACATTGGTTGGTTTGAGAACTGCACCACAGAATCAGGAAAAGTGCAAATTTCAAAGGATAGCTGTGTTCCATTCAGTTCATGTGCTGGTTTGAGAAGTTCAAATCAGGCAGTTTCTCATTAAAAGGCAAACAACACTGAACCTCTCCCCCCCCCCCTGTAAACAAAACTCCTAAAGCCATCACCATCACCTGCAGTTCTTCTAATGATCACATCATTAAAACAATAATGAAAGGCCAGATCAACTTTCAGAAAGCATTCATAGGCCTGAACCTTTCTGATGAATAGCATCGTTTTTCTTAAAGAGGAAAAATGAAGCTATATACATATATCTCCCTGCCCTCCTCCAACACAGTGTTCATTTGGTACAGTAGTTATTCTGGTTTAATTGTCCATTAGACTCTTGTAATGTGATTCTGCTAGGGTGCTGCTGCTGCTGCTGCAGCTGGGGTTTTGTACGGTCGTTGCTTTTTGGATACTGCATGGCAGATGCAGTTTTCAGGGAGCAATGTTTCCCCACAGAGCTAGTGATTTTAATTTACTAACAGTAATATCGCGCGTGCACACACACACACACACACACACATCTTGCTTTTAGCCACTCACTTGTGCATTCATCACCACATGTAGTTAGGGTTGCCAGACTCAATAGAGGACAGGACTTCTGTGCCTTTAATTGCCCTGCTCTCTTTTGAGTCTGGAAACCTTAAAGAGAAACCAGCAGACCCTTTGTTTAATTTCCAAGCAAAGGACCTGCTGCTTTCTCTTTAAGGTTTCCAGACTCAAAAGAGAGCAGGGCAATTAAAGGCACAGAAGACCTGTCCTCTATTGAGTCTGGCAACCCTACATGTAGTTCAGATTCCCAAAAGGCTATCCTTGCAACCAGGAAACAAGTAGGCGTGGAAAAGCTGGATGACAGCAAATTGGTCACTGGTTATGGGGCTATCAAAAACATGTCTGAAAGGTTAGGACAGCAGAGGGAGGTTCTACCAGCAACACGCAGGTGTAGCAGAGCACAGAAACCAGTTGTGTAGCTGGATCCTATGCAAATTTACTCAGATGTAAGTTCCATAGGTTTTTCTAAGCACTCCTGTGTAAATGTGCTCTCAGGAGTGCAACATTCAGCCCTGACCTCTGTGTGCTTACTGATAAGAAAAGTGGTACTGAATTCAATGAGACTGGTTTGCACTTATTTACTTATTTATTACAAGTTGGACCCTGTTTTTCACTTCACAATGAAAATACAACATAGCTAAAAAAAATATTGTGGGAGATACACATGATACAATTAAAATAAGTCACAATATTAACAGAATCCACAGCAACAGAGAAAAATCACAGAGGTGGCAGTAGGAACGTAGTAAAGAAAATGGACTTCCAAAGGCCTTATAGAACAGAACTGTTTTTATTCCGCAGTGGGAAAAACAGGAAAGGAAGAGACATAGCTCAATGGCTCAGCATTTGCTTTGTCTTCAGGTATTAATTTATCTGACCAATAATCATTATTTCAATGCTACCCTTCAGTTATCTTCCCTGAGTGGTTTACAAAAAGACTAAAACAATTGCAATGTGCATTCTTTTCTATGAACCCCCACAATGGGACTATTGCATTATTGCTAATGGTGAACTGCAAAAACCTCGTGATTTTGCCACACCACCTAATTTCTGTTACATAACCTGGAGCACCAAGGGTGGCCTGAGACATTTCTGCACCTGAGGCAAAATGTTCTGTTGCCATCCCCATGAGAGCAGATATGAGACTCTGTAAGCGCTTCCCCTCAAGGTTGTGTGTGTGTGTGTGTGTGTGTGTGTGTGTGTGTGTGTGTGTGTGTACACCCTCCCCTCTTGCTGAAACTTGGTGAGAGGGGACATTCTGAAGAGCTTTAGCATTAGCGTGCCTCCACCCCTAGGGATGGGGGCAGGGGGAGACCATCACCAAAGTGGGACTTCTCCAGTGATAGCATTTCCACTGCCTGAGGCAGCTGCTTCACCCTGCCTCATCTGTGGGATGGCTCTGTAGAGCTCTTAGGAAGAGACTGTAAAGGCAAAGGCAAAGGACCCCTGGACACTTAAGTCCAGGCAAAGGTGACTATGGGGTTGTGGCACTCATCTCACTTTCAGGCTGAGGGAGCTGGCCTTTGTCCACAGACAGCTTTCCAGGTCATATGGCCAGCATGACTAAACCACTTCTGGTGCAATGGAACACATTGATGGAAACCAGAGCACACAGAAACTCTGTTTACCTGCCCATCAGAGTGGTACCTATTTATCTACTTGCACTCTGACGTGCTTTCAAACTGCTAGGTTGGCAGGAGCTGGGACAGAGCAACGGGAGCTCACCCCGTCGTGGGGATTCGAACCGCCAACCTTCTGATTGGCAAGCCCAAGAGGCTCAGTGGTTTAGGCCACCCGCGTCCCTAGGAAGAGACCATAACTCAGTGGAGAGCATGTGCTTTCTATGTAGAAGGTCCCAGGCACAGGTGTCCCAGGGTTCCAAGGGACCAAAACACTGTAGACCCCCTCAATTTTTTAGCCCCCACCCCGATTGTTGAAGATAGATGTGGAGTGACATCAGGACACCGTGTGATGTCAGGACATCATGTCAGGCCCCCTCAATGTGCTTCAGAAGATGGCGCCTCTGGACCAAGGTCCTTTCCCGGTAGATGGCTGAGGGAAACTCCTGTCTGTAATCTTGGGAGAACCGCAGCTGGACAGTCCTGAGCTGGATGAAGCAATGATCAGACTCCGTTCCTCTGTTTCTATTTCAATTTCACCCTTTCAGCATTTTCAAGAGGATATCCTGGGATCCTCAGTGTCAAAGACTCCAAATGAATAAAGTCTCATATATAGATATGGATGATAAAGATATATGGCTTTCATTTTCTTCAACTGAATATCCACTTGGCAGAGACGGCGACAGACTAGAAACAGAATTTGACCAGGGCCTCAGGCTTAAACAAAAATTATATCAGATACTTCAAAAGCAGCTGTTGTTTATAACTCATTTTTCTTTATTATCTGGTTTTTTTTTTTAAAAAAAAAATCCTAACCCTGATGCTTGGATTAACATTTTTAATGTTTCTTTGATACACAGGGTGGTATGAAGCAGATCAAAGCCATGAAGTTTCGAGTGAAGCGCCATGCCTTCTCCATGTCTGGCCTTCCCTCTTGAAGAAACGAGTGGAGGGCGACATCTGCTGGAGAGGATAAGGCCTTTTGAAGCAAAGCAAAATTTAAACCCCTCACCCACCCACCAAGGTAAGGGTTGCTGGAATGGGAATGTGCAATTCTTCAGCTAGAATCCTACTGTTTTACCTTAACTGTATATCAGAATTAATGGTAACCACAGTGACTGCAAACAAGGCTTCCTCTTAACTATGAAAGCCTGAGATCCTGGATTCAAATCTTGGTTAAGAGGGAATGCCACTGGCAAAAGAAACTGGCACCAAAGGAGGGGAGGAGAGGGCAGCCCTACGCCTCCCAAATATTATGTTGCATGATCTGCTTTTAAAACTACCGCTCATTAGTTTTTAACTGGTCTAGGTTCTGCTTGTTGGTTTGTTTCCCACATTGCATTTTGTCTTGTTTATGTGTTGCCTTTTGGCTTTTTTTGTACTGTATCACACAAACCCTTCAAGTGTCCCTATTTTCCAGGGACAGTCCCAGATTTACAGAAGCCTCACCAGTTTCTGATTTGATCCTAGAATGTCCCGCTTATCCTTTTTTTAAAAAAAACACACAAACCCATTTATTCAAAAGTTACAATACAGCTTTGCCCACTGCCATAATACCACAGAATGATCACTCCAATCTTCAATTGGATTTTTCTTAGGATTTCCCCAATTTCATAGGAGAAATGTTGGGGAGGGTATGGAGTTATCTGACCCCGGAGTCATCTGAAGGCAGTGTGATGATTTCCTCCAATAATTATAGCCATTGCTTTCTAAAAAAAAAGAAATGTTTAGGGGTATTCTCATTTTGACTCAAGAAAACCACCAATTTATAGTTCAAATCAGGGAAAATAAATACAGTAAATGGACAAAAGTACAAAGATTCACAAAATCTTTAGGGGTATGTGTACCCCTGCATACCCCCAGAAAAAAAGCACTGATTATAGCAATAATAAATGGTGTCCAAAAGGTGGGCGGGTGTGAGGCTAAGACATACAGACCTTGCAATGAATTCATTCTGAGGTTACTGATTGAAAACATTCAGTTGGATTATATTCAGATATCAAGCTTTGCGAGTTCTCGTGAGCAGAAATGCTTGTTGCTCACAGCTGCCAGCAAAGCAGGGAAGGTTGAATTTCACAATAAGCTGCTTGGAAGTTGAATGCATGCTGAATTGCTGGATGGGCTTAGCTAAATTAGAAAAAATACAGGGAGAAATGGGAGAAGTGATACCAGGCAAGCCAAGAATGAAGGCAAAAGGTCTTGTTTATGGAAATCTACTAAATTGGTCTAAAGCACTGGCATTAAGATCTAATGTCAGTGTAGAAATACGTTGGGCAAAGTGGAAAAAGCCCACATTTTGATGGAACGTTTCAGTTCACATTTTGTTTTAGAAAGAGGCAGATCAGGTAGGTTCGGCTTAGATCATGAACCAAACCAAATTCCACCCCCCATCCCATCTCCCAGTACTATTTTCCTAGAAAAAGAGGTGTGGGAGCTCACCATGAACACCTCCCTTGTTCTCTTAGAATGGCAATGGTGCCCACCTGAGAGTTGCCAGAACTGAGAAAAATGCCCTAATTCTCCTGTTTGTGCAGGGAACGCGGGTCGACAAAACCAGGAAAAAGACGAAGAAGAAAATCTTCAGCATCACTGTTTCACAACTCCATTGTGAATTTTAAAGATAGAGGAGACAGGGACGTAGCCAGGATCAAAATTAGGGGGGGCAAGGGGCGAAGTCAAGGCACGGGGGGAGGGACCACGAAATCGGGCTGCTCCGACCCCCTCCTCCCCCTCCGCGATCGGCAGGGGCGAGGGGGCACCAGTATCAGCCCAAAATTGGGCTGTTCCGATCCCCTCCTCCCCCTCCGGATCGCTGGCTTCCCCTCCACCCGCCCCACAGCCAGCCAGGGAGAAGGGAGCCGTGCAAAGCTGGCTGGCTTTCCTTCCACCCGCCCCACAGCCAGCTGGCTAGAAGGGACGTCTCCCTTCTCCCTGGCTGGCTGTGGGGCGGGCGGAGGAAAAGCCAACCAAATGCTTTGCGCGGCTCTGGGGCTTTCCCTCCACCCACCCCACAGCCAGCCAGGGGGAAGGGAGACAGCACCGGGCGGCGGCGGGCAGCGGGGCAGGCTGGCCACCAGTGGCCCTGCTTCTAGGGGAGGCAACTGCCCCCTCCTGCCCCCCTGCCTACGCCCATGAGAGGAGAAATCTCCAGGTTATGACCTGTTAATTCTATAAGCAGGTATAGGTAAAGGTAAAGGGGCCCCTGACCATCAGGTCCAGTCGTGTCCGACTCTGGGGTTGCGGCGCTCATCTTGCTCTATAGGCCGAGGGAGCCAGCATTTGTCCGTAGACAGCTTCCAGGTCATGTGGCCAGCATGACAAAGCTGCTTCTGGCGAACCAGCGCAGTGCACGGAAACGCCATTTACCTTCCCGCTTGGGTACCTTCTACTTGCACTTTGACGTGCTTTAGAACTGCTAGGTTGGCAGGAGCTGGGACCGAGCAACGGGAGCTCACCCCGTCGCAGGGATTTGAACCGCTGACCTTCTGATCAGCAAGTCCACAACACCACCTGGGTCCCATTATAAGCAGGTATAGGAACAGCTATACCTGACTAAGGTATTCTGCTTGCCCCGTGCCTAGAAAATATGAGTCAAAGCGGTTTTCTGCTCATCCTGGCTTTCTAGGAACAGGTCCGAGACATTTTGTGTTTGCCTCACAGGTTTCCCCTGGAAAACATGTTCTTTGGCACTGATTTAGAACTTACGACAATCCGTGTAAGACCTAATTACCCAAATGTAAAATAGTGTTTCTCCTTGTTTTGGACCTGGTTGCATTCTTGCAGCAAAAGCAGATAAATCATATTACAGTGGGTTGAATCCTGTGCTGGTTTTTATTTTAGAAAAGGGGGTGCTGGAACTCACAATGGCACCTACTCGAGAGGTGCCAGAACTGAGTTCTGGAGAGTTCTGTCTGAAAAATTTGCCTAATTGAATCTGAAGAAAATCATGCTTACAGTAGGCCTATTGAAATCAGTGGAAATGGCACATTTAAGTCCATTGATTCAGTGGGTCTTCTCTGAGTTTGACTCAGAATCAGCCCGATATTCTGAAAACAGATATGCATGACTTAGAAAACGGTCTTCATTTTTGGATGCTGCCTATGTAATTTAATTTTGATTTATGAAAACATAAATGAATGGACGAAAAAGATAGGATAATAAAAAGTAAGACAAATTAGTTAATTCCATGCCATTCTCCACTCCCCAACATCTGACCACATAACTATTCTGTCTATGAAATAATGTGTAGGGGTGACTGAGTTCAGTGCATATTAAAGCAAGAAATCAAGATAGCAGATTACACTGAGCTACAATAGTGGAATAAAGTGAAGGTGTTATACCATCAAAGAGAGTCATTTGGAGTGGAACAATAGTCTAGAATGGCATTAAACTTCCCTCTAATATCAGATTGGCTCTTCACATGATGTGCAGTCTTGGCTTGTTAAATATGAATAGAAGAGAGCCTGAATAAAGGGGGATGTCATGAATTTGTAATATCTGCTTTTGTTCCATCGCCAGAGAAGTTCTATTTGCCATATATATCAGTCCGCTGGAGGAGACCTCAGGAATATTCACTATATAAGCCAGTGCAAATTTAATAAGAATAACATTTCCATGTATTTCTTCCCTTCCAAACAACTGTATTCAGTTCGATCCTACTTAATATGTATTCATTTTCATATGCTAACATCAATCTTTGCAGCACAGTGCGAAGATGAAAGAAGCAAAATTAGCTGGGCGGCTTCTGCTCCTGAAACAGTTTGATGCATAAGATCCCTTCTGAATCCAGAGTACTGTATCATTCAAATGTTACCACAGAAATGTAAGGTGCTGGTGGATATGAGAAGTGACCAATGAGCCAAAATGGCAATTGATTTTCAATCTCTCTCTCTCCAAATAAGGCATTAATGGGGAGTTAAACCACAGACCTTTGGGCTTGCCGATCAGAGGATCGGCAGTTCGAATCCCCGCAACGGGGTGAGCTCCCGTTGCTCAGTCCCTGCTCCTGCCAACCTAGCAGTTCGAAAGCACATCAACGTGCAAGTAGATAAATAGGTACCACCCCGGTGGAAAGGTAAACAGCATTTCCGTGCGCTGCTCTGCTTTGCCAGAAGTGGCTTTGTCATGCTGGCCACATGACCTGGAAGCTGTACGCCGGCTCCCTCGGCCAGTAAAGTGAGATGAGCACCGCAACCCCAGAGTCATCCGCGACTGGACCTAATGGTCAGGGGTCCCTTTATCTTTACCTTTAACCAAGGTCATAGCTGCACATCGAAGGGACTAGATCCCAGAAAATCATAGAACTGGAGAGTTGGAAGGGACCATGAGAGTCATCTAGTACAACCCTCTGCAATGAAGGAATCTTTTGCCCAAACCCACCACCCTGGAATTAAGAGTCTCATGCTCCACCAACTGAGCTCTGACAGTCATCACTTCCCCCAAAGAATCCTGGGAATTGTAGTTCAGGTGCTGAGAGTCGTTAGGAGATCTTTATTCTCCTCAGGGAGCTACATTTCCCAGAGTTCCCTGGGCAGAGGGACTGACTTTTAAACCACTCTGCAAAGTGATGCTCCTGAACTATCCTTTCCAACTATTACTCCTTGATTGTATTTAGATCTCACCATTCTCCCCTGACAGTTAAAACTTCTCTCTATCATGCCAGTAAGGTCAAAGGAGAGGAGCTAGACAAAGAATGACCCAAGAAGTTCTCAACGGCAGAACAGGCAGAAGATAACAAGCGGTATGTTACAACGGCTGTGAAGGTGAATGAAGGCTGCAGCAGATAAGAATCTACCGGTCATCGTGATACTCATGCCATCGGAATAGAGCCTTACTGCGAAGACTGTGCATTGGTCAGTGTGCACTGATCTACACACATAAACCAAATTCACGCACAGACGTCTTCCAAAAACCCATCCCAAACCCAAACCCCAAAAGTCCCATGGTGATTGGCAAATGGTAACGGGGGCAGGACCGTGAAATCTGGAAGCTCCTCGTCATGAACCAGCACATGGGCGGTGGATACAGATTCAGTCACTCTGACTCAAGTAATGAGGCAATTGAACAGCTCAGCAGTTGTATCCATGAATCAGAACCTATGTCCCTACTGTGGAAGGACGTTTGGATCCAGAACTGGCCTCCACAGTCACCTACAGACTTGCTGTTAAAACCGTGTTTATGGAAGACAATCTTACTCAGCTACAAGTGATCGCCAAAGAAAGAATAATAATATACAACTGTAAAACATAGGTTGCTATGTTAACGGTATGAATCTAGGGCCCATAAAAAGAAAGCAAACTTTTGAATATCTGCATCAATATTCTTTGCATATATTTGATCAGTAAGAAGAAAGGGACCCACAACTGGAGGAAGCAATGAAACAGCAGGCAGATGGCTTCTCAAGCAGCACATATAGTTAAGAAATCATTTGCAATAATGTGGGAAATAGATGTGATAGCATGTCTCACAGTATAATTAAATGGAGTCCCCTATTCCACTCTCTCCCTCTTCCTCGCACACACAAACACATACCTCTGCAATTTATGAAATTCTCGCACATTATAATCCTGTGTAGAAGAGTAACTCAATGAAGGCACCAACCATTTGTTCTCCAGCCTTGAGCGTTTACATTAAAGTGGCATAAAGTGATTTCAGGACATTAGCGTTTGAAATATTCTCCCCTGCAAGTATGTCCTCCTCAACACACACACACACACACCATCTCCATTCTTGTTATGTGGGGAGGGGAAATCAGTTTTCTCTTCTTAATATCTAATATAGCCCTAAGGAACTGCAGCAGAAGTGAGAGCACGGCTGCTACCTATAAATAATGTGCTTCTGTTTTTGGTGGGTGGGCCTGGAGTTCTCTGCTGCATTTTGGATCTGCTAGTATTTATTTATTTTTAGTTAATTAATGAATACAACATGAGGACACAAAATAATTAAAAAAGAAAAGCAAAACAAAACAATAATCCCCATCCCACATACACATTTAGAAAGCCATAGGGTGTTAATCAGCCTGATTGAAAAGAAACGTTTTCACATGGTGCATGTAATGAAGGCACCAGGTGAGCCTCCTTGGGGAGAGCATTCCACAAACAGGGTGCCACCACAGAAAAGGCCCATTCTCATGTTCCCACCCTCCAGGGTTCTAGTGGAGGAGGCAAAGAAGGGTGCAATCAAGGGCAGTTGCGTCAACAGCCAGAGTCATTCAGATGTTTCAATCACATTCGGGTCATGGATGAGGGAGATCTTCCTCTAAGCTGACCTGGCATTTAGGAACAGCAGCCACAGACCAAGGGCTGGATGATATGACGATTCTCTTTGCAGCTTTTGTCTTCATAGGCATATTCCCCCCCCCCCAAAAAAAAAACCAAATTTAAAGACATACAAGTTAGAAACAATTTAAAACCATTTAAAATATTTTAGACAACTGGGGCAATAATAACAAAACCCGAAACCAGCTAAATGATGCAAATGTCTGATCAGCTGCCTCAGGTTTTGTAACCGAAGTCAGTCAGTGGAAGGGCTGGCTCCAGAGAGGGGCTGCTTAAAATGGCGCTCAGCCAGCCCCCTTACTCCTCTAGGCAGGGCAGGGAGAAGCCAGGAGGAGGGAGTGTGGTGGAGTCTCCTTCTTTGGAGGTCTTTAAGCAGAGGCTTGACAGCCATCTGTCAAGAATGCTTTGATGGTGTTTCCTGCTTGACAGGGGGTTGGACTGGATGGCCCTTGTGGTCTCTTCCAACTCTATGATTCTATGGAGGGAGGAGGCACCGCCACGGTGTGTGTGAGGGAGAGGAGGGGGAATTGAATGGCGCAGGAAAAAATGGCGCAGCTCGAATGAACAGAATCCCCACGCCAATCCACGGACAGTCCGCAGGCCAGATCCTGAAGGCAATTGGGCCTGATCCAGCCCACGGGCCTTAGTTTGCCGACCCCTGTCCTAGTCCATGTGGAAGAGGTTTGTGAGGCAGAGAACAGGTCCCTAGAGATTCCCAGTACAAACTTCATATGGACATTTTAAGAGGCTATCCCATCCAATTGTTCTGTGCCATGCATTTATTTCTGACGTTTTGTTCAGAATTGATTCAAAATGGGGAGGGGGGCATTCCATCACACGGCACATATTTTTACAATGTAAATTGCTTATGCGCTTCTTTCATTTGCAATATATATGTGTAATAAAAATAAGCAAGTGGTCAAATGGCAAAGGCTAGGAGTAAGGAATAAAGAGGTGTCCCAGCAGGATACACCACCTCCCCCGCTCCCTAGGACAATTGCTCCCAGAGCTGAAGTACTCAGGACCCCAGTAGTATGTAAAAATCCACTCTTTTGTAAACAGGCGTATTGAGCATTATATGCAAAGCCAACTGCAGAAAACAGGAAGGTGTCTCCTACAACTTAACTTGTGTCCCTGTTTCTTTAACGTTTCCATATTCTACCACCTACAAACTGAAATTGAAAAATGAACTTATTCTGCAATGCTGCCACAGTCAAGGATTGCTTATCAGCTGCTACTAGCAGATCCTATTATTTGATTAACAATCAGCTTGCCTGTTCAGTCAATCACTCCCTCTACTTTTTCTGCTTCCTCCGCCTGCCTGAATTCACTACACGCAGCTTTTGCAGGAGCAACCTTCCCGCCCCAGTTTACACGGCAACAGTGGAAAGGGAATTCATAGATGAACATGCAGCCAGCAAGGTTATATATAAGTCTGCATCATTCTGTGTAACTAACCCCTTCTTGTTGCTTCACTTACAGATTAGGCTTACAGGGGCACAGTTGCCTAGGACTATGAAATTCATTGTTCCTCATGCACGCAAAAAAGAGGTGGGGAATTAAATGGGTGTAGCAAAGCAATGGTGGTATAGTGTCCAAATCAAGGGAAGTAATAGTACCACACTATTCTGCTTAGGTCAGACCCCACCTGGAATTATTGTGTCCAATTCTGGGCAGCACCATTTAGGAAGGATGTTGACAAGCTGGGATGTGTGCAGAGGAGGGCAACCGAAATAACAACAACAACAATTTATTACTTATATGCCTGGGTTATATACTGGTTACTCCAGCTACTTTAAGGTGGCTTCCAACAAATTAGAACACAATAGGTTATCAAACATTAAGGGATCATGGGTCTGGAAACCAAGGAACAGTTGAAGGAGCTGGATATGTTTTGCTGCAATGCCAGAATATCAGCTAAAGCATCCATGACAGATGGCTATCCATCCTCTGGCTAAAAACTGCCAATGAAGGAAAGTCCATAATAGGGTGATGACTTTTTCATTTTTTTCTCTCAAAAATTATTTCCTGTAGCACAAATGGATGAACTTTTGCCTATTAATGACTAAAATGAGGTATATTCCATTGAAATATTTAAAAAGGTTACGCACAAACCATTTTTAATTTTTTAGTATGCCATTTTACCATTTCATAAAATTGTATTAACAATTCTATATATATTTTGTATCAAATCTGGACACAACACCACATTCCACAATGGGGAGTGTTCTTAGCAACATAGGGTATACAAATGTCACCCCTGCGCAAGGTAAAAGCCCCTTTTTGGGACCTCTAAACTCAGCCAGCAGACCCTGCCAGGCATGCTGGGAAAAGAACCTACAGGAGAGGTAGCAAAACATTGTCCTCTAGCGGCGTCTATACTGTTAATGCAGCTAAAAAAGCTTCCTTGTGTGTTTGATGACCCTATATAATGTTGTATATATGTGACTCTAAAGCTTGGGTTCAATTTTATATCTGCTTACAGTGACTTCAAAAATGGTCAAAAAACTGATAAATAAAACTTTTAAAATCATTAAAAAGGGGTTTTTTATCGAATCTCTTTGAAAGTAAGATTTTATCTAATCTTTAATGAAAGCTCATCAAATTATGATACAGGGAAATGAGGTTGTAAAAAAGCCATCACTCTAGTCCACAACCTCCCAAGGGAGACTGTCTAGACTAGATGACCCTTGGGGTCCCTTCCAACTCTACGATTCCACGTTCTTCTTTCACTGTTGGGGGCACTGTGCTTCTGAATGCCAGTTGTATGGAGAGTGCTGTTGCCTATCCAATGGGGCACTGCGGGAACAGGATGCCAGATGAGATGGGCCACTGGCCTGCTCTAGCAGGGCTCAGATGTTGAATTGTGTTTAGGAATAAGTCACTCAGTATGTAGAACTAATAAACCAGAAAGCATTACAAGAGCTCCTAAGGAATAGTCCTTTGTAGTCTGAAATGCAAAGAAAAGTGCATGGGACTGACTTTACAAATTTGCAGTATCTCATATCTAACAGTATTTTATTGCTGGATCTGCAGTTGTGTTTTTCTTTTCTAGTACTGAAGCTAATAGCTGATGTCTCCTGAGATGTTAGATTGAATACCTGCAAACTCAAAACAAGAAAGAAATGCCAAAAGTCTAAAACAAAAACAAAAAAACCCACTCCAGATTCTGTGAGCAGGATTTGATATTCGAACTTTCAAATGGTGAGATGCGCCAAATTCAAATATTTCTGTCAGCTGTGCAATCTCTTCTGCTAGGCCCTCAAATTAAGCAAACAGGGGAGAGGGGAAAGAAGCTGCATCCTTTCTTCTGTCATCCCTCCCCCCTCCCCCGGTTTTTCTTTGTCCCTCGTGGAAATGTGCCCTCTTTACTCTCAGCTTGTGGAATGGGCTCTGTCCAAACTTTTGTGGGCCGTAGCTCATGAAGAACGTTTCGGGTTCAATCCCCAGTGTCTTCAAGTAGGACTGGGAATCTTCTATGTCTGAAACACTGGAAAGCCAATGATAGTACAGATCACTGATCTTCAGCTTGTGGGTCGGGACAGGTTACCAGGTTATGACCTCATCTGAGATGAGTCACAAGGGCACCACTCCCTCCATACAAATACAGTCATACCTCGGTTTAAGTACGCCTCGGTTTGAGTATTTCCAGTTTAAATACTCCGCGGACCGTCTGGAACGGATTAATCCACTTTCCATTACTTTCAATGGGAAAGTTCGCTTCAGGTTAAGTACGCTTCAGGTTAAGTACGGACTTCCAGAACCAATTGCACTCATACTTCAGGTTAAGTACACTTCAGTTTAAGTACTCCACAGACTGTCTGGAATGAATTAATCCACTTTCCATTACTTTCAATTGGAAAGTTCGCTTCAGGTTAAGTTTGCTTCAGGTTAAGTACGGACTTCCAGAACCAATTGTGTTCGTAAACCAAGGTACCACTGTATTGGCTTTACAAGGTTAAGAAAAGGGTCTCTAAATGCATGTTTACGCTAATAATGGGTCCCAAGTTTGAAAAGGTTGGTGTAGATGCAATACTCAACTAGATGAACCAGTGAGCTGAATCTGGGCAAGGCAGCTTCCTAGGATCCTCTGATTCCAGGCTTCTAAGACCCTACTGAAAACAATGAAATATAGACTGAAGAGGAGTCTCTTAACTGGGCTGTTGATTCGAACTGTTTATGGGATAATAAATCATTGGTGATTAGATGCAAAATTGTCACGGAAATAATTGTTCAGCAGCATGAGCTTGCCTTTGATGTTGAGGCCTTTCTTTCTTTCTAGGATTAATACTGCCAGATTGAGGCTGTTCTATCATTTTATTCTGTGCCTGGAACAGCTACAGCCTAGCATGGTGTCTCCCAGAGGATTTAGGCTATAGCTATAGAAAACATATGGAGGACAGGAAGGCACTAGGTGAGTGAAGGCTGCTTTATAGTGTACTAGTGGTTTTCAGCCCGTTTAATAACGGGCGCTAGAATCCTGGGGTTCGGAGAAGCGCTTGCGCAGCGCTTCTCCGAACCCTGGGACCTGTCCTTGCTGTCGGTGGCAGGGGGACAGGAACAGAGGAGGAGAAAGCGCTGCTTTCTCCTCCTCCGTTCCTCTCCCGCAGCCGCCGACAGCAAGGAGACCTCCCAGGGTTCGGAGAAGCGCTTGCGCAGAGCTTCTCCGAACCCTGGGACCCGTCCTTGCTGTCGGCGGCAGGGGGACAGGAACGGAGGAGCGCTTTCTCCTTCCTTCCTCTCCCCCAGCCGCCGACAGGAAGGACGCGCGCACTCTCCCCCCCGCCTCCTCCAACCGCCGCTCCTCACGGGCCAGCGGTTGGAGGAGGCAGAGGGGGGGGAGAGTGCGCGCGGGCAGTCTCTGCTGTCCAATCCCTGTGTCTCTGGGGGACATGCGCAGTACCCCAGGGACACACGGGACAACTGGACGCAGGGACAACATGGAAATTATTATATAGGATGATTAAGTCTTTGGTATTAAGTTTGAGAACACAAGGAAGTTGCTGGTAAGGTAAACTGGGCACTTTATATTACCCAGTGCCATAACTAGAGTTGGGTGAATCTGTCTGTTACAGGTCCTTGTCATGTTTGCTCGCTTTTGCCCCCTTTTACCCATTATCACATTAAAGTGTGCTTTTTTAAAAAAAAAAGAAAAAGAAATCTAAAAATACATATTTAAATATGCATTTTAATAACAAGTGCATATGTTTTCTCTCATATTTGAGTGCATATGTTTTCTCTCATATTTGAGTATATATTTTTGTACAATGCTCAAAACTGTCTCACAGCATTCAAAAAAGTAGAAAATCGGGGGAGGGGGAGGTCTCCAAATTCTGATCCTCGTGTCAATCTGAGAGATGCGGATCAGATCATTCCATAAAGAATTTGAGATCCCCAAACATTTCAACTTGGAACTAGTTTTGGGTCCAAGCGAAAGTGTGTGTTGGGCAGAAGTTCCCCTGAAACATTCCACCTACACACACAATGAAATGATACCTCCTTCAGCTTTGGCGATCTTTTCAGGAGGTCGCAGAGCAGGGATAAAAATGTTCACATCCTTTAAGGCAGCAGCTGCCACCAGAAGTAAAAGTGTAGCACTTTGCACAGTGGGATCCCCGCCTTTATCTGGACAAGCAGTTTGCTAAGAGATGAAGAACAATCAAGCTTCCTCCCCTCCCAGAGTTCTGCTCTCTCTTTTTTAGAAAATGTCACATCCCAATGCTACCTTCACTGCAAAAACGAGCTGATGAAAACTGGTTTCAAACCTGGTCATAACTAGTACACTGTCATAACCGTGTAACATATGAGTTGCAGAAATCATAGAATCATAGATTTGGAAAGCACCATGTGAATCATCTAATCCAACCCCCTGGAATGTAGGAATGTGCAGGTGTCCCACACAGGAATCGAACCCACAACCCTGGCATTATCAGCACCACGCTCTAACTGACTGAGCTATCCTGCCAGTTGTGCATGGGTTGACTGATGTGGGGAATGATGGATAAAATATGGGGTTAGTTAAGAACCAGTGCGGTCAACCTGTTGAGGGACCTCTTCCAAAAATCCTAATTTTTCTCCTTTTGCATCCAATGATATTCTATGGCTGAGGCTGCAGTGCTGTACTGGGGAGTAAATCCCTTTCAGCATGAGACTTCCTTGTGAAAAAAAAGATGGATAGAATTGCACTCTTGATCTCTTTGTAATCGGTATATACCAGATTAAGGCTGCAATCCTATTCCTAGACCCACATATCTGGAATTTCTGAGTAGAAATATGTAGGATTGTACTGTGAATTGCTGGTGCTGCTAGACTGCAGCTCCCACCACCCCTTACTAGCTGGGACTGATGGGAGTTGAAGCCCAAAAACATCTGGAGGGGCCACATGTTCCCTGGGTAGGGTGCAGAAAGAGAGCCAATGAGAAGCTGAAGAAAGGTCATGTGGCTTGTCTTGCTACTCACTGGGCTTCTGGCTTTCCATCTACTATCTTAAAAGAGCGCCTTGCTATTTCATGTTGAACAGAAAGTATCACACAATGGCATAGTGTTAAAACAATTGTCAGTGCACTACGGTATGGGTTGCTACCCATTTTACATCCCTCTCTGGGTCATATCCAATGTCAGGCTAGGGGAATTCTATCCCACCCATGGTGGCAGCAAGAAACAGAGAAAAACAAAGAAGAGTTCTTACTGAGTTTATTCCATCATCACAGCGGGAGACAAAGGAATACAGTCAGTTTCCCATTAATGGCGTTGCTCCAAGTGAGCTCCTCCCCCCTCCCTTCCTGGCTAATTATCTCTGAGTCCTTTGCTCTTGCACTCTCAATGAATACGGGTTCTGGGAGAAGGGGGGTCAGAAATGCTCTCCAGTGATAAAATGTCAGCTGGTTGCTCTGACTCTGTCTCCTCCTTATCTTCTCCCAACACCTCCCAACTCTTCTATTCACCTGTCTCTGAGCTGTGACCTTCCTCAAACCATTGCTGTAATTCAATACTGCCTTCCTTTTCTACAGGAAGAGAAAGGAGGGGGCGATCTCCACCATTCCTCCTCAGTCGTGTTCCCTTCAATCCAGTCCCTGACATCCAAAGTATCACCTCATCCTGTCACCCCCATGCAACGATTACCTCCCCAGTCAGTCACATCGCTGTTGTGTCTAAGCACTTCTGCAGTTGGAACTTGGTGATTCAACAGCCAATTACAGAACTCTCTTTTTACTTAGACTAGCTAATGCCAACACATTCAGTGTAACTCAGAATTAACTAAGAGGAGGGAGAAGCTTGCTCAAATTTCATGGGTCTAACAGGTGAGCCGTCACTTGTGTGAATTGCATTTTTATGTCTCGGAGCTCTTTGCTTTAAGGGTCATAATATTTAACTAATAAAAGATAGGCCGTAATGTTAAGAGTACATACAGTAACTCAATTGATAGCCTTTTTTTTTATTGGAACAGATGTTGCTTCCAGATAGCCAGGGAATAAAGAAAGGATTCATTGTTTTGATGCCATCAAAAGGGCAGCAGCAATGCCGGTTGTAATTGCCATCTGCTGCAGTGCAGGAGCCACCCGAATGGTTCTTGTTTAACTTCCCCTCAAATCAGGCTAAAAGAGCCCCCTGGGATTTCTTCTCATTGGTAAAGGCGGTTTCCCTAATTAAGTTTTCAGTGGCCAGTATCACCTGCACCAAGTAATACAGAACTCCCTGCCTAAGGCAGCATTATGTTGAAAGGTAAATGATATTCCTGTCTTGCACATTCCTGTCATTACAGGTGGCTATAGCATTATATGTTGGTTCATCATTCAGCCATTTTGCAAAGTTTTGCTCTAGTAACATTTCTATGAAAATTGAAAGAATAAGAAGTCTAATTAGAAGTGTTGACATTGTATGGACTGATTCAGGGCAGCATTTTTAAACCAGGGCCTTCAAGTTGGCTATGTGATTGATTTAACTGATTTAACCCAGATGCCAACTTTGCTGCCACATACACCCAGACAACACCATTACTGGCCCCAACAACATCCAACATACCAACTCAGGACTATTTAATCGCTCATCTTCTAACATTGTGTATGCCATCAAATGCCAACAGTGCCCTTCAGCTCTCTATATTGGACAAGCAGGCCAAACCCTACGCCAAAGGATAAATGGACATAAATCTGACATCAGGAATCACAACACTTCAATCTCCCAGGACATTCTATACAAGATCTCAAAGCAGCTGTTTTATTACAGAAAAATTTCAGAAACAGACTGGAAAGAGAAGTTGCTGAATTGCAACTCATTAGCAAGCTTAAAACCATGGAGCCACCTGGAATGAACAGAGACATGGGATTCTTATCTCATTATGCATGATCAAGCTTTCCTTAGCACCTCAGCCCTTGCTCCCCCCCCCCCGCAAGACCAATTGCAGTCATTAACAGTCGTTAACAGTCATCTACAGGTTTACCACTCCTATCAGCCCATCACCCATTCCCATCACCCCCACCCTCTTAATATACATAAGGGTCTGGTGACTTCTGTTTCAGTGTATCTGATGAAGTGTGCATGCACACGAAAGCTCATACCAAAATTAAAACTTAGTTGGGCTTTAAGGTGCTACTGAAGGATTTTTTTTATTTTGTTTCGACTCAGACCAACACGGCTACCTACCTGTAATAAAAGAATTGTATCACCGTCCAGAACCATCACTTCCTGCATCCCACGATGCAGGATGGATAGCTGAGCTAGATCAGGGCCATAGTTTTGATTTGTTTATACTTATCACAACTATGGTCCTAATCGGACGTAAACTAAATTGGTAACAATGTGAAGGTCTGCATATTGGGACTTCATGTGCCTTACAGTAAGTCTGTTTCTGTGCATTGATCTTCCATGACAGATCAGGACATCACTGCTTTGCTTCACTTAAAAACAAAAAAAGACTGCTGCTTATACTATGTAATTATAATAGAATACAATATAAACGTATAATAATCTAGCATGCTTTTAAGCAGATGGAACTCACAAGTGCTACTGCTCTGGTATTTGACTCCTAGCTAGGAATGAGTCCTGCATCTTTGAGCATTGTAGAGGTTTTTTCCTTTCAAAACAACAACCAGCAAGTTAAAAATAAATATTTAAGGAAGGAAGGAAGGATGGTTTTACCATAGCCTGTATAATTTTATGTTGGCATCTCAATCCATTACAACCCAATTGTCTGTTGTTTTGCTTTATAATGCAAGAGGGCTCCCCAAAAGCTTAATTAACTTCATCTGCTGCATCAAAATATTACATATTATAGTTAATTTAGAATGCATCACCTTCTATCTGGAGAAAAATTAAGAAGGGAGGGAGAGGTAACAATACAGATTCAGAGGTAGTCAGAATATATCAATTATGTATATTAACATTCATTATCATACTAAAAGGCAGCACAAAGACCATGGGGAATTGTTGGGTTCATATAATTTCACTCTAATTATTCCAATTTACTGTAATTAAGTCAGCAGGGGGAAAAACCCAGCGAGAGAAACAGTAATGTCCCTTTTAATGCCAACTGACAGAAAGGTTTATTATTATTATTACGACTACAATGTTATTTACAAGATCTATATTTGAGACTGACAAAATACATCAGAGCTATTCTGACTCACAAAATATTTCTTTATAAACCAAGATCACAAATGGATAGCACCTGTTTGTGCAAAAAGATTTCTGTTCATCTGACAGCTGTTAGAAATGATAATTCAAGCACAGGACACCAAAAAGAGAGTTAATTTGTGACTGGTTGTGGCCAAAGATCCAGTGCATGCAAAGTGCTGGCTTTTGCTATCATGAGATGTGTCAGATCGAGACATGGTGGGTCACAGGAGTGACATTTGTGGCTGGCACCTTTCAACTGTATCTAGAGCAGGTATGTGGAAACTATGGCTCATGCTCTAGGCCTCCCCATTTGGACCACCAGGCCATTTTCTGAAAACCATGTCCACCCACCTGCCCCAGAGCTGATGTCATACTTAACATCTTGTGTGGGGCCAAGTACAAACATGATGCTAGCACAAAGCAAGATTGAACTCCCTGTGCACCAACTGTTGCACAGAGTTTTCGGTCTTGCTTGGTTCAGCTGCACATGCAAGCTCCCCATGGGAGAAGAACCCCAGTCCAGTGGAATAGTTGGTTGGGGGTGGGAGGGGGGATACTGTTACATGAAGACAAAAGTGGATGAAATTCACGTGAATATTCAGTGCAGTAACATCTATTGCCCTGTATCTCATACCCCTCAAAAGAGATGGAAGCTGCAGGTACATTGGTCTTGGGGACAAACACGGTACATGAATTTGAGACCTGAACCTTCCAGTGAAACGTTCTTTTCCTAATGCTAGTACTGACTCTGACCGAGAATGCATCTTACCCCCACTCGCCTATCTCCAATGTTAATCCTACTCAAAGCAGGCACATTGAAAATAATGGGCAGAACTAACATGCCTATTAATTTTAGAATCTACTCTGAGAATAGCATTGTTGGACATAATAACATAGTTTCAAGTAAAAGCATAGTATCCTCATCTATGGAGAGGGTACTATGAAGAAATTGACTGATATTGATTTGTTTTAAATCTCAAGGGATGCTTCAAAAACACAGGTATACAGTGAAAGAATGGATTGTGGTACTTCATGTCTCCTTCCATGATCGTCCTACCGGTAGTAGTTGTGAAACCTCATCTTCCAATTTCTGACCCTTTTTTATTTATTATATTTATAACCCATCTTTGTCCTCACTCCCTTCATGGAACTCAAGGCAACATATATCTCTGATGGTCTCCCCTCCAAGTTCTGACATGACTCATACCTGCTTAACTTTGGGATCTCTTGAAAAGAGCTGAAATAAATTTGGGAGCAAAAAAATCAATCACAAGACAATCCATCTGGCTTGAATTTACTTTCAAAAAAGTGTATTTATAGCGCCCTCTTTCCATTATCCACACCTTTGGCAACAATAATGTATAGTCTAGAAAATTTACATTGGGTGAAAAGGGGGGCAGCCATTCCTCCCCCCACCCCCTGCCTTCCAAAAGCAGTAGCACAGTGGTACCTCATGTTGCGAACGGGGTCCGTTCCAGCAGGCCGTTTGCAACATGAAAAGGTTGCAACATGAAACGCTGCATCTGCACATGCGCGTGACACAATACGGGGCTTCTGCGCATGCGCAATGTGCGATTTAGCACTTCTGCACATGCTCACAGGTTACGGACACGCCGAACCCGGAAGTAACCCATTCCGGGACTTCCGGGTTTGGCGCGTCCGTAACCTGAAAGACGCAACATGAAGTGGACGTATCATGAGGTATGACTGTATGTCATAAAGTCCCATCATTCCCAAGGGGGCTTTCATCTGGTCAAGGAATCCTTAGCATTAGTCACTGCAATCTGCAAGTGGCTGGGAGACCTGTTTTCCTGATTATTAAAAGGTAGGAAAAAACTGTTACAGTACATAGGCCTCAGATCACTTTGTGTATGTGTGCATGTGTGTGCACGCATCTGTGTGTGTGTGTGTGTGATACATGGTGTACCATATTGATTCTATGCATACACATTGCAGGGGAATTCTGATGGTACTCTGGAAGCTATTTTTCAAGGAAACTTGTCCACTATTTCTTATTTTCTCATTGAGGAACCGTCCCCCCCCCCCCCATAAGCCTCTAAAGAACACAAGGCTCCCTGGAACAACAGAAAACCGGTGATCTGCCCAAATGCCAAACCTCTGCATAAAAGAGTGAATAATTCATCTAATAAATGGTGCTTTGAATGTTTTTATGCAAGCTCAGCTTAATGGACCCCCCCCCCCCTTGTCTATTTACTATCAAGCAAACTCAGCTAAGTACGGATAGGAAATGTAACAAATTTGTCCTACGGGGAGGGAGAAGGATCCAAAAGAAATGAACTGTACAGTATACAGAGGGGAAAATCAATATCTTCCTCTTCTTAGGATGTAAAGTTAGTAATCAAGGGGGAAAGCTCTTTATCAGCAAACTCATATTTCACCTGCCAAAAGAAATGAAAAAGGATTTAATTAAATGGTATGATATCTTAAGAGAAAATATATTCCCACATGTTGGAGCCTTATCTTTAGTCTAACCAAATGGAAAGACACATTTTGGAAAAGGATTGTTTATGAGTTGTCATCCATCAAGTGATGCTATAGGCTTCGGAATCACAGACCCTGCATATAACAGTTTGTCAAAAAGTCACCAACGCCTCCTATATGCGTTCTGAAAGCCTGACACGACGTGTACAGCAGCAGACTGCAGCTCTGTAAATCCATCTGCAACAAGCAAGAAAGGGAGATATATACTACAGAGAGTGAACTTGATCTTCAGGTGTTTTTGGTGCGTTTGTTTTAAAGCTATGCCATTCCATCCTATAAAAATGTGGTGATGTGTCTATTGACTTAAAGGTGGGCAAAGTTTTCAAGGGTGTATCTCTAGTTTGTATAGAGCAGGGGTCAGCAAACTTTTTCAGCAGGGGGGCGGTCCACTGTCCCTCAGACCTTGTGGGGACGACGACTATATTTTGGAAAAAAATATCAATGAATTCCTATGCCCCACAAATAACCCAGAAGTGCATTTTAAATAAAAGGACGCATTCTACTCATGTAAAAACAGCAGGCAGGCCCCACAAATAACCCAGAGATGCATTTTAAATAAAGGAACACATTCTACTCATATAAAAATATGCTGATTCCTGGACCGTCCGCGGGCCAGATTTAGAAGGCGATTGGGCCGCATCCGGCCCCCGGGCCTTAGTTTGGGGACCCTGGTATAGAGCAAGCACATTACTTTCCTTTTTTTGGAGGGGGGGGATCCATTCAGCTACTTCTTATCTATTATGTACATGGGTGTTCATTGGCCCTCTGGGGGCAGGGAATAACAAGGGGTGATATGGCGGTTTTCACTCTTCCCTGTCAAAGAACAATGTCAACAATCTCCCCGAGTCAGATTAGAAGCGCCACAAAACCACAGAGTGTGCTCTTTCAATGCCAGTACAAGTCCATGTCTTCCTATATAACATCTCTGTATTTATCTAGGTCCATGGGCTTTGCAAGAAGTGAGGCTGCTGGAAATGTTGCCGGAAGGGAAATGAAGAGCTCTGGATTTTGTTTTTGTTGTGAAAGCTCAGCAGCAGGTGGGTTTTTTTAAGGGAAAATTGAAAGCGTCATTTAAATTTGAAAAAACAAAACCACCCTACATTTCTCTGCTTTAACAAAACAAAAGAAAGAAAAAGCCCAAGATTTTCAGAACTCCACAGGCAACATTCTAAACAGCCTATTGGAGACCCAAACATGTCTGTTGGGAGGCTTGTAAAGCATATCTGAGGAAGCAAACAACCAAAAAGAAACGCTGGTGCAAAGCTGAGAAGTCTAGAAAAATGTACAAGCAAGAACATACATACACCACTTGACTACCTCTTAATTTTCTTAAGGCAAGAAAAAAAACACCCTGCACCCTTCATAAGGGATTATGCAGGAAAATGTATTCCCCCACCCCACAACAGGCCCCTAGACCTATTTGCCTGCATTTTGCCAGGCTTAGACAGAAGGATACCTGTGCCTTTAAATTTCATCCACTTTGGCCAGAAAGAGGGAAATTATAGCTGTTGTAGTGAATGGGAAAACACAGATTTCATTTTAAACAGAATGACTCAGGAGCAGAATTAAATATCAAAAGCATGAGTGCACAGAGTTATTCAGAAACTGATCAGAAGATCAGGTGAATCTTCGTGCCTGCACACACCTCTAATTCTCTACATATAAACAAGTTCTCTGGACATCACACAAATCAATTAAAAACCTAACAATTATACGATATGACTCCACAATAAATCTTAAAATCATTTCTTTTAATGAGTATTGAAAAGTGAATATACTCTGTTTGGAGCACATCGCTTGTGATTTATAATGTAAGCAGAATGAGTCCAAATTAGAAGGCAGAGCTTCATCATTATGAAATGTTAATAAACCAGACTTTAGTCAAGGAAGCAAGATTCCCAGCAAGGCTTTGACTGTTCTTCTAAGATGTAATGAAGATTAAATTGAGAAGGGGGTGAGAGAGAGCAAAAGAGACAGAAAGAAAATAGTGTGTGTAGGAAGATAGGGGTTGATATTTTTATTAACCCATAATAACAGTTGCCATGTTATGAATTCATTGCAGGTGCCAACTTAAATAAAATATTGGGGGACCAGTAAGCCCCACCCTGCATAATCAGTCACATGATGAGGTGTATTCACACAATTTGAATGGCAATGCCCATCAACTGGGGGGCGGCCCCCTCAAATATTTTATTGGAGGGCTGAAGTCTCCTTGGTCCCTAGGAGTTGGCTCCTATAAACCCATCTCCCAACCCCATCATTCAGCCTGCGGTCCAGCTCCGAGGGCCTTCTGGCAGTTCCCTCACTGAAAGAAGTGAAGTTACAGGGAACCAGGCAGAGGGCCTTCTCGGTAGTGGCGCCCGCCCTGTAGAACGCCCTCCCACCAGATGTCAAAGAAATAAACAACTATCTGACATTCAGAAGACATCTGAAGGCAGCCCTGTTTGGGGAAGTTTTTGATGACTGATGTTTTAATGTATTTTTAATTTTTTGTTAGAAGCCGCCCAGATTGGCTGGAAACCAGCCAGAGGGGCGGCGTATAATAATAATAATAATAATAATAATAATAATAATAATAATAATAAACTATTTTCTTTTATGTATAAATATGGTAGAGTATGAAAATATATTACCCTCTCTGCCAATCCTTCAAAATCCTAGGAAGTTGCACCATATGAATGGGTGCATTTTCCACCTGGAGTCTGAGGAGCAACTCTAGCATGTATAGCAACTCTAGCATTCCATTTCTGATGCGCTACACTCCCTTCATGTGAGTATACCGACTCAGATTTCCTGCCAGAGCATTCTTGTTGTTGTTTTTTTAAAAACAAAACAAACCAACAAACAGACCTTCACCTCAAAACTGTGCTTGCTTGAAGCATCATGTTCACGAGCCAATGCACATAAGGCACATGTGCAGCCTGAGATGGCACATTAATGTGACGGTAAGCTGTTAGGGAATGAATATTTCAATCAGTTCTAAGTGCTTTGATAGAGCCACATCTTTCTGGGGAAAGCAGACTGTGGGGAAGCGAATTCATATTGTAGTGTTTTGTTTCACCTTCAAAGCAGAGAGAGAGAGAGAGAGAGAGAGAGAGAGAGAGAGAGAGAGAGAGAGAGGAGGACTGTGAAACATGGAAAGCTTTGAAAGATGGCCCCTTTTATCTATAACCTTTCCTCTCTGTTTATGGGTGGCCTACACAGAGTGCCTGGGTTGCTTCCTTAAAGTGATCACTGCCCCGTACAAAAAAAAAAGGTGGGTGTGCACAAATGAATTTCCTTGGAATAATTTGCCATGTGCCCATGACACCCGCAGCATAGATGGAGAAGAAGCAAAGACAGTGGCAGCAGGAGATTTGGACAGGACACTGGGAGGAGGGGGGCATTAGCAGGTGCTCAGCCATGTGGCCTGTCCTATGTTTGCCATAGCATTGTTCTCTCATTGCTGAGCAACAATGTGCAGAGCTCAGTGGAGTGGGAGGCCAGCCAACCAGAAGAGTCTCTGAGGTGTGCTTGCCAGAGTTGGCATCCAAAGCCAGGTCCTTTTGCCAAATCATTTTTTTTATCAATTTTCCAAATGATTACAAATCTAACCAAATTAATTTAATGTAATACAATTTCTTAAAATCAGGTTTCCCACTCCGGTTCCGAACACACGATCATCATCATTTCCATTTGTGTACGGCATCATTTCCTCGCATAGCCGCATCATTTCTTATTTAAAGACCAGTTGATATCCTTCACTTGCCATTAAACCATTCTTCCAGCTGGCCGCTTTTTTCCACCTTACAAACAGCACCTCAGTTACATCTTATAAATAAGTAATCCATTTCATGCATGTAGTTCTTCATGTACATTGTTGTTCCAGACCTGGTGTGCTGGGAGAGTTCATTACCGCCGTCCATTATTCAGTTATTTGCAGTGTTTATCTGGATGGCACAAGGTCACATTCCATTTCTTCCATTGTTTACCGACTAGCATACAAGCTTCAGCCATAAATAGCTCACAGAATGCATATCCAATCTCCTCCATTAAAATTTCGCTCTGGAGTTCTTCCTCAGCAGCATCCAAAGTCAGGTCCAGTCCTAGGGTTGGGCAAACAGCAATCCACGTGGTCAGATGATCCAGGGGTCAAGGGATCCTATGATCATGGGGTCAAGGGTCAAGATGAGCAGGAAGCAGCAAGGCAGAGCCAGGAACTACTGTACAAGTGCTGTTTCCAGCATCTGACTGCTGCTGGAAGATCTGCTTAAGAAGGCTGAAGCCAGCTGGTTCTCATCAGTGCCTTCTCCTCTGTGTCCTTGAAGGCTGATCAGTTGCAGGTGGAGTCACTCTGCCTTCTCCCCCTTGAGCCTGCTGTTCAGCAGGCAAAGCTGACTCCTGGCCCATGACACTCATGTGCTGGCCCTCACCTCTATGTTCCCACCTATGTAATATGCCCATTGAAATCATGAGCCTCATATGAAGTAAAACAGAGGTAGCCAACATGGCACCGTCCAGATGTCGGACTGCAACTCCCATCAGCCCCAGTCAGTGTGTAAGCATTTAAATAATGAAATAAATTATAGCAACATCTCCACGGTAGGAATGAGGGAGAAGTTCCATTTGCATTTAAAGGTGGACCTACTGAATGGGAACTTACCAAAACCATACTCAAATGGAAAGGCAGCCATCATTAAAGATGCACAGTTCTCTGAATGTTCCAATGCAGTTGTCTCATCATGTAATGGGTTCAAAAAAATGCATACACGAATGTGTACATAAAATGTGAATATTAGTGAACATCAGTGCTTTTCTTCTTGGGGTATTCAAGGATATGCAGTTCTGACAGCTTCCCCCCCACCCGTACTTACTGTAAGAATGGTGAGTACTGGCAACTTTTTCTCAAAAGGAAAAAAAGCACTGATGAATATTATATACAAAAATGCATTATAATAAGGGAAATTGCTTGTAAAACGTGTAGATGAGTCACAATTGCATTAACAGAAAGTTCCCATTAGGATAAATGTGCATCAAAATGCTGATATATTTATTTGTTTTTTTTAAAAAATATATATATATGCAAACATCTGTAGAAAGGTGGACAACTGAACTTGATTGGAGAAATGAGAAACAGAGAGAAACAGATATTGCTAGGTTGCCCACTCCTAATCAGATTGCCCACTCCTAAACAGATATTGCTAGGTTGCCCACTCTCCATCTCTCTTATGGTCTGTGTCCCTTAATTCAGGGCTGGGCAGAGCAGTGAAACATTCCAACTTATGACTGCATGAAGTCATGTATGATAAATGGTTCCATGTCAAACTTTTTTGAGGATATGATTGCTCTAATCAGCCTCAGTAAGACTGGCACATGCCCAAACATTTCATGTATTTCTTATTAATCCTATTGAGCTCTGCTGTAGCACATGCTGTGTGTCCCAATTATCAACGGTTCAATATGCTCAGGCAAAACGAGCAAATATTTCATACCACAGGATTTTAATTCACAAAGACCTGACAGGTTTAGAATGGCTGCGCGGGAAGCTTCTGACAGGTAAATCACATCTACGGGGTGAGTTTAGAAGGTTGGCATCTTCTGATACCAGAGGAGAGAGTTGGTGATATATATATATTTTAGAACCTTCTATAAAAATGTTTTACATCATTGATGGTAGATATTAAATAATAAAAGTGTCATCTAAACTAAGCCAGGTTAAACACAGGTGATGCATTCCACATTGTAGGGTATGATTAGTCTATCTTTCTTCTGCTTATCAGCTGGCACTGGTATCCTTCAATACAACGCTGAAATGTGAAAGCTTGAAAAGGTCAAACCACTGATGGAAACGCAGCAAAATATATCTAGTGTCTAATATGAAAACAGATCAGCTTTCTCCAGCCTGCTGCTCTCTGGACATTTGACACTACAACTCCCATCAGCCCTAGCAAGCATGAGCAGTGGTCAGGGAAGATGGGAGCTGCAGTCTATTAACATCTGGTGGTACCACATTGGGAAGGAAGAAGTCTTCTGGTTTTAGATGCTGCTGAAGAAGAGAGAGTGCTTTTCAAAGTCCAGCTAGATTTACAGGGGGTGGAAAATGGTTAACATTACCTAGCAAACTGGAAGGCTAGGATTTTGCTCCTCATTACCATTATCTTCTCTTTGAATCAACTATTCCTAGTACTCCTGGCCTACAAGTAGGAGTGTCTCCATTTGCATCCTTCTGCCCAGCTCAGAAAACTTCACAACACAGTGTGTTGTCAACATTGTATATGCAGGCCCTGCTTTCCAAATACCGCATGTCCCTAGGAAATGACTCATTAGGTGAGCATTCACATAATGAGTTAACATTTCCCATTATTCCCTATTTCTGATCCATGATCTCTCTCCCTGCTACCGCCATGGTTTCTTCATAAAATGGCTGCAGCCAACCAGCAAAAGAGAGACAAAGGAAAAACTGCTTTGCTAGATCTTCCCTGCTTTCTCATTTTCTGATTTCTTTCCCCACTCCATGGTTTCTGTCCAAAAATGACTGCTGACAATCAGGAAAGCACAAGCAAATAAGGAAGTGGGCAAACTCTGACTGTTTTGATACCTACATCTGCAGTGTGTGTAGCGAGGTTTGGGCATATTTTTTTTTTGTATTTGGATAACTGAACTTTCATGTAATAAGCAGGGGGGTCCTGGGCGTTATTCTAAGCACCACTGCTGTTTCCCCACACTGGCAAAAACTGTTTAAAAGGTTGGGGAACCTCTGTAGGTTACTTTAACAAAAGTTCATCCCTGGACCCTGAAATTAGAAAGATTTCACCAACCCTCCAAAGATTGTGGGTTTCTTTCCTCCTGTTTTTGTCTCTCATTCCCAAGCCCTACATATGTGCCCAAAATTATCCATCTGGAACTTTTGATTCAACCCTACATTGTAGTTGTGGTGGAAACTTTATTTAGTTATTTACACCCCACCCATCTGACTGGATTGCCCCAGCCACTCTGGGAAGCTTTCAACATAATAAAATTATAATAACGTAAAACATTACATATGAAAAGGCTTCCCTATACAGGGCTGCCTTCATATGTCTTCTAAAGGTTATGTAGTTAGTTACTCATCTCCTTGACAATTGTTGGGAGGGCATTCCACAGGGCGGGTGCCACTACCGGGAAGGCCCTCTGCCTGGTTCCCTGTAACCTCACTTCTCACAGCGAGGATACTGCCATATGGCCTGCGGAGTTGGACTTCAAGGTCAGGGCTGAATGATGAAGTGGAGAAGCTCCTTCAGGCACACAGGGCCAAAGCCATTTAGGGCTTTGAAGGTCAACACCAACACTTTGAATTGTGCTCGGAAACATACTGGGAGCCAATGTAGAGCCTTTAGGGCTGGTGCTATATGGTTCCAGCAGCCGCTCCCAGTCACCAGTCTGGCAGCCACATTCTGGATGAATTGTAGTTTCTGAGTCATTTTCAAAGGTAGCCCCTTGTAGAGCACATTGCAGTAGTCCAAGCAGGAGATAACCAGAACATGTAAACTCCTTTTGAACAATTGTTGTTGTTCAGTCGTTTAGTCATGTCCGACTCTTCATGACCCCATGGACCAGAGCATGCCAGGCACTCCTGTGTTCCACTGCCTCCTACAGTTTGGTCAGACTCATGTTGGTGGCTTCGAGAACACTGTCCAACCATCTCGTCCTCTGTCATCCCCTTCTCCTTGTGCCCTCAATCTTTCCCAACATCAGGGTCTTTTCCAGGGATTCTTCTCTTCTCATGAGGTGGCCAAAGTATTGGAGCCTCAGCTTCAGGATCTGTCCTTCCCGTGAGCACTCAGGGCTGATTTCCTTCAGAATGGATAGGTTTGATCTTCTTGCAGTCCATGGGACTCTCAAGAGTCTCCTCCAGCACCAATTAATGGAAGAGAAAAGTTAAAATGGACTTTTAGCACAGTTACATATCGTAATATTATTGTGAGATTAGCTATGTGGTGTGTGTTTTTAAAATTTACATTTGTTGGCCCGTCAGCTTTGCCTCTGGCCTTATCCTTCACCACTGGAATGTAGTCTCTGAAATGTTGCCCAGAAAAGAATGTGGTCCTCAGGCTGCAAAAAAGGTTCTTCCTGCCCCCGGTGCAATATGATAATGTTCTTGTTGTGAAAAGCACAACAATGTGCTTTAAAAAACCCTCAATATAATCCTTGACCTTATATCTCCTGAGATCAATAAAATCCAAATCTTTCCTCTTTCCTGACATTTCATAACCTAAGAATAATCAGTCATTACTTGTATCCCCTCCCTGTGTCTTTACCCTCGTCATAAATTCTGAGTGGATGGCCAGAGGAAATTGCACTCCCCTAGGCTCTGTAGCCATGCCTCACCCACTGCTAGAAGAAGATGTATAACCAGCTTCTTTGATTATAAGCAGGAGGAAGCCTTTGTGCCACCAATGAATTGTGTCTGCCTTTCCGTATGATCCATAGATTAGAAAGGATGGAGCCAAATGGAATGTTGTTATTAACAATGCCACATTGTTTGTTTATTAATTTCATTATGATAGACCAATAACTCAAATATGGGCTGTGTCTGATGAGTTATGCTTATGTGTAATTACACTTCACAATGGATTTCCCCAAGTATTTCCTCTGGAATAATAATATATATATATATAAAATCAGCCTCTCTCAGTTAACGGAGTGCTTAGCTTCATCTGCAGTATATTTCACCATCTATGACAACTGACAAATATTTAACGTCCTTGGAGATCTCATTAAATATACAAATTAAACTTTACATTGAATTTACAGCCCAAAGTAGCACTTTAACAAAGGAAGGAAGGGAAAAGCAATTCCTCTGTTGTGTAACATGTTGAAGGTGGAGAAGAGAATATGAACAGTCTTCAACCCTAAATCAAATCATAACCATGCCTCATATTATTTCTTGATGGCCGTTTTTTCACCAGTAATTTAACGACGCATGCATATATGTGTGGCTTTTCTTATAGAAACTGACTGCCACCTTTCAGTTCTCATCAGCATTTTGACATTATAAAATGCAGTAAACATGATATTCCAGCTGAACTATTTAAAATTTTAAAAGATGATGCTGTTAAGGTGCTACACCCAATATGCCAGCAAGTTTGGAAAACTCAGCATTGGCCAGAGGATTGGAGAAGATCAGTCTACATCCCAATTCCAAAGAAGGGCAGTGCCAAAGAATGCTCCAACTACCGCACAATTGCGCTCATTTCACACGCTAGCAAGGTTATGCTTAAAATTCTACAAGGCAGGCTTAGGCAGTATGTAGACCGAGAACTCCCAGAAGTGCAAGCTGGATTTCGAAGGGGCAGAGGAACCAGAGACCAAATAGCAAACATGTGCTGGATTATGGAGAAAGCTAGAGAGTTCCAGAAAAACGTCTACTTCTGCTTCATTGACTATGCAAAAGCCTTTGACTGTGTCGACCACAGCAAACTATGGCAAGTTCTTAAAGAAATGGGAGTGCCTGATCACCTCATCTGTCTCCTGAGAAATCTCTATGTGGGACAAGAAGCTACAGTTAGAACTGGATATGGAACAACTGATTGGTTCAAAATTGGGAAAGGAGTACGACAAGGTTGTATATTGTCTCCCTGCTTATTTAACTTATATGCAGAATTCATCATGCGAAAGGCTGGACTAGATGAATCCCAAGCCGGAATTAAGATTGCCGGAAGAAATATCAACAACCTCAGATATGCAGATGACACAACCTTGATGGCAGAAAGTGAGGAGGAATTAAAGAACCTTTTAATGAGGGTAAAAGAGGAGAGCGCAAAATATGGTCTGAAGCTCAACATCAAAAAAACTAAGATCATGGCCACTGGTCCCATCACCTCCTGGCAAATAGAAGGGGAAGAAATGGAGGCAGTGAGAGATTTTACTTTCTTGGGCTCCTTGATCACTGCAGATGGTGACAGCAGTCACGAAATTAAAAGACGCCTGCTTCTTGGGAGAAAAGCAATGACAAACCTAGACAGCATCTTAAAAAGCAGAGACATCACCTTGCCGACAAAGGTCCGTATAGTTAAAGCTATGGCTTTCCCAGTAGTGATGTATGGAAGTGAGAGCTGGACCATAAAGAAGGCTGATCGCCAAAGAATTGATGCTTTTGAATTATGGTGCTGGAGGAGACTCTTGAGAGTCCCATGGACTGCAAGAAGATCAAACCTATCCATTCTTAAGGAAATCAGCCCTGAGGGCTCCCTGGAAGGACAGATCATGAAGCTGAGGCTCCAATACTTTGGCCACCTCATGAGAAGAGAAGAATCCTTGGAAAAGACCCTGATGTTGGGAAAGATTGAGGGCACTAGGAGAAGGGGACGACAGAGGACAAGATGGTTGGACAGTGTTCTCGAAGCTATGAACATGAGTTTGACCAAACTGCGGGAGGCAGTGGAAGACAGGAGTGCCTGGCGTGCTATGGTCCATGGGGTCACGAAGAGTCGGACACGACTAAACGACTAAACAACAACAAAGAAATACTGTAGCAGGGAATTGTAAGTTTTCAAGAATCTTCAACTGCCTTTGGGGATTTTTAGGATTAAAAGATGTTGGGAAATAATCTAATCTTAACTTTATATCATCCAAAAACATTCACTCATTCATTCATTCAGTATACTGCCCTCCATCCAAAGATTTCAGGGTGGTTCACAACATTAAAAAACACTCCAAAAAACCCCTGAGAACCCCAAATACTAGAAGCTCATTCTATGTTTGTCACAAGCATGGTGTAACAAATTGGTGTAACAAGGCACACGAGGGTTGGTAATGCAAATTCTAAAAAGTCAAAACCACAGTGAAGCATTCAGAAGGCTTGGAGACCCTCAAACATCAGAACCTGAGGAACCTTCGAGAGAGAGGCTTACTGCCTGAAAAAAACATGGTGTTGTCCCCTCCAATTCCATATACCGAAACCAGTCAAACTGGTGATTGGAACTTATTTCAGCACTGTTGATAGAACAGCATCTTCACTACACCTGAAGGCAGAAGACTAGCTTTTGGGGTACAGGGCAGGCCACGTGGCGTATGCAACAGTGTCCTCCAGTACCTTGCCACCACTTCCTGCCCACTAGCATTTTCCGTCTGCCAAATGGTAGAGCTGGCCCTGTATGTGTTCCCCAAGTGTAACTTATCTTGAGTATCAAGTCAGATGGTTCAATGGGTAAAGGGTGATTGGCAATGCAACACAGCAGAAAAAGAACTTTCCCATATGCCTTTTCCATATTGATCTTGGAGGTGGGCATGTAAGGGAAGTTACAAGTAGAACATGGGTGGCAGCCTTTTTATATATAACTTGGACCCAAACTCTGATGACTTTTTAAAGGGTTAGTCATCCACCCAACTATCCAATCAGTCATTGGAGCAGATCCCCCACTGTCACCTTTATTCTATTCTCTCTCTGTTTCTCCCTCTTGCTTATCTATCATGTAGAGTCTGGCTTAGCCAATCTGCACTGATGCCTGTTTTAGCCCTGGAAGCTGAGTGTTTTGGGAGTCATTGAAGACAATTCCATTTATATGAAATAAAGACAGCTCTCATTTGTAGCTTCAACTTCTATCTAGATTCATTTGCAAACTGCTTTGATTATTGTTTGAATAGAAAACCGAGGTATAAATGTGAATAACCTAATGTAAACAATAACAACAAACTTTTTGCAGTTGCAGATGAGAAAATCTTGGAATCTTTCATGGAAAAAGCAAAGCACATCTGCAGCTTATAAGGTTGAATTGGAGAACTCATTGCTAAAAATAAATAGGACTTCATCATGAGAAAATTCTAATTCTGGTTCAGTTCAATGGCAGCCTTGAGGACTGATCTAGGAATGTAAAAATCCATAAAATTCAATGGCACCTCTCTTTGTAATGAGCTTTAGATCAACTCCAAGGACATTAAGAAATGGGTTCTTTTCATAGCTGTCATTTATAAGCAGTTATAAGCAGAGCCAACAGCTTCTGCATTATTCTTCCATATGCAAATGATCTCAGGTTTTTATAGCAGGTCATTTTTTATTTGTACACACATAAAAAATTGCATAATTCATGGGATATTGGCCACAGATCCAAGGACCACATCTGCATGAACCTCCATTGGTTGCCAATATTATGGAGCAAAATATGCTGTATTTCACATCTTTAAGAGCTGACTTCACTGCTGAGGGTTAAAGTTTACAAATCACATAGGAAGCCACCCTCCACCCTGTCCCACAACGTAAGGTTCATTTGCAATAGCTGGATAGATAGATAGATAGAGAGTATAAATGTTTCTCTGCCATTTTTTAAACATAAAAGTAAGTACTTTACAAACAAATATTTGCCAATACATTGTGATACTATGTTGAATATTTAATGGAAATCAGCAGTGGGAGCAGGTAATAAAGCTATTTACACCTATTCATTTGGATCACAGGAAGATAAGGGTAGTAATTAGCTGGTGCCTGTAAAAAAACAAAACAAAAAACCCCAATCGGGTCTGTGGTCATGCCATTATCTAAATGATTTCATTTTCTCTGGATTGCTTATCCAGCCCCAGATATTGTGAGAACATATTGAGTGACATATTGTGATTAAAATGTGGGTTTTAATAAACCAGTTGCTTAATTGATTGAAGACATGTTGCACTGGTGTAATAAAATTAATTAAATATGATTTAATTAACCCAATGTAACTACAACCCCAGAGCATCATTGGTAGAATGCTGGCAATATTTATGCATGGAGGAGGCATAGCTCAATGGTAGAGCATTTGTGCTGCACCCAGAAATAGTAGCTCTCCAGTTTTAATAGGTGACTTCAGGAACCAGGAAGGCCTTGGCCTGAGATGTTGAAGAGCTGCTATCAGTTGGAGTAAGCAACCTTAGGCTATATTAGGTAACCTGTAGCCCTCCAGGTGTTATTGTACTTGGCCTTGAGTACCCAGTGGAAATCTGCCTGGTGCTAATGGAGTCCCAATGCAAAACAGAGGTGGAGGACCCTATCCTTAAACAATGTAAACAATTACTGATTAATTTGCCAGTAGGGACAGTGCCTGTCGGGGAAGTTGCTTGATCTTGCCAGAGCCAGTTAATGGCCAAATCTACTGTTTATATTAGCAGTGAGGAAATAGACTTGGTTCAGAGCTAGGCATTCACATACACACAGAGCTCTCGCCTATCACAGACATTTAAAGCTGGTTTGCCTCCTAGTTATGGGGAAAGCTAGTGCACACCATGTTTTGATTTCACTTGCCTCACCCATTTCACAGCCTCCTGAGGAGCAGAGAGGCCAGGGAGTAACAGCCGGACTGGGCATATGGGTAACACGTTGGAACCTTTCACTCTGTCTGCAGCAATGGCCAAACTGTTAATTTCCAGTTTGAACTCTCACATTACATGAAAGCTACTGACGGAAATCTAGCTACTGTTTTCAGCACTGTGGACAGCTCCCTGAGTTTAGGTCTCTGCTCAGCTATTCTTAGAGAGGGTGGGAAACCAAACTCTTTGTAACTAACCAAAGGTCTGTCATCATGAATTCTGTTCCACATGATGCGGGAATCAGGCCCTTAGTGTGGCAGCAAGTATTCTTTGGAACTCCGCCCCCCTCACTGCGTATCAGATGGGCACCTTTTCTACTCAGTGCCTTCAACAAGCCTTCTTAAAAAATGTATCCCACTTGGTGTCTGTATTGGATTTGAATTGATTTTACATATGTGCTGTTGCTGTATTAAATTGATTTTATATTTATGATTGGTTTGGGTTTTTAAAAATCTTTTTATATGCAATTATTTTAATTTTTATATATGTAACTATTCTGTTCTATGTTTAAAATCTCTTTGTGAAGCCTCATAGGATGCCACTCATAAATGAAATAAAGAATAATAACAGCAATGAATATCAGTACATTGTATCCTGACTCTGCCCCATTCCCATTGTTTCAAAGGGAGAACTGCTCCTTCAGTGATGTGCAGAGTTTAGTGACTCACTGCAGTAGGGAAAGCATAAAATGAAGAGAGAGAGAGAGAGAGAGAGAGAACAATTTCTCTTCAGCATAATAGGTGATCAACTGAGTAGGCTAGTGCCTGATGTTTGATGGAGTGTCGTTTCCCTTTTGATCCCAGCTAGTATAACTGCGGGCATCCTTCTTAGTCACAGACATGCCTGAAATCTTGCTGAAAATCCACAAAGATGTTTGAGGGGGATGTCTAGCACATGAAAAGGAATACTTAAAGAAGACGAACCCTGTGTGTCACATTCAGAACCCAAGGAAATTAACAAGCACACTAAGACAATGAATTTTGTGTCACCGGTGACAGTTAACTGTGGGGGCTCCTCTGATGCTGACTTGTGAAACAACATCCCATTCGCCTTGTCTCCTTTCAAAGCTAATGCTGTATGCTATCTAACCCTGCCTAGCCAAAAAGAAAGTGCTACTTTCACTCTTCTCAGCTACTAACCTATCAGGAAGATAATGTGGAAGCTCAGATGACCACTGCATCGCTTGGCAGAAAGGTTACCAATCCTTCTTGCCATTGCAAAATCAAGTACTTAGAGAAGTGTTTTGTCAAGAAGTAGCTTATTTTGCCCATCTTTCATAAAGACATAGAATTGTAGAGTTGAAAGGGAACCTGAAGGTCAATTAGTCCAACCCCCTGCAACACAGGAATCTCAACTAGATTGTACATGACTGATGGCCATCCAACCTCTGATCCAAGGAAAGAGAGAAATAAAGAATAATAACAGCAATGTTTTTAATAATAACCACCACATAGGAAGATGCCTTACACTTGGCTAGACTATGGTCCTATCCCATCAAGGCTCAATAGCGTCTACTGACAGCAGCTGTAACATTTCAGATCTTTTTCTTAACGTGCTCAGTCTAATGCTGGATCCCACGGAGAAGGAAGGGTCAGAGAGTGCAGGACCATGGATAGCTCCAGACGAGCTACTTGCTCCAATAAACTGTTGCAAGCAGACTGAGCCTTTTTAAGCATCTACCCTCAGATTACCTCTGGTGTTTTACGTAAACTCTGCAACACCAGTAGAACTAGATGCATGCCAGTGGAGTAGCCAGTGTAGGGATGTGGCTGGAACTGGAGCATCACATGTACATCAATTCTTGTTCCAGCCAGGTGTGCAAAGCAGGGCTGGTCTGGGGAGTGTGTGCTCTGGGAAGAGTACTGAGGGCCATATCTGGTTCCCAGCCTTGAGGTTACTCATCTCGGCTCTAGAGCTCCAGTTATGTGACCACTGACTCCTCTGTATGTGAACAAAATCCTCTACTGCCTGCCCTTCCTGAAGCTGATGAAATATTTCAAGGGATAAATAATCCTACTTTCTTTTCTTAAAAAAAATCATTGAATCTTTAGAAATAATAAGAAACACGTGCTCTGTAAGAAAAAAATAGTAACACAAATGTAAACAACATGACAAGTATTTGCAGCACTATCAATTAAAGCAATGTACAATTTAAATTACATATACATTTTTTTTAAAAAAAAGAGAGAGAGAACACGTTTAGTATATTAGTTGAAAAATATGTGATGGATTTATACAAATTGTTGTAATTTGTGTTTGAAAGGCTTCTCAGCTAAAGTGGTTTTTATTCCATAATTAAAGGGTGGTTTAATAGAACATTTTGAATTGGTATTAGTTATTCAGAAATATGTATTGTGCCCAGAACTGATTCATAGAGTCAGTCAGACTGGAGGTGATGAGTGCAGGCTGCTTATCCAAGTGTCCACCTCAATCACCTGTACAGGTGTGTGGTTTAAGTTTTTCAATAAAAGGGCTGCACGCTGAGAGGAATTGTACCTCATCCACTCACCCCGTCACCACCACCTTATCTGACTTTGCTCCATTGCTTCAGGCACATATCTCTTGAGCTTTGCTTATTCTTGGATTAGAGAAAAATGCGCACAGTGATGGAGTATGGGGAGGGAGAGCTCATGGCCCCCTCAACTCCTTGCATCTTCAATTGTTAAAAGCCCGCTCACCCTCTCTGTTGTGTGCCATTGCGGCCTGGCTGTCAGGAAGCTGTCAGCGACTCCCAGCAGCTTGCCCAGGAAAGTATAAATACAAGGAAAAGATTCTTACAATCCTTTTTAATTTCGGACATTACAGAGAGAGGCTATAGAACCCTGCCTCTTGGATAATGGTGTTGTCCCAAGTGAATCTCCACACCCAGTCTCTCCCACTTCCTCATTCATCACTTCTACAGATGCTGCCACACGCCCTCTGTCTCTGAGCTCTTTGCTCTCCTACTTTTAAGGCTCATCATGTTCTGGGAGATGCTGGATCGGGAATGTTTTCTAGTGACAAGGTGTCAGCCAGCTGCTGCTCTGGCTCTCCTATTATTTCCCAACTTTTTCTCTCATCTGCCTCTGAGCTGTAACCTCCCACAAACCTCTGTTGTAAATCTATACTGTCTTCCTCTTCCCTGGAAGGGTCAGGATGGGGAGGCCATCTCCACCACTCCTCCTCTGCCCAGTCCCAGACAGCACTTGAGACCATCACCTCGCTGAAGTGAAGTATGCCTAGGTCTGGTAGATGCCCAGATGAGCACCACATACTTCACTATAGGTTCCCTGGGGTAAGAATAGCTAAAGGTAAAGGGACCCCTGACCATTAAGTCCAGTCGCAGATGACTCTGGGGTTGTGGCGCTCATCTCGCTTTACTGGCTGAGGGAGCCGACATTTGTCCGCAGACAGTCTTTCTGGGTCATGTGGCCAGCATGACTAAACCGCTTCTGGCGAAACCAGAGCAGCGCACGGAAACGCCATTTACCTTCCCGCTGTAGCGGTACCTATTTATCTACTTGCACTTTGACGTGCTTTTGAACTGCTAGGTGAGCAGGAGCAGGGACCGAGCAACAGCTGCTCACCCCATCGCAGAGATTCCAACCGCCAACCTTCTGATCGGCCAGCCCTAGGCTCTGTGGTTTAGACCACTGCACTACCTGCATCCCATAGACTAGAGAACAGTAAATAACAAATGTCCAACGTGGGAAATCCCAGGGACTGTTTCCCAGGCAGCAAAATATGTCTCTGGGCTGAGTTTGCTGCCTGGGTAATTGGTCCCACCCACTCACCTAATTGGTGAATTGCGAGCATGCATGGGCCAGCAGGAGGCAGGGTTAGTCCACCCCCCCAGTATACTGCATAGGCACATGGGGTGCTCTGCAGCCTCTTTTTGTTTCAGACAGTGTCAGGGACTGGACAGAGGAGGAATGGTGGAGACTGCCTCCCCACCCTGAACCTTCCAGAGAAGAGGAAGCCAGTATAGATTTACAACAGTGGTTTGCAGGAGGTCGGAGGTCACAGCTCATAGGAAGATGAGGGTAAACGTTGGAAAATAATGGGAGAGGAGGAGGAGGAGGAGGCAAAGTCGGAGCAGCTGGCTGACATGTTATCACTAGAAAGCATTCCAGACCCACCATCTCCCAGAACCTGAAGAACATTGAAAGCTTAGCTGCCAAGTATCCCCTTTTTCGCAGGAAACCCCCAGAATTTAATCCGTTTCCCGCTGTTTTCCCAAATGGAGAAAGATCCTGGAAATCCCCCAGATTTCCTACCTGCCAGGGAGCCTCCATTTTGGGTGCTGCTCTTCCCATGTGTGGGCACCGGAAATTGGGCAGAGCGGCACCGGAAGTTGCTTCTACGCATGCCCAGCAGCCATCTTGGTAGTGCCCGCACATGGGACGAGCGGCCCCGGAAGTTGCTTCTACGCAACTTCTGGTGCCGCGCTGCTGCCGATCCCGCATTTTTCAGCGGGAGACTTGGCAGGTATGATTGAAAGTAGGAGAGCAAAGGGCTCAGAGGCAGATGGCCCTAAGGAGCAGGTGTAAGGTGGGTGGTGTTGTTGACAAATGAGGAAGGAGGAGAGAAGGGGGGGTGGAGATTTACTCGGAGCAACACCATTCCTCCAAGAGGCTGCATTTCTAAGCCCCTCACTGTGATATTGAATAAACAACATTGGTAAGAACTTTCCTTGTCTTATCCATTCCTGGCAACCTACCGGGGGTGGGGGTGGGGGTTGGATCCTCTGATGCCTGACAGGCAGGCTACTTGCAGCTCAAGGGAGCACATGTCCAACTGGTTTTAAGAAATGTAAAGCTATTCCAGGGACGGGATCACATTAAAGGCACCTGTCCAGTCAAACTCCACAGGTGAAGTTTGCTGAATTGTACATTTCCGCCCAGTGCTCGACTAGGGGAACAAAAGTACATTTTTGACCTAACATAGTGCGAGTATTTCCAAATAAGCCATTTTGCTCCACAAAGGGTTTTGCCTGACTTCATACCAGGATTCCGTTTCCACATTTCTGTGTAATCCCATTGTAGCCAATGGATTTTAATTATTCTAGTGAACTCAGGATAAAAGCCAGAGGCTTCAGATAAGTGACTGCTTGCCCATTAAGGCTGGGAATAGCAGGGTTTATTGTAACCAACTTTTTTCAGAGCAACTCACACAATAGGTGCTTACCTTTTATTGATTTTGGTCATCCCTGCTCCCTTTTTAAAGGAAGCTGTAAGGTCTTTCAGGAAACAAATTCTTTGCTTATCCCATTGCTCCCCATTCCCTGTCTCTTAAGGTGACATTGTAGAGAGCAGTGCTTTTTTTAAAAAAAGGAATGATTTCCCAGTGCTATATTGAGGGCACTAGGAAAGTTTGAGGGCACTAGGAGAAGGGGACGACAGAGGACGAGATGGTTGGACAGTGTTCTCGAAGCTACGAACATGAGTTTGACCAAACTGTGGGAGGCAGTCCAAGACAGGAGTGCCTGGCATGCTATGGTCCATGGGGTCACGAAGAGTCGGACACGACTAAATGACTAAACAAAAACAACATATTTAATGCTAAATACTCCCTCACTAGACACTTGGTTGTAGTCAATGTAGCACTAAGCCGATCATTCCGACAGCACCAGGCTCTCTCCTTGCACAATGGAATTATTTTTCCCTCTCTTACCCCTGAATGCCTCCTAAAAAAGCTCCCCAACCTGCCAGAGCTGATTTGGACACATGGGGGTAGGAGAGGGGGGAGTCCTTTTGCGCTAGCACTAATCCTTGCCAGAGGAAGATTTAGGGGAGCTCAATCAGTTTGCCGGCACTGGGAGCTGAGTTGAGAAGGCACCTGAGGGAGTGCCACAACAATGACTTAGAACGGAAGTTGAGAGGCAGGAGGTGAATACCGCTGTCGCACAGGCAACCGCTGAAATTTTAAAGACCAAAATCCACCACTGCCCATTGTTACTGATAGACACATTTTAAATGCTCCCAGGGCAGCCACTTCATATTGCTTTAAAAGGTTAGCTTTTTAACACTGAGGTTTCATGCTCACTGCATGATTTTAGTAAAAGAGAAGTGATGCAAACTTCATAAATCATAAGCTCACTGAAAGAAAATGGCTGAAATATTTTGTAGAGGCATATACCTCTCTCGCCCTGATCTGGCCACAGTGATCCATGCGACGGTCACCTCCAGGCTTGTTTATTGTAACTCGCTCTACGCGGGGCTGCCCTTGAAGCTGACCCAGAAACTCCAGCGGATGCAAAATGCAGCGGCGAGGCTCCTTACGGGGTCCCGGCCGCGGGATCATATTCATCCAGTGCTTTACCAGCTGCACTGGCTCCCGGTGGAGTACAGGATCAGGTTTAAGGTGCTGGTTTTGACCTTTAAAGCCCTATGCGGCTTGGGACCCTCGTACCTACAGGACCGCCTCTCCTGGTATGCCCCGCGGAGGACCTTAAGGTCCACAAACAACAATACTCTGGAGATCCCGAGCCATAAGGTGGCTAGATTGGCCTCTACTAGGGCCAGGGCCTTTTCAGTATTGGCCCCAACTTGGTGGAACACTCTTTCACAGGAGACCAGGGCCCTGCGGGATTTGTCATCTTTCCGCAGGGCCTGCAAGACAGAGTTGTTCCGCCTGGCCTTTGGGCTGGACTTAGTCTGACCCCTGTGTTTTCCTCCCTCATGGCTTGGATTTATGGATTACTTAAAATGAAGCTGCATTTTAAATTTTAATATTGTATTTTAATCTGTATTTTAATTAATTGCTTTTTATGTTTTATTGTAATTTTATTGGTGTGAGCCCGGTTTTGACTGGGGAGGGTGGGGTATAAATAAAAATTTATTATTATTATTATTATTATTATTATTATTATTATTATTATTATACTTTTAAGTATGGAAACTTTCAACATAATTGGATCAAAACACACACACAAAAAACCCCAGGTAATTTAGTTGCGCCCTTAGAGCTTTCCCTTAATTCTGAATTAAGAAATTTCTCACAAATACTTATTTGAGATGAATGTGCCCAACTCAGTAACCCGGTCATGTGATTTTCACCACAAAATATATTTTCAGTGTGTGAGAGAGAAATCTCTTGTTCATATATCTTTAGTTTTTTAACCTTGAAATAAATTGGGGAGTGAAAGGTATTCTAGATGAAAGCATGCTTTCCCCCCTATTTTTAAATTCCAAATAATTTAAGATTCTCTTTTTAACCCACTGTGGTTGATCTTATCATTCAAAAGGATTTCACTGTCCAGATCTCCAGTCCACAAAACTTTGGATCTCTTGTTGCTCTTCAGAACCACTATTTGATTACATGGTTAATCTTTGATGGTAAAAGGTAAAGGGACCCCTGACCATTAGGTCCAGGCGCAGACGACTCTGGGGTTGCGGTGCTCATCTCGCTTTATTGGCCGAGGGAGCTGGCGTACAGCTTCCAGGTCATGTGGCCAGCATGACAAAGCCGCTTCTGGCGAACCAGAGCAGCACACGGAAACGCCGTTTACCTTCCCGCATATGCCTAATGTCTGCTATGTTGCCGTCTCCTGTGTTTTCATTTTTTATGTCCAGAATTTATATGGAATTAAGAGTTCTGTATTAGAAAAAGAATGATGTGAACTAAAAACCCAAATTCTGTCACTGTTTATAAATGGTGCAAATTAAGAATCTGCAAGAATGTGCAATTAAGTTTATGCAAATTGCATCTTGTATGAATTATGGATGAAATCTGATCTCAAACCACATTTCAGGCCAGGCAATAGTGATAACACCTAAAAAGTTGTTCCAAACTCCTCCAAAAGTTGCTCCAAAATATCTGTTCTACTTCATTTCAAATGGGAGACGATCTTGTGGAATTTTGCCTCATTACAGCTGCCTGCCTAGATCAACAACATGCAAGCCCATCCCTATCGAACCCTCTCAGGCCTACTCTATTCAAAGATGTCCATTCCCTTAGTGATTAGTTCTCCGCTGGGTTTGATCAGCTGCCAAGAACTTCCACCCTGGGCTTGTGTCAACTCAGCTAGTCTGTTTAAGTGCATGCCAGAGGCTGTTTTTAATATAGTGTGCACTGGACATGCAAATCACCGAAAGACTCAAAGCTATTTTTCAGGCACCCTGCTAGTGTGATCTGAATCTTGATTTATGAAGTGGAACTCCCATGTTGTACTTTAACTGTTGAAAGAGAAGAAATATATTTCTTGGTCTGCCATACATCACTAACATAAAGGCATGCATTCAACAAAACTTATTCTACTGCATATCTTTCCAGGAGTGGAATGAAGCCTTAGAAAGATTTTTTAAAAACCCAATAAAAAGCAGGTGATTTTTCTTTTCTTTTTTTCATTTTCAGATTCTTATATTGAAAGGGCGGGAGCAACATTTTAGCAAAGTATAATTGGGTTTACTGAAGGATGTGATAACATACAAGCTGAACAAAGGAAACCTATTAGCCTTCCCAAGCTCACACATGTATGAATATTCTTTTCGGAAGACATCTTTCATTTATTTATCTGTTGCAGTTATCTTCTGCCTCGCTTCTAAGGATTCCAAGGATCTCAAAAGATGGCACACACATTCTCCCCCACCCCAGGGAAAATAATTGCCCTCGTAACAATCTTGTAAGGAAGGTTAGCCCTAGAAATTGTGTCCTTCAAATCATGGAGAGCCACGTGTTGCAGTGAGATCACCAAACTGCCTTCTTGTTGCTGGGGTGGGGGCCCATTTGGATATCCTCTGCACCTCATTTGTTGCCCCTTTGTTGCTGGGGAAAATTTTCTGTCGGTTGGGGTTTCATTGGCAACCAAGGGGCTATTTAAGGGGCTGCACAGGGCAAAGTGCTTTCTCTTTCACATTGTGCAGCAGATCTCCCTCCCTCCCTATAATTTAAGGTTGTGTTTTTGATCTTCCCATGCCTGTGTAGGGGTCGTCTGTTTTTGGAGCAGGGGCCCGGTGGGAATTTTGCCACTTGACTGATTGGCTGGTGCCATTTGGTTTTTGCCTACCGTGTAGCAAATCATCACAACTTTGTAAGGTTCATTCTTTGCTCTGTCCGATCCCCTCTCAGAGGTAGGGCCATGCCAAAGTTCCTGGGAGCATCTGGGGTGAACTAAGAGGCAGAAATCCACCTCCGTGCTCCCCCAGTATGTTTTCCCTTACTGAACTCTGGAGGTTCCAGTTCTCAGTCCTGTTCCTGCCAGTGCAGGTTCAGGAAGTTCAAACCAATGCCTAAGCAACCACTCACATGCTGTAATCAATAAAGTTGTGGCCAAACTAATGCCAAAAATCTTAAACAAATATTCTGTGTCCTGTGTGATTTATTCTGTTGTAAGCCACCCAGAGTGGCTGGGGAAACCCAGCCAGATGGGTGGGGTATAAATAATAATATATTATTATTATTATTATTATTATTATTATTATTATTATTATTATTATTTGGAGGGGGTTTGGGGGGTCTTCACACACAAATAGTGAATAGACTAGGGTCAGTTTCATGTCTGCGCTTGGTTTCCTGAGTCATTCCCCCAATACTAATCCAGGAGTGAAGAACTTTTTTCAGCCTGAGGGTCGCATTCCCTCGTGGACAACCTTCCAGGAATCTAATTCCAGTGGCTGCATTTGTACAAAATCCATACCAAATACAGTCATAGCTTGGAAATCAAATGGAATCGGTTCCGGAAGTCATAGAATCATAGAGTTGGAAGAGGGCCATCCAGTCCAACCCCCTGCCAAGCAGGAAGTCTGTTCAACTTCCAAAACCAAAGCACGGCTCTAGCAGCCAATCAGAAGCCACGGAAGCACCATTCAGCTTCCAAAAACAGTTCACAAACCGGAACAGTCACTTCCGGGTTTGCAATGTTCGGGAGTCAAAATGTTCAAGAACTAAGCTGTTCGAAAACCAAGGTACAGCTGTATAGGCCATCACCATTTTGTCTGCTTTCAAAGCATGCACGACCGTGCAGTTATGCATCATCGCAAACCTAGAAGTGGAAGGAAAAGGGGGAAAGTCCCACACTTTGTAGTGCCAGCACTTCCATGGAATGCGTTGGAAGCAATGCCACCTTGAATTCCATCACTTCTTTGATCTGGAATGTCTATTCCAGAAAGTGTGGCCAGCAAGAAGTGAGTCTTTCTAGACCAGGAGTAAGGAATCTTTTTGGTGCACTCAGCCAATTCCTTATTTCCCCCTATTCATGCAGGCTACTTTTTTTGTATGTGCAATCTCTCTCTCTCTTTTAAAGTAACATTTTTTACAGATCAGTTTCATTTGTTGAGACATTAGGAAGAAAAGGGGGAAAGAGGTGGAGGGGGAAAATGTGAGTGAGGGGGGTCGGGTGGCAATGTTTCTATTTTACTTAATATATGTGGGGTTTTGTGTCAGCATCGCTTGTGCAGGTTCTCTGCTATTCACATGTGTTCCTTTGGTGGTGAGAGAGGTTGGGGTTGGCCTAAGGTGTGTTTGTTTGTTTGTGATTGGCTGTTGTGATCTTTGTTTTCATGTGGTGGGGTGGGTGGGTGTTATGGATCAGGTTAGCCATATTGATTTGTATGCTGTTGGTGGATTTTTGCCATTGTCTTGTTGGGCTGTGATAAAAGGGAGCCATACCGGGCGTCTTCTTCTTTTTGTCCCCGTGTCAGTTTCAGTTTATTGGTTAATTTTTCTAGTAAGGCTGTTTCCCATATTATTTGGTACCATTGGTCCATGCTTACTCCTGACAGGTCTCTCCAGTGTCTGGCTATGATGTTTCTGGCTGCTGAAAGTAGGTGGGTTATGAGTTCATTGTGGTGTAAATGGGCATTATTGTCTTGGAAGATGTTTAGTAGGGCCAATTATGGGGTGATTTCTAATACTTGCTTAGTTATTTTACATATTTCTCGTATGGCTGTTGTCCAGAATAGTTGGATTTGGGGGCACTCCCACCACATGTGGAGGTATGTGCATGTGGAGGTGCACCCTCTCCAGCATTTTGGTGGGGTTCCTGGGCATATTAGCACTAGTTTTCTTGGTGTTAGGTACCACCTGTAGGTGAGTTTCAGAGTGAGTTCTTTTCTTTTCCTTGATATGGATTTAAAGGGGGGGGGGTTAGACCACATTCTGGTCCACTGAGTGGGGTTAATCTCATAGCCTATGTCATCCTCCCATTGTTTTTTGATTGCGTCTAGGGGGTCCGTGGGATTTTGGAGTAGTATTTTGTATATTGCGAATACCATCCCTTTACCGTGTCCCTTTGTTGTCAGGAGGAGGTTTTTGAAGGTTGTCAGGGGCGTGCAGGCCACTTTTGACAGGTATGTGAGGCAACCCACCTGACAGTCATATGGCGTTATCATTATGACAGGTGACTGACACCTATCCAAGTCCCTTGCACAGCACTTCCCATATCCCAGACAACCAGCTGACTGTCAGGCATTTGGGAAGTCCTGAGCAAAGAACTTTGTGCAGTAATTCCCAAGTGTCGGATAACCAGTTAGTTACCTGGCATTTGGAGGTACTGCCCTTTCAGTCAAGCCCCATTTCTACCTGCCCAAAATGTTGGACATGGCTTGCTCCAGGTGGTCTTGCAGGTCAAATGGTGAGACATGGCAGGTTGGAGGTTCCCCATCCCTGCTCGAGAATCCCACCTTTCACCAACCACACTTCCAGCTGAGACACAGCAAGGGGAGCTGCAAGCATCTCCTTAAAAAATGCTCAGTCCCAGGAAAGTGATAAAAAAGGCTGCTCCCATATTTACAGGGGGGAAATGTTTCCAGTAAGTAGGTGGATGAGTGAAGCTTTGTGCTCTGCTTTAATTTGTGCAACCACAGCTTCTGAATATTCCTAAAATTGGATCGTGTCGTGGGCTTTTTTCTAGATAACATATTAGTTGTAATAAAACTGTGCCAGTTCTTTTAGTAAGAATTCTGTCTGGAAAGCAGAATTTCCCTATTTTTAACTAAAAATGAACTTTTAAAAAACCATGGCATCGGTAACAAATAATGGATTAAATGGTATAAATGGGCCATTTGAAAAGACTGTTCCTGAAGACGTTGCCAGCATGGAGTGATGACGGCTGCAAATGGCACTGTCACCTGCTCTCCATGGTTTATTCATCACCAGGGAGAGCGATAAACAGACTTCCCTCAGTTCGCTCCACAGCGAAGTGTGATTACTTCTGGGTTTTTTTTATTTAAATATATGAAGTTCATCAATTCTTCCAAGGGAACATTTGCATGCCCCCTTAAAAAGGCAAGCGCAAGGCCAAGCCCGGGGAATTTCAACCAACATATTGAAAACCAAATCAGCCAAATCTCCTGGGTGCTCTGTTGCATCTCAAGTAGGACAGTCTAAGCAGGCAGGCAGGTTTTGAACCAGGATTGTGCTTCTTGATTGTCTCAACGGAGAAGCCTTCCAGATTGCTTTAAGATCACCTTGATTTGTAGAATTATTTGTAGGCAAATAATTGGCCAGCTGTCTGGCTGTCTGGGGGGCTGATGTTGATTCCACCTCCTCTCGCTCTGTTTCTCAGTCATCATAGCTCCCCCTAAGGATTGCTAAGTCACAATACTGCAGTGACAGTAGAAACCACAACTCTATGTATGACAATGGCACAAAGCCTTTTCACGGGGCAAAGGCCCTGTGTAGATAACACTGCTACAATGATTGTGATCAGTGCTTTTTTCTGGGGGGAAAGGTGGGAAAACTCACCATGAAGTTTGTTTGTTTATTACATTTATTACATTGTTACATTTAGCCACACACCCTACCCTGAGCAGTGGCTAAATGTAAGATGTGATTAATAAACTCAAGCAGACATTGATCAGGATTAGAAATGACCACAGCTTCATTGATCATATAGGTGGATTTTTTGGCTCAGGCATTGTGTGTATATCCATTCCAGGCCATCAGACAAGAAAAATAATTACAGTGGTACCTCAGTTTATGAACACAATTGGTTCCGGAAGTATGCTCATAAACTGAAGCCTTCATAAACTGAAGTGAACTTTCCCATTGAAAGTAATGGAAAGTGGATTAATCCGTTCCAGACGGGTCTGCAGAGTACTCAACCTGAAGCGTACTTAACCCGAAGCATGGGTGTAATTGGTTCCGGAAGTCTGTTCATAAACTGAAGCATTCATAAACTGAAGCGAACTTTCCCATTGAAAGTAATGGAAAGTGAATTAATCCGTTCCAGATGGGTCTGCGGCATTCATAAACTGAAAATTTGTAAACCGAGGTGTTCATAAACCGAGGTTCCACTGTACTATGTATTTTTTTAAAGGTAAATTGAACTAAGTTCCCTTGAGTTACTGGTGGGAAAAACCCCATGATTGTGATGCTTTGTTAAAAAATAATAATAATCAAGACAGGTAACAAAGTGTGCTTAAAGATTTGCTGTTGCTGCTGCTACTGCTGCTTTCAAATTGGCTTTGAATGTACCAAAGCATGGGGAATTTTGAGCTTGCCTTCTTTCAGCACCAGCAACAACCTGCTAAAAGGTATTTCCCCTTTTCAGCTAGATCTAAAGTGGCACCACAGATTGCAATATTTTGCCACTTTGCATGCTGGGCCCCGCATTGAACATGGATAGGAAATACCGGTAGTTAAATGTCTTTTTCTTTTCTGTTCATTGACCTTGGTCCAGTAACTTTTGTTAATATCTTTTAAAAGCTGTTTCATGAGAGACATCTAATTTCTCATCGTATATTATCTTTGTCCTTTCTCAGTTCGCTCCCCGTTAAAGATTCTGAAAGGTAAAAAATAATGTCTCATTTGTAAGTACATACCAGTAATTGAGCCTGATCTTTAAAAGGTTTTCGTTATTCAAAGCATCCTGAATGTATAGCTTGTTGAAGCTGTATTGCCTCCCTTCTGGAGATGTTCTGCTAGGTGTGTTAACCCTACCATCAAGATTGCAGCTTTAAATCAAATCTCTGTGGACAACTGATAGAGGCTTTCTGTCCAAATGAAAACTATGCTTAGAAAAGAGGTGTGCCATTCCATTCAAAATTTGCAGGGGATTGGAAAAAGAAGTGCCCACAGCACAGCAATGGCCAATTCTTAAGCAGGGGAGTGTCCAGACTGTTATTATTTTTGGAGTTGGATTCAGTCACCATTCCAGCAAATTCAAGTTGCACAATTATGGCCAATTAGGAGATTGTGCACAACAAACCCACTTCCTCAAAATATCATACTTTTTGCAATAAGGAAAGCATTGGGAAAATGGACCAGAAAGTGTGGGAAGCGCTTGGTTTGAAACAATGTCATCTAACCTGCCCACAAATAAATCGGAATGAATGTCCATTACAGAGCCAACATCATCTAATTTATGTGCAATCAAAGCAGGATAAATGCTCAATAAACCAGTCATCTGGAAGCGTGCCATTAGAGACTGATTGTGTGTCGGATGAACAAATCATTTTTATTTATCTCGGCAAGCCATTGCCTTAACAGGAGAACCTTAATGTTGTACCACAAAGAAGGCACTGCCATCAGTTGAAGCACACTGGGGACGTTATTGTTTCACAAGGACTATTATTATTTGATTAAAAAAAATCATTTTTACAATACCGTTTTGAGGCTTTGCCTCTTCTTTTGCTTTATTTTATTACCTTAAGAACTGCTGCCTGTCAATTTTAAGGGATAACCTTGATCTTGTCTCTTCGCACTTGAAATAGTTACTGTGACTGCATACCTAAACCCACCAAGAATCATAGAATTGTAGAGATGAAAGGGAATCCAAGGGTCTTCTTCCGTGGAAGCAAGCCCTCTTGAATTCAGTGAGACCGACTTTCAAATAAATGCACGTAGGATTGCACTGTTTGTGGGTAGCAGATTAGGTCTGGGTGGGATATCAGTGGCTTGACCTTCTAGCAGGTCAAACTATTTGTCCATCTATGCCCAGTATTGTCTGACTGGCAGTGGCTCTCCAGGTTCTCAGGCAGAGGTTTTCTGCAACTACTGTATTGCTATCTGGGCTTTTTAAACTTGAGACTCTAGACAAGAGGTGGCTAACCAGATGTTCCAGATGTAACCAGATGTAATGTTCCAGATATCATTGGACTCCAACTCTGAATTCAGCCTCAACCAGTGTGGTCAATAATCCTTCAGCACACCTGCACAAGCCCTTAAACCAATGAAAATAGGGACATCCTATTATTATTATTATTATTATTATTATTATTATTATTATTATTATTATTCACCTCTGACTCGGTTGCTTCTGCTAGTGCAACTGTTGCACTGGATTTCATCTTTCATAACCGCTATTCTTGCCCTTACTCTAGTGCAAGAGCTCTTGTGCTGGGGGTCAAATGATATTGAATCTGGGCCTGAGTGTTTTTGGCAGGAGCGTGTAGCTGCTGCATCTCAGGCAGCAAAAGCTTTCCTGCTAGCCCAAGAAAGGCATTTACTCTGTATCGCTTTGGAAGATCATTTGTTTTGCCTTTTTCTCCCGCTCTGAATTAAGGAAAAAGAGGCTGGGAAACGAAACTGAAGATGACCCACCCTCTAAACATGAGATGCGCCCCCTTCTCTGACATTTGTTAATCCCTAGAAGTGAGCTGAAGTCTTGAATTTGATCACGCAAAGTGTCAGCATACGGGCTGTGTGGGGGAAAACAAACTTGTTTGCTAAAGTGAAGGATAAGTCCCATTGACAACACAGCTCTCAGCATCAGTGAGAGGGAGATGAAACAAAAGCAATATGGAAATTGATCAATGAAGCGCTTGCTTTGCAGTTAAATCAAGATGAGGGTGGGGGGGAAGAGAAATGGGTGGGGGGAAGGACTCAAAGTTCTTTTCTGTGACAAAACCTTTAAGAAAACTTATGAAGTGGGATTAGTGAAGAAAAGCTGTTAATACTTTTCTTTAAGTATTTCCTTCCAAGCTTTTTTTCAGATTCAGCAAGCCCTAGTTGTTGATTTTCTGAGCTGTGTTCTTAGTGCAATTGGGTCATCAAGTTGTTAGGAATAACTGCTCCCTGCAATTACTTTTGCCCTCTTGCTGTTTCCCCTGCTCTCTGTCACCTCTGTTTTCATTCCCTCATTTTGAAGAGTCAATCCCCACCTCCTGATTTAACACACAGCACACAAACAGCTTTCAAAACATGCAAGCAGTTCCATTAAAATATTAAGACACGGACGATCAGATTTTGTTTCAGGACTCTTAGCTTTTCAACACTCAGTCGTTTCTTCTTTTTTTTCATTTTAGGAAGTGAAATGGTCAAGAAAATAAGCTACCGGGTATCAACGCCTTTAAAATGCCACCCATAGATGATGTTCCAGTATGTCAGATCTTAAAGTTGTGTGAAATTGGCAGGTAGAGGCCATTCAGGGGTCCCTACGTCAATTTTAGGTACCTCTATGAGGTCCTGCTCTATCTCTGAGAAGACAGAAACACCTCTGACCTATCCCCTTCCCCTTCAGATTCATCGAAATTGGTCTCAAACCTTATGTTTTATCATGACTGAATTTTGAACAAACTCAGAGTAATTGATTCACACAATGATTTTCTTCCTTTTAAGAAAGACCAACACCATCAGCATATGGATATATTTACAGTGAGTTGAACTAGGCTTCGGGGTGGACTATATTTCAGATTCCAGTGGCACTCTGTGCAAGGCCAAAATTCAGTCCCCTCCAACCTCTGCTCAATTCACTATGTTGAAGCAATGATTCTTCAACATCAACTTCATTGGACTGGTCAGATGTTGTGTGGATGCCTGATTATCGTCTTCCAAAGCAACTACTGTACTGCACTCTATTCCGAAGTTAAAACTGGAAAGCATAATGCTGGTGGTCAACAAAAGAGGTTTAAAAACTCTCTCAAGGCAAATCTAAAATAAATGTGGTATAAACATCCACAATTGGGAAACACTGGGCTGCGGGTGCTCCAACTGGAGAATAGCCTTTACCAAAGGTGTCATGGGCTTTGAAGACATTCAAACTCAGGACGAAAGGGAGAAATGTGCTAAGAGGAAGACACGCTTGGCAAATCACACCATGATCAACTCCCACCAGGTAACCAATGTCCCCCCGTGGAAGGACGTGTGGATCCAGAATTGGCCTCCACAATCACTTACAGACTCACCATGTTTATGGAAGACAATCTTACTCAGCTACAAGTGAGGAGGAGGAGGAGGAGGAGGAGGAGAAGAAGAAGAAGAAGAAGAAGAAGAAGAAGAAGAAGAAGAAGAAGAAGAAGAAGAAGAAGAAGAAGACAATAGTTTAGGCACCCTGTGGCACCCTCCTTGGCTCAATGCCCAGTGCAGGGGGAACGGTCCTGCAGCCCCAAATCTGCCTCTGCTAGGCTTCTACATGTCACCAAAACTACACTCAACCGATCCCCTTTTGCAAAGTTTTCTAAATATTCAGTAAGCTGATTCTAAACTTATTCACAAGACAAATGAGACATCCTCAAATTCAGTCAAGATTGATCAACATTTAAATATCAGGGATGAACAAAAGCAGAAAGAGGTGGTATGAATTTATAACTAGAGTCGATAGACCCATTTAAGAATTGCTTTATACGTTCTGAAAAGTTTTCTAAAGAGTTTTAGAAATGATTCAGCTAGCAACAGAGTATAGAAATAAATTGCAAATCTCTCTCACTTGCTCTCTCTTTTGATGCTCTTGCATTTGGGGACATTGGGGGGGGGGTGGAGAAAGAATAATGGAATTGCCCATAAACCATTAAAGCACATTTGGCCTCCGAAAAACGAATTCTGACTTTGCTAGCATTTTATTGACAGTGATTGTAAGCCAAGAATGGTAGTAAAAATAGATTTTGCAATGTAGGACGTATAAAGCACAATATTGATATTATATGAATGCTGTACTTGAAACAAGCATATTTACAGCTGGAAATGGTAAACAAAAGGGCATTGCCAAGTACATACCGTGTTTCCCCCTTTTTAAGACACCGTCTTATAACTTTTTCCCCTCAAAAAAACACAGGGTGGCTTACTTTCGGTGGGGTGTCTTATTTTTTTATTACCGGTATGGTTTTTACGGCTCAGGGCGCTGGCTCAGGGTGCTGCTGGGCTCTCTCAAGTGTTTGGCGCTGCAGCAGCCGCCGGTTCCGGGTGGTGGAGCGGCAGGCAGAGGCCGCTGCAGGGCGCTCCAAGCTCCTTGGCCGGGCCAGGCAAGGAAGAAGCAGTGAGCCCAGCGGCGGTGGCAAGCACGGAAGCGGCAGGGACGACGGTGAACGAGAAGGTGGAGTGCGGGGATGCAGCCAGCAAGGCGGGAGCGCGATCAGCTGTTAAGCGGAGCTCTTGGAGTGCCACTTCACAGCTGATCGCGCTCCTGCAGTGCCGGCCGCATGGAGTGACTATGTGAGGTGGAGGTGCCTGTGGGGGTTGGTTTCCGTGGCACGGAAGTATGGCTTATTTTTGGGGTATGTCTTATATTTCTCAAATGCTTAAAAACCCTGCCATGGCTTACTTTATGACTACGTATTAAAAAGGGGGAAACAGGGTAATTCACCTTTCTTCCGCTCATATTATTCACACCTTCCTTACAACCTAAGGATCCAGTTGAGGGAAGATGTGAAATTATTAGGCAGGAAGAGGGTAGAATTTTATTCTTGCCATTATCTTGCAGCAGAATACAATTCCTAGTACTGTACAGTGGTACCTTGGGTTAAGTACTTAATTGGTTCCGGGGTGCCATTTACACCCTGAAAAGTACTTAATCCGAGGGGCAATAGCATGCATGCGCAAAGTGCTGATAGAGCGCTTTTGTGCACGCATGAAGCGCTCAGATCACTTCTGCGCATGCGCACACGGCAGAACCTGGAAGTGAATACTTACGGGTCTGCGGAGTACTTAAACTGAAAGTACTCAAACCAAAGCATACTTAAACCGAGGTATAACTGTACAAGAGGTAAAAAGGTAAAGGTAAAGGGACCCCTGACCATTAGGTCCAGTCGTGACCGACTCTGGGGTTGCGGCGCTCATCTCGCTTTACTGGCTGAGGGAGCCAGCGTACAGCTTCCAGGTCATGTGGCCAGCATGACAAAGCCACTTCTGGCAAAGCCAGAGGAGCACACAGAAATGCCGTTTACCTTCCCGCTGTAGCGGTACCTATTTATCTACTTGCATTTCGTGCGTTCAAACTGCTAGGTGGGCAGGAGCTGGGACCGAACAATGGGAGCTCACCCTGCCACAGGGATTCGAACCACTGACCTTCTGATCACAATCTTCCCTGATTTGCTCTGCCTAGGTACCACGAACAGAAGCCTCTTGGCCACTTCTAATTCCTTATCCAAAATAGCGAACAGCCTAGAAGTCTCTATGGAGCAAAACAAGAAGTATTGACAATAGTGCTGACTTGTTGGGTTGTTGTTGTTGTTGTTTTGCAGGTGTGGAGAGGTGTTCCTTGAAGTCAGCTCCTGTTAGTACCTAAAGGTAAAGGTAAAGGGACCCCTGACCATTAGGTCCAGTCGTGACCGACTCTGGGGTTGCGCGCTCATCTCGCATTATTGGCTGAGGGAGCCGGCGTATAGCTTCCAGGTCATGTGGCCAGCATGACAAAGCTGCTTCTGGTGAACCAGAGCAGCACATGGAAACGCCGTTTACCTTCCCGCTGTAGCGGTTCCTATTTATCTACTTGCATTTTGACATGCTTTCGAACTGCTAGGTTGTTAGTACCTGTCAGAGTTTTAATTCTATAACCGGGAAGAGAGAACTTTGCACCCAGTGTAAGCCACAAGACTGGACATAGCATTTTACTGATGTGGGGAGGAAGGGAGAGAGAAAGCCAGGAAAGAGACAGGATTCATTTTTTCTCTCCCCACTCCCATTATGACAGATTTAAATGCTCTGGAAAAGGAGCATCGTACTCAATAAGGAGAAAATGGATGCTTGGATTTTCACCAGATTATAGATAGCAGTGTTCAGCATTATACTACCATCCCTGCTTATACAAGAGGCTTGTTCACACATTACACTGAAAATATTCACATGTTGTATGTACTCATGTACAAATGTTTGTGTGAAAGGGCATACACGTTTATTGATTAGTACAGCTTAACTCCTGTGTGTGTACACAGGTGCAAAGAGTTTAATGGCATACCCTCCAATGTTTCTTCGATGAAAATAGGAATGTCCTATCATCATCATCATCATCATCATCATACCCCACCCATCTGACTGAGTTCCTTCAGCCACTCTGGGTGAATTCCAACATATATAAAAGCATAATACAGCAAAACATTAAGCATTTAAAAACTTCCCTATACAGGGCTTCCTTCCCCTGTTGTCTAAAGGTTGTACAGTGGTACCTCCGGTTGTGAGCAGCATCCGTTCCGGAGCTCCGGTCAGATCCGGAGGAATTTGCAACCATAGGTGCCGCTTCTGCGCATGCGCGCGCCACAATTTAGCACTTCTCCACATGTGTGTGCAGCGAAACCCCCCAAAAATGCTTCCGGGTTTGCCGCGTACGTATCCCAAAGGATATGTAACCGGAGGTGAACGTAAGTAGAGGTACCACTGTATAGTTATTTATCTCCTTGTCTTGGGGGCCGCATAACTCCATACCCTTCAACATTTCTTCAATGAAAATAGGGACATTCTTAGGAAAAATGGGACATTCCAGGATCAAATCAGAAACTGGGATGGCTTCCAGGGACTGTCCCTGGAAAATAGAGACTCGGGGGTGGGGGGTCTGTAATGGGGCTTATTTCTAAATCTACCAGCTTGCAATTAGACTTACACGCAGGTAAATCTGTACAAGAAAAACCTACATAAGAAGTGTGCATGAAGAATCTGAAGAAGTGTGCATGCACACGAAAGCTCATACCAGCTCATACCAAAATAAAAACTTAGTTGGTCTTTAAGGTGCTACTGAAGGAATTTTTTTATTTTACTTCGATCCAGACCAACACGGCTACCTACCTGCTACATAAGACGTTAGACATGGAAAGCAAGTATCTATCTCTCACAAATACAAACACACAGGGTTGGAAGACAGTCCCATTGTGTTCAAGTGTGCATAGGATTGCAGCCAAGCAGGGCATTTGTACACATGTACACATGTCTACTCAAAAGTAAACTTCACCGAGTTAAATGGAACTTATGTTTAGGAAAGTGATCATAACAGTGCAACCTTGATGATTTCATATCCCTCCTAAAATAGCCAGATTTTGCTTGCGCCATGGAAATCAACTGCTGTTGGTACATCAGACACTTTGCAACCTGACGTTTCCCATTTCAGACAAAAGCAGTTGAGACTTGTCTGCTTTATTGTGCTTAAGAATGAGATCCCTGAAGTTGCAAAGAGGATTTCGATCCTCATTTCTCATTCATTTCCATGTGAAATAGGGCCCAAATCTCTTAGCAGGCTTTACAAATTGAGGAATAAGCCAGTATATTAACAAGGGAAACACTTCCTCTGCTAGTCTCTCTTTGAGCCCTCCTCTTGAAGCAATGAGGCTGACCCAACTGCTGTTTAAAATCTGGGCAAATAGATTCATACGCATTGCTGTCTGCTTTCCACCCCCAAGGCAAAGCTGTATGTCATAATCACAAGCAAAGTAGCTTTCCTTCTTTTTTTTCCCTGTTAAGAGGATAAATACAGCTCGCTTCAAGTTTTCAGATCATGCTAATTTCTTGCATGAACACATCAAGGCAAAACATTTCTGCACACAGATATTTTGAAATATTGTCAATCTGGGAAACAGAAGGGGAGAAATGGTTTCTGAGGTTTACCAAACACACAAACGTTCAGGCCAATTCAGACTCATTTTTTCTCTCACTGTTGCATCTGGGCATCACTCGTTCCTCTACCACATCCAGCACAAACTCATTGGACTCCTCCAGAAAAAACCTGTTTATTGAACATGGAGGTGAGATTGTATCTGATCTTTATTCTTTCATTCTGATTTGTTTGCACAGAGGTTTTATGACAATGAGCATTCATCCTGAATTCTTTTTTTCTTTTTTCTTTTTTGCCTGTACAATGGTTATACAGCTACCCATTCATCCCAGACTTCTCAGTGCATTTTACCATCACTTTCCTAACAGCAAGAAGTCCAAGGGGCTGTTTGTTTTTTTGTTTTGTTTTGGTTTGGTTTTTGGTTTTTTAAAGGCAGATTTGTTGTGCCGGACTGTCAGAGCACTTTACTCTGCTTTAGTTGTGCAAACCTAAATTTCTGGTATGCACCTGAACACTCCTGAAAAATACTGCTATTCTGGAAACAAGCTTTGTGTTTATGGCTAATTTTTCTCTTGCCACTTGGTTTAGAAAAAGCAACTGGCTGCATTAAACAGACTCTTTTAGTCCTTAATTAGAATGGGGTTTGATCACTGCTGTACCTTGGTAGCAGCAATTATTGGCATGCTAGGTATTTAGCAACATTAAATGTTCCTTGATACAGGAGAGCAATGGCTGGGTTCAGTTGATTTCCAATACAGCCTTGACATTTGAGAGTTTTACTAGTGAAAGTGGCTCCGTCAAAATGTTTCCTGTATGTTTTCCTGTACTATAATTTTTAGGGGGACATAAGATTCCATTTTATCTTCACAGTGCTTTCTGTATACTCAGGATATTTAGATGATTTCTAGGACTCAATTTTAATGGCAGGTTCCAGAAGAAGAGGAGGAGGAGGAGTTTGGATTTGATATCCCACTTTATCACTACCCTAAGAAGTCTCAAAGCGGCTAACAATCTCTTTCCCTTCCTCCCCCACAACAAACACTCTGTGAGGTGAAGCCGTGCTTTGGTTTTCGAACATTTTGGAAATTGAACGGACTTCCGGAATGGATTCTGACCAACTTCCAAGGTACGACTGTACTAAATTAATTGGCAACTGCAGCTCTCACACTTCTGCTGGGTGGAATTGTATGACTTGTCTCTCCATAGGGATTAGCTGGCTTTTTGTGCTAAACAGAGTCTCTGCAAAAGGTTTGGTACTGATGTGGTTTGGTACTAATGTGGTTCATGAAATTTCTATTGGTGGACGCTAACCCCAGGGTTACCCGCGGAGTGGCCATTTATATCTTGCAGGCCCTGAAACTCAGAGCTCTCTCGACTGGCTAACTTTCTCTAGACGCGGATTTCACTAAACATTCCCCAGTGGACAAAACACACATGATGCATCCTAGTTTTTACCAAATTCTGTTTTATATCACATGTTTTTATATCCAATGTTTTGTAAGTGTTTGATACATGTTCTGTATAATAGTGGTAGGTTACCATCATCATCATCATCATCATCATCATCATTATTATTATTATTATTTTATGTGTTATGTGCTATGGCCAATCGGCTAATGCAATAAAATTTTGATTTGATTTGATGTGGTTCATGAAAGCCCAACTGGCTGTCTTAAATGCTGTATTCCTGTTCCATCAAGATGTTGTGACATTTCCTCTTAGTTCTCTGAAGTGGCATCCACGTCTTATGAGATAAGGTTGAAACCAGCTTGATGCTGGTACAGATGTCAACCTGAATTTCTCTTGCATGCATTTACTAAGGCCAAGTGTGCCACAAATCCAATATACTTTGGGGTGATGGGCTTACCTGACCCTCTTTCTCCTATCAGAACACTTCATTATTAATCTTCAACTGGTACAAAAATAATGCAAAAAAGTGTGCTAGCTATTTTATTAACATGAGGGATTATGCTTTCAGCAATATATCAGAAAGTATTTTATCTAAGCTGTATTAGCGATTACATTTGCATTTGAATTTCAGCTCCCATCATTTCATATGTGGAAACAACCCCAGAGAAAACAGGACAACATTCATCATGTTAGACGGATCTGTCACAGGAAAAGAAACTGTTGAGGCTATTCTAATTTAATTTTCTCCCTTGATTTTTTATACCCCCTTATCTATTAGTTCAAGATGATGCAAAAAAGACACCCCCAAACAAATACCTAATACATTAAGATGGTACCATAAAAATCTTATGACATAAGCAATATGCATCCTTCCAAAATTTATTGACAAGAAAAGCAACCTTCCCCTCTCCCACACCACTAAGAACACATCCAAAAGGAATGGTGGTGTCTTAAAATGCTTCTGAAATACAGCCAGGGAAGGATATTGCATAGCTTGAGAGCTTCAGTTGAGAAAGTTGATCCATGGACCTTTGAGATTCTAATTTTGCACAAAAATGAGTATGGGAGAAAAGAAACCATAACTGGTTGTAAGGGCTGAATATGCAGGCTTTGTACACTATTTAAAGCACCTCTTCCCCACCCCAACTCACACTACAAATCCTGTAGTTTGTTAAAGGTGCTGGGAATTGCAGAACTGCGAATGGTAAACTATAGTTCCCATCGTTCTTTGGTGACACATGTGCTTTGAGTGTGTGGTATATACACGGCCAGAATTAGAATTGACACCAAATGTCACCTAAAGCAATTGTCTGAGGCAAAATTACCTGAAGGAAGTGAAAAGAGTTTGGCTAAGGACAAGTTACATTTCTTACAATAGGGGGAGTGTCCCGACCATTAGGCAGTTACTGTGTTTCTCCAAAAATAAGACACCGTCTTATATTTATTTTTCCTCCAAAAAACAAACAAACACGGTGGCTTATTTTCAGGGGATGTCTTATTTTTTAATTAAGTATGGTACACTTTAACCTACAAGGTTAAACTGCCTATCACTATGGCTTATTTTCGAGGTGTGGCTTATTTTCGGAGTATGGCATATTTTTGGGGTATGGCTTATTTTCGGAGAAACACGGTACCTCAGGCAGCAAAAAGTTAATAACTGAATTTAGTATTACTGTGTTGTATTTTTAATTCATGGGAGAGGTGCTTGATGGAATTTCTGCCTTAGATGCCGCAATAATGGATACTTCACAGCTTGACTAAAGGGCGGGGGGGGGGGAACCGCTTCCTGCTCCATCTTGGGCAGAAAAATGTCTTGGTTCAGCCCTGATTCAACACAGGTTTCCCCGAACAGCACTGAATGTGAAATTTGGATGTGAATTCGGTGGTTCCATGACCTTTCTTGGATGAAATACAAAGAATCCCGAGGGAAAGCTCAAGGGAGCTTTGTGTATTTGTAACATGGAACTCTGAGGCACACTTCAAAGGAGAAACTTCTTAGGAATTTTAAGAGAACTAAAAACATTTTAAAGTGAGGGAGTGTGTGATGGGGGGGGGAGTATTCAATCCTATCTGCAAGGATGTCTCTCAGATATGTGTATAATTTCAAGGTACTGTATATAATTATATTTTCATTGCATCACTCTCCATTTGAATCATAGAATTGCAAGGTTGGAAGGGACCCTGAGGGTCATCTTGGCAGAGACTGCTTTAGATGATTTACCATACATTTCCCCCAGGATTTTGTCCTTAAAATCCCTCTTTCACAACAAACAGCCTAATTCAGAGTGGCAAATTTTAGGACCCTCAGTGTCGACGCTTCACTTTCCCCAACCACTGTGTCCTTTGGAATGCAGGAACTGTCTCACCCAATGGATGGATGCACCCATAGCTAACTAAAATGAGAGGCGATGTCAGCTGAGGCCTCTAGGCTTTAATGCCATACAAATATTTACTACATAACTGCATAACATACCCTGAGCAGAAAGGTGTTGGGGTAACCGAAGATATGCTTTCTCAGCATTGGCAACAGATTCCCAAGTGGAATTGAGGTTGAATCCTGATAAGACAGAAGTACTGTTTGTGGGGGACAGGAGGCGGGCAGGTGTGGAGGACTCCCTGGTCCTGAATGGGGTCACTGTGCCCCTGAAGGACCAGGCGCGCAGCCTGGGAGTCATTCTGAACTCACAGCTGTCCATGGAGGCGCAGGTCAATTCTGTGTCCAGGGCAACTGTTTATCAGCTCCATCTGGTATGCAGGCTGAGACCCTACCTGCCTGCAGACTGTCTCGCTAGAGTGGTGCATGCTCTGGTTATCTCCCGCTTGGACTACTGCAATGCTCTCTACGTGGGGCTACCTTTGAAGGTGACCCGGAAACTACAACTAGTCCAGAATGTGGCAGCTAGACTGGTGACTGGGAGCGGCCGCCGAGACCATATAACACCAGTCTTGAAAGACCTATATTGGCTCCCAGTATGTTTCCAAGCACAGTTCAAAGTGTTGGTGCTGACCTTTAAAGCCCTAAATGACCTTGGTCCAGTATTCCTGAAGGAGCGCCTCCACCCCCATCGTTTTGCCTGGACACTGAGGTCCAGTACCAAGGGCCTTCTGGCGGTTCCTTCGTTGCGAGAAGCCAAGTTGCAGGGAACCAGGCAGAGGGCCTTCTCAGTGGTGGCACCCGCCCTGTGGAACGCCCTCCCATCAGATGTCAAAGAGAAAAACAGCTACCAGATTTTTAGAAGACATCTGAAGGCAGCCCTGTTTAGGGAGGCTTTTAATGTTTAATAGATTGTTTAATTTCATTTTTCTGTTGGAAGCCGCCCAGAGTGGCTGGGGAAACCCAGCCAGATGGGCGGGATGTAAATAATAAGTTGTTGTTGTTGTTGTTGTTGTTGTTGACATAACTGCAATAAACAAATACTGTGTCGTACTCGCTACTTTAGTATTCTCCAATCGCTCCTATTTTCTGGTACCCAGACTGAGCCCAACATTCCCAATGAAATCCATTTCCTGGATCGAATTGTATAGACCTATAACTGGGTTTTTCCTTGGCCCGGTTGATGCATAATGCTAAGAAGATATGAGGAACTTTTGGCCCTCCACTTGTTGCTTGCAGAATCAGCCCCAGCAAGCATGGCCAATGGCCTTCCAGCAACAAAGGTTCTCCAGAAGTTCTTTCTTCTCACCCCCTTCTGTGAAAGCACAAATTGAAAAAATACTGAAAACTCAAAAGAGTATTGGGGTGGTAAGCAGTGGGAGACGATACGCATTTCCCTAACACCTGCTTTTACAAGGTCCAAAGAGTCAGACTGAACAGAATGGGAAATCATGCACTGGGAAATATTGAGACAGACTGCAGCCTTAAGGCCTCTATAATGGCTGAAATTCTCTCATGCCTATTCAGGGAGAGACAACGGCAATTGCCCACAGTGGAACAGCCTTGAGGTGCTGCTTTGCTCCTTTCAGGCTTCAAATGTCTTTCAAAGCTTGCAGAATGAGCTAACAATAAAGAGCATTGTAATTCAAATGTTAATATCTCATTAAGTTTTATGAGCAGAGAGAGAAGAGGGAAAAGAAAGCAGCAGCAATGGAGCCTTTTCATGTGGAGTCAACAATAATAATAAAAAATATACAGTAGACTTGCCAATAGACTTGGAGGCATTTTCTGCACAATTCTGCTGTCAAGGGGTCATAGCATCAGTGGGAGAAAGCTGAAGGAACGAGCTTTGGGAATTTTCCTTTAAAAAATATCAGCACAGATTTGAGATGGAATGGACTTGCTGATCTACTCATGTACAAGGGACACAAACTGGATCAAGACTTTCATCCTGCAAGATGGCCTGGTTCACATATTATGCCAAAACGCATTGTATTAAACTACAGCTTAGTGTAATGTGTGAACCTTGGTCCTTGCCCAGAGGCTTAACTATGAATGTAAAAAGAGCCTGCAAGATCAGGCCAATGGCCCTTCTAGTTGAGCATCCTCTTTTCACAGTGGCCCACCAGATACCTCTGGGAAACACACCAGCAGGGCATGAGCTCAACAGCACTCTGCCCACCTGAGAGTCACAACAACAGGTATTGGGAGGCATAGTGCCTCTGGAAGTGGAGGCAGAACATAGCCATCATGAATTTGTCTAATCCTCTCTTAAAACAAATCAAGCTGGTTTATCATCACTGCCTTCTATGGGAGCGAGTTCCATAGCTTAGCTATGTGCTTCATAAAGAAATATTTTCTTTTATCTGCACTGAATCTTCCAACATTCAGCTTCATTGAATGTCCACAAGTTCTAATATTATGGTGGGGAGGGGGGATTTTTGTCTATCTGCTTTCCCCATGCCAGGCATAAATGTGTAGACTTCTGTCTTAACACACCTTATTCACCTTTTCTCTAAACTCAAAAGTCCTAAATGCTGTAACCTTTCCTCGTTGCTCCATCGTCTTTATCATTTCCATTGCCTTTTTCTGAATCTTTTCCAACACCTCCAGACCAGAACCATACAAAAAATTCCAGAGTCAGTCGCATCACAGATTTGTACAATGGCTTTATGACATCAGCAGTTGTATTTTCAATTCCTTTCCCAATTATTCCTAGCATGGAATCTGCCTTTTCCACAGCCGCTGCACCGTGGGACGACATCGCCATCAAGCATCTCGCTACGACCCCAAGCTCCCATTCCTGGTCAGTCATTCCCAGTTCAGAACTCATGAGCAAAAATATGAAATTAAGGTTTTTGTGGTTTCCTTACAGACCATAAACCATAATCTAAAGCCACGGTTTGTTGTTGGCTTACAAACCTTGGTTTAACTATGGCTTGGCATTTTGTGTGCACCCCCGTCCTTAACCATGGTTTGCTTGACCACTCCACCCTGGGCAATCAAACATCAAAGGCAGAAGCAGCTGGAAAACAAAACAAACTTTGAAGAATCAACCAATGGTTTGCTTGATTGTTTGCAGGCAACTTGTGGTTAACTCATGGTTCAAACCAGGCAGTCGTTCTTATAACTAGAGCCCCGCAAACAAAATGTTGCTTTGGGAATTGAACCATTTACGTACCACAACCTACCATCCATTGACAGGTATCACCTGCAGATACAAGATACCCAGCCATAGTGAGTTACTACTAGGGTGTCTACAAATTGGCCATATTTCTGAGGTTTTAAAACAGAGATTGGATAGCCATCTGGCTGGAATCCTTTCCTGCATTGCAAGACATTGCAGAAAATAACCCAAGGGGTCCCTTCCAGCTCTATGAAGTGGTAACGGTGGCCACCCCTTTTTTTCCCTAGCTGGGTGAGAACAAGAAAGCAAAACTCAGAAAGGTTCTCAAAAATTGTCTTCTGAGAAAATGTGGCTCGGCTGTAGTACACTGCTAAACAGTGGCTTTAATGTAAAACGGTAAACAGGAGAGCTTGCAGGGGTGAGGCTGGTCATCATAGCTATATTGTGCCTCCATTGTTGGAAACAGCATCCTTTGATTACCTGTTGCTGGAACTGCAGGTGAAGGAAAGGACTTTTTGCACTCAGGTTTTGCTAATGGGGTTCCTATAGGCATCTAGCTGGCCCTTGTAAGAACAGGATGCTGAACTAGATGAGCCTTTGGCCTGATCCAGGAAGGCTCCTAAAATCTGTCCATTAATGCTAAATCCCTTACAGAGGAGAAAGCAACACAGTACAAGGCCAGCCACTACAGACAGATATAGATTTTTAAAATCTAGTGATTTTACTTGCCATTGTCAAAACTATTGGGCGTCAGAAAAAGAGAAAGAAACATATTATCTATCAGCCAGGTGTTTGACAGCCTACTGTGTCTGTCCTCCCAGGCTGCAGAGCTGCCAACTTTTTAACCATTTATTGTCATTCAGCTTTTAACTGCTGCTTGATGAGCAGTTGCATGCCGAGGTACCAAGACATCCCCCCAATAACTCACACAATATTTTAGGTTTAAGGTTTTTGGCATTAATTTTGGCCACAACTTTTTTATAAATACAACTGAATATGAGTGGTTGCTTAGGCATTGGTTCTTGCCATCTGTCCCGCGCCTGGGACAGATCTGACTCCCACTAGCCTAGTAGGGGAGCCAGTAGGTAAGCACCCTCATGCGTGGTCCTGGCCCCTAACGGGGATAAATGGACAAACATGTAGAGCCCCAGGATTCCTTTAGAGGAATACCCCTAAAGGCAACAGCAACCATGAGGGGCAGGCCCAACCAAAATCCGTACCCCTCCACCATCCAATTTGAACCAATGCCTAACCGCCAACTTTACAAGTTGTGACTTATTGCAGTGTAGTAGGCAAAAGCCACCTGGCACCAGCCAATCAGCCAAGTGGCAAAATTCCTACCAGGCCCCTGATCCAAAACAGGCAACCCCATGACAGGCGCAGCAAGGTCAATGCAAGAATGCCTAAAATTAGAGGAGGGCGGCTGGGAGATTCATTGCGACCAGCAAAAGTGGAACTGAAAGCTGCTCTCTAAGCATATATAGGGCACGACTGTCAATCAATCATTTGCTACATGCAAATTTCCCCAGCAACAGCACACCCACCAATCACGCATGTGGCCATCCAAACTGACCCGCCTCTCCAACCCTGGGATGTCTTGTTAACCCTTCCGCAACCCATGTTCTCCTCTATGGGGAGAACCTGCTATATCTGTAGATGAGGAAGTTTAGCCCTGTGCTTTGAAAAGCTTTGCCTGCCGATTTCTGCACAGCAAACTCCTGTTTCAGGCAAAAGTGCTTGCTGAGAAGATTCTTTTTCCTGATCAGTTGGCAATCTTACCAGTCAGGATTAAAACAGGAGGTTTATCAAACACCCGTTGGGCTTCTTTTCACCTTGGCAGATCACAAACTCTGCAGTTAGCCAAAGCTGCAAATGTGAAGATTCCACCAAAAAGTTGCTTCATAGGTCTGGCCTTCATTCCACAATTACTTGCACATCTGCTAGAAATCAGCATGGAGGAAGGACCAACTGTGGCTTTGTACGAGAGTCCATGACTTACATGTGGAAGACTCCAGGTCCAATGAACCTGGCATCTCCAGTTAGAAAGGAGCAGGGAGCAGATATGGGGAAAGTGTCGCACAGCGGTAAATTAATCAAAGCAGAGTCTTCTTCATAAACAGTATAAAACTTTACTGAAGAAAAGAAAGTTGTTCATAAACAGCATAGTTAAAGAGCTTACACAGAGTGCTCATAGCAGCTATCTGACTCTTCACAGAGGCACAGTCTTAGTTACTGATTTACTAGAGTCCTGGAGCCACTCTGTCTGCAACAACACAACACTGGTTGAGACACACACAGAGACACTGGCTACTTTTATAGGGAGATTGAGTCATCACTCAAGATGAGTCAGGAGTCACAGTGACTTAGCAGTTTGCTGTTAACAGTTAGCAGGCTGGAATGGTTGCTTCTGCTCTCAAGAACCTTTGTCTCATGACAGAAAGAGCTTCCTTGCCAGAAGAACCCAGAGAGCCACTGTCAGTCAGAGTAGACCATACAGGGCTAGATAACCAAATAGCCTAACCTGGTACAAGGTAGCTGTGGGAATGTTCAGGGTGGCAGGAGAGGATATATTGTTTATTAATATCCTTCCTAACTTGCGCTAGCAAGTTCCTTTACTTAGCAGAGTGCTTCTCCCTTTACACAGCAGAAAACTTGTTGCAAACTCATGTGAGTTTCTTAAGACAATACGCAATTCCACCTGGCTTGTCCAGATTGAAATGTGTTCTGATATTTTCCTGCTAAGACCCCTTGAATCCCTCCTAAAAGAATAAAGACACCGCAGTCTTATTCATAAGCAATAAAAAGAAAATTTACTCATGATCAGGCAGAGCACAGTGTGATCCCTGAAGGCAGGCTTAAGGCTTAAGGCTTAAAGTTACAACCATATACAAACAGGTTTACCCCATATGTGGGTTGGCCTAATGACTGCAGTTAGCAGTCCGGGAAGTTCGCAGGATAAACGGAAGATGGAAAAGAGTGGCAGCATGCTTTGGCCTTTTACCAGGTCTGGAAAAGTCATGCCCACCCACTAGTCGCATGCAAGGAAGGATGCTCCAGGCTAGGAGGAACAGGAAGTTTCGACTGGCTGGACGGAACATTCCCTTGCATGTCCACTCTAGGAAAACAAGGAATGTTGTACTTGACTGCTCTCAGTGGATTGCATCCCACAGTAGCCGCTTCTAACCTTCTGCCCACCAAGAGCACAATCCTACGTGCATCTATTTGAAAGGAGGTCTCATTGACTTCAAGAACGCTTGCTTCCAGGTAAGTGGGTTTAGGAACACAGTCACAGTAGGGTGGGGAATGGGGGAGCAAAGATTAAGGTTATCCCTTGAAATTGGCAGGCAGCAGATTTTAAGACCAAGAAAAGGAAACAAAAGAAGAGGCAAAGCCTCAAAATAGCATTGGAAAAATGTTCTTTTTAAGAAATCAAATCAAATCAAATAACAGTCCTTGTAAAACAATAGCACGCCCAGCATGTTTCAGCTGACAACAATAGCTTCTTCATGGTACAAGATGAAAGGTTCTCCTGCCAAGACAACAGCTTGTTGAGTCAAATAAAAAGGATTTGTTCACACAACACACAATCAACCTCCAAAAGCACACTTCCAAATGACATGTTTATTATTTTTATCCTGCTTTGATTGCAGGGAGATTGCTTAGTGTTGGCTACTTAAGGAGCATTCATTCTGATTTATCTGCAGGGAGGTGAGATGACCCTGGTTTCTGCAATTGCCAAATAATCTGAGCTGACATAAGAAAACTCCTGATACCGATTTAAATTGGCACTGGACCATATATTTTTCCAGAATGAGGGCCACGCAGAGCTATCAGCACTAGGGCGTGCCACTTGCTAATTAACCAGGGGTTTGGAATAGGCCTTGCATATCACCTGCCCAGAAATATGGAGAGACCTCCACAGAATGTGAGACTGAGATTTTGAGCGGCTATAGTGAAGACTGCTTCCAAAAATGAAGCGGGCACAGCTTAATCCCAGCTTTAACCCTTCCTTAATGTGCATAACAGAGTCCTGGAGCAGAGCCTTAGCTAAAGTTGTGTTGAGCCTCCTTGGCTTCTTTCTCTGGGGAGCTGCTGTGGCTTTAGTCCTTGGTGGTGCGTTTGTAATCCTCACCTACAGAAGTTACGGAGTCTTCTTTCAGAACAGATTCTTCCTTGTGCCAGGCTGGCTGGCTATCGTGGCTGCTCTTCTGCTGGTCCCCACCGGTGCTTTGGCGATATGCGCCCCAGTTAAGAACTCTCGCTTTCACCAGGGGACTTTGATGTACTTGCTGTTGGTCCTTCTCTGCCTAGAGGCATCTTCAACCGTCATGACCCACGTTTACTGTGTCAAAGCGCGCCATCAACTGAAAAACAGCATGGACCATTTCTTTTGCCAATACAACAGAACTGCTCCACATCACCGTAGCAACAGGGCTGTTGATGCAATCCAGAAGCAGCTGAAGTGTTGCGGAATCGACAACTACACTGACTGGATGGCGGCATTGCCAACTCGTCTCCAAGCTGGGCATGTCTTTACCCCCGAAAGCTGTTGCAAAGAGGCTTATTTGGACTGCAGGGGTGATGTAAGGCAGCTGGAGAAGCTGTTTAAGGAAGGCTGTCTTCAGAAACTGGAAGGGAGGCTGCATTTTGTTATGGGATATATGGCTTGGTGTTGTATGGTGGTGGTTTGGTTGGAGATGCTGGCTGCTCTCAGCAATGGAATACTTATGAAGGAACAGCCCTTCCAAGACTTCCAAATTCTTGATTCTGCTGCTTTCTCATAGGCAACAAAACTAGTCCCTTTCCATCTTACCTGAAGTTATTGCGCACTGCTCTCAAAGCTTAAGATGGCCTTTGTAAAACTATGGGAAATATGGGACTAAAACCCCCTCTTGGTATATAGATGCCACATTCTTCTCTCTCTCTCTCTCTCTCTCTCTCTCTCTCTCTCTCTCTCTCTGACTAATACTAAATAAATGAATGCATCTGAAAATTTTGGACTGTGGGCAGTTTTTCTAGCATCGCATGTGTGACAGTGAAGCCTTTGATACTGATTGTACAGTTGCAAACTCTTCCACTGCTCTGGAAGTAAAGCTGTCTGAATGTTGGCAGTCCAACTTTAGTGAGGGAAAGAAAAGAAATGTCTGTCAGTCATTAAACTTCACACAGACCAAGGTCTGGAAAGAGGTCCCATCAGGTAGAGAAACATAACAGAAGAAGGTCTGCAGTGGAGTGCTGAGTAGGCACATAAAAGAAAGATTAAGTGAAGGAAAGGGAATTATGCTAGCACACGGGAGAAAGGAAGGATGAGAAAAGAATGAAAGGGGGTCTGATAAGAGTGGTTTGGAGGGCTCAAGGCTGCAGGCCTGGGAGCTTAGTATTACTAGATATATGACTGCTGTGCCTTTAAGAGTTGCCAGGCTCCGGAGAAATGGCTTCCTCCCCCACTCTGGCCGTGCATCAGCATAACAAAGCAATTAGAGTCCCTTACCACTTTAAGAGTGTTTAATGACCACAGCAAAAGAACACAGCAGCCACTCTCAGAATGAAGGTGCTCCCAATTAAGTTTTCCTCCTCCTTCCCCGCCCCCCCCCCGTCACTTCCCCTTCTTGCAACCTGATCTCACAACCACGGAGCCTTCCGCATAGCAACCTTATCAGCTCTCCTTGCCTTGGGAGAGATAGGCTGGACACTTCCGCATAGCAACCTTATCAGCTCTCCTTGCCTTGGGAGAGATAGGCTGGACACTCTCAAGTGAAGGGGAGTCAGTTATCTCTCTCTCTCTCTCTCTTCCTGTTCTTCTTCTTCTAGTTGTTCCCCACTCAGCCCTGCCCGGCTATTGTTTTCAGAACTATGTCCCTCTGCAAACCAGTTCTCCAAATCTATGCTGCTCCACTGTTCCTGAGTAACTTCAGGATCCTGGTCAGGACCAGGAAGAGGGGGAGGTCCCCACCATTCCTCTTCAGAGCCAGTGTGGTGTAGTGTAAGAGCAGTCGACTTGTAATCTGGTGAACCGGGTTCGTTTCCCTGCCCCTCCACATACAGCTGCTGGGTGACCTTTGGCTAGTCACACTTCTTTGAAGTCTCTCAGCCTCACTCACCTCACAGAGTGTTTGTTGTGGGGGAGGAAGGGAAAGGAGATTGTTAGCTGCTTTGAGACTTCTTAGGGTAGTGATAAAACGGGATATCAAATCCAAACTCCTTCTCTTCCTTCTCTTCTTCTTCTGAGCTTTCTCAGTCTTGTCTCTGACAGTTGTACTGAAAGGTGTGGAATATTCACAATGCAGTCAAAGTATTCATGTTTGTTAGATAGGCACATGATGGGAGCTTCAGCTCACAGAGTGTACCTGTAAGTTTGTGATGGAGAAACCTGTGAGAGACACTCCCACTGGGCCCTGACAGCAAGAGGGCATAGCCATATATATTGTCCTACCTGCCTGGGCACATCCTCTCTCTCTCTCCTCTACCTCTTCATCTATTTACCAAGTGAACAATGTGAGGACATCTGAGTCTGCATGCTCAGACTCCATCTTAAGCTTGACTAAAGTATTAAAAAAAATAAAAAAAATTGTCCAGTAGCACCTTAGAGACCAACTAAGTTTGTTCTGGGTATAAGCTTTCGTGTGCATGCATGTACATGAAAGCTTATACCCAGAACAAACTTAGTTGGTCTCTAAAGTGCCACTGGACAATTTTTTTTATTTTTTATTTATTTCGACTGCATCAGACCAACACGGCTACCAACCTGAATCTAAACTAAAGTATGTCTTTGTGACTGAATTACCATTTTAAGTCTGCCTGAAGAAAGCTGCTGCTGCACCTGTTACTCTTCAACAAGTATTCGGAGTGAGTAAATGTTATTTTTACCTTTTGCAAGGCTGGTTGTGTGATGGTTGTTTCAAGGGGGAGAAAAGGGGAAACTAGCAGAAGAATCCATTCTGCATCAAAGCATCCTGGATTCCTTAAATTCAATTCCTTAAATTTCAGTAGTGGCTTCTGTTATTTCCTGGCAATCCTGAGGGTGAAGGAGCAGCTGGGGGTGGGATGGAGACTGAATTTTATAAATTGATTGGAACTAACCGGGCAGTGCGTGGGCTGCAGGCTTCTGGTTAATGTTTATTTCAACATTTGCAAAACTAAAGCTACCGAGTGTGAAGTAGATGGAAGAAAGGGGTGCTTTTCTTGTGTGCTTATAACTGCCCAATTTTCGCATCCAGGATGGCAACCCTTCTATAAGTAATATTATTTCATTGATGCATCACCTTGTTCCTGAAGGTATCAGGGTGCAAACCTAAACCCTTACCAGGAGTAATAGGACTTGGTGGTGTGGCACAGTCCCAGTGCCAAGGAGATAAGTAACTATACAACTTTTAGAAGACACCTGAAGGCAAGGTGTAATGTTTTATTATGTTTTTATAAATGTTGGAAGCTGCCCAGAGTGTCTGGGTTAACCAAGTCAGATGGGTGGGGTATAAATAATAAGGTGGTTGCTCTTGAATCAGACGTTCCTATTTTCATCAGAGAAATGTTGGCGGGTAGGAATTAGGCCAAGGCCTGCATAAAATTAGGCCTGCGTACTTGTGATGCCCACCTGTGTGGACAGCAGGGATGGGGAAGCCATGACCTTCCAGATGTTGATGGACAAAGTCTCTCCTCTTCATGGAGGGGAGGGGCTGTGAGTGGAAGCCGCTCCCGCGTAGACAAGGGGGCATTTCAGCCCCTTGCCTACCTGCCCTCGCTGCCGTGCCACGCTTCTGGTAGCCAGCCAATAGGTCTGGCTCGGGGGCGGGGTTTAGCTGTACTTATTGCAGCCGCAGCAGACCTCAGCCTCCATTTTGTGCCAGATTTTCCTTCGGATCTCCCGCCCACCCTCCCATTAGGTCAGGCTAGGTTTTGACATTGCTATGGACTTTGGTTGGTCGCATTGGTTGCCCAAGGGGTCTGGTAGGAGTTTTTTGTCCATTTGGCAAAATTGGCTCATGCCTCTTGGTTTTTCCGCCTACCTCGTAGCAAATCGCCACAACTTTATTGGCGGTTAGGCATTGGTATATCCATGATGTGTCGGAGGGGCCAAGGTTCGGGCCATCGCCTACCCCTCCATCTTTAGGGTATTCCGTTAAAGGAATCCAGCGGTCGTGGATCCCGTCTGATGCCCTGCTGGTGGCTAGGGTCATGGCACGATCCCCGGAGGCATCAGGGGGAGCTTCCAGTTGTATCTGCATCAACAGGCTCCACCTTCTGGTTGCTAACCTTTGATGACTCCACGCTGAGCGGGGGTAGTCATCTAGTCTGTCCGATCCAATGCCTAAGCCAATACCACTCACATGCTGTAACCGATAAAGTTGTGGCCTTTTCCACCCTTTAACTATAATACCTTGTGTCTGTGTGTCTTTATTTCCCCAAGCGGGTGGCGGGTTCTCGACTCACAACAATTCCTATCATCCTTAACCATTGGTCTTCTGCCTGGGGATGATGGGAGTTGGAGTCCAGCAAAATCTGGAGACAGCCACAAGGTCTCCACCCTTGTCCTAGACACTAATCTGAAAGGAAAACAAAGGAAAAGAAGCAAGTACCATTCTCCTCATAGAAGGAGTACAAGTCCCGTCCCTGGTAAATGGGGACAGTTTGAGTGTATGCATGTAGCTCATTTAATGTATTTCTAAAATACTGGGTTGTTGTTTTTTAATTAAAAGGACTTTGTGTGGGTGGCAGCCAATCACATGAGCGCCCGGAGAGAAATGCTCACTTCTATGAGATTTTTCATCTACTGCTTGATCTTTTAAAGCATGCCAAACAGTGTCTCCCCCAATGAGAGCAACCAACAGCTGTAGCACTGCAACCAGTCTGCCTTATTCTCTTATTACGGTACATTTGAAAGTCTGTTAATTTCTTATCAAGGCTTATGTGCCACCTTCCAGGAAGATTAGCCAGAATTCTGCTTTCTTTACTGCTAAATTTATGAAGTTTGTGTATCTACGTTAATTAAAGAGACTTTGATGCTTTCGTTGCCTGATGGGGGGAAATGTACTCTAATCATTTCTTGCCCAAAACCACACACACACACACAAATCTTTTGAAAACTGAAAAGAAGCCAGGCAGCTAGCAGAACAATGCTCTAATCTGGCCCTCCAGGGTTACAATTGAACTCTTATTGTTTCCCCTCCTCCTAAAAACCGCTAAGTAGATGTAAACATGCAACCCAAACCGCAGCTTTTCATTAAAATGTTTTTATTCGGTTCCGGTTTCCGCCTGCAGGAATGGCGGACCTGTTTTCCATCCCTCTGACCTTCGTAAGGAATTTGGCGGTTGCTAGGGGAGTAAATGGCAACCCCCTGCCCTCTCCGGGGGTTACGGAGAGGGGCCGCTGGCCCGCGATGCCCCCAGACCCACTCCGACTGTTAATGGAGTGGGGGGAGCTTGGGCTCAAGCTCTTACGACGGCCAGGACTCCCGGACGCTAATCTGCACGGCGGGGATTTCCATGATTAAAGAAGACAATTAGGTTTAAATCTATGGACATACTTCAGAAGGAGGGGCAGAAGCGCTGTTTACTGCCGAGAAATATGTGCTGCTGTGGGTGAGGAGTTAAAGGCTGTATATCATCTGGAAGAAGGATTGATGGGGACAGAGCGATAAGGGAAGTGAGTCTTTTTTTATTTTTATTTTCATATGAGTTACTTCGTACCTTCCCAGACGTGATGTCCTGGCTTGTTTGGAGTGAAAGAGAAGCAAAAGACTGTGTGAGTTGAACTTTATAAACTTGTTATTGAGCATATTTTTTGAAGATGAGGAGTTGCTGACGAGAAAAGCCCCCCTCTAGCTGGACGGAAGGAGTGCCTGGACGCATTCGGAGGATTTATGAGTTGTGACGCACTTTGAATTGGAGCAGCGACCTGAAGCTAAGTTCAGCTATAGGGCAAGGAGATCCATTAATTTACCAAGAGTCAATGCATGGTGTGAGATCTGGCTCTTCTGCCCGGAAAAGCTGTAAATTTTATAAAGATCGTTTAATCTACATGGTTATGAGAGAAAACGAAAGTGATTTGAGTTTTTTTAAGATGGCGCTGCTTCGTGTTGAGAGTCGACGCAATGACCAAGAAGATTTATGGGGTGGCTGGACTGATTAACTCACACAGGAGAAAGAACATTTGTGAAACTTTGTTTGACATTTATCTCAGCAGCTGGGAAATAATCGGTTGAAAGAGGAAAACATCTATGTGACTGTAAAGGGAAAGATCTGGATTATTATGGATTTGGAGAGACGATTTGAACTTTAGAAAAAAGACGACAGTGGACGGTTGCGAGGAATCCCCAATTTCTTGAAGTATGGGAACCCAAAAAAAAAAATTCTTTTTAGATGATTTGGCATAATATTCGGTTTGATTGATATATATGTGTATAATTTGAAATAATGAATGTGATATAATTGGTTTTAATTGGAAAAATTAATAAAAATATATTTAAAAAAAAAATGTTTTTATTCACTTGTGCTCTTGTTAGAGTGAAAGCGAGTGGCAACGCTTCCTGCTCTTAAGCAGCTCATTTACAGAAGCAAGAAACTGAATGAGAGCAGAAGTATTGCCCCATCCTTTCCAGAATCAAGCTGAAGGAGGAGCATGGCTCAGTAGTAGAACATCTCTTTTGCATGCAAAAGGTTCCAGGTTCAATCCCTGGCATCTTTAGGGTAGGGCACAGCTGGAAAACCCCTCCCTGAAAACCTTTTAGAGCAGTGACGTAGCGTGGGTTGCCAGGGCCCGGGGCAAGACACATATTCTCAGCACTGCCTGCCGGTAGGTTGACCTATTTACCTCACAGAGTTACAGTTCCCTTGGAAGAGGGAATAACTGGTAAACTACTCGGGGAATTTTAGCTCTGGGAGGGGAACAGGGGTCTCCTGACACCTTTCAGCACCTTTAGGAAACTACAGCTCCCATAAGTATTTGTGGGAAGCCATGATGGCTTAAAGTGGTATTGTGAGACTTTAAATGTAAATAGACCGAAGCAAATTTTATATCATTTTCCATTACAAGTTGTTCATGCAGCTAGTATTTTACTGGATTGGATAGACTAAGAGCCTCTACTTGACCCGTTTTAAGATTATTCATCTGAAAGACTGAGGACTGTAGAACATTCAAAACCAGAATACCTATTTTGCATTCTCCCTCACCTAAGCTGACAGTTCATTGGCAGCTAAACAAGGAAGTCAGTTGCCAGGATTCAGTAGTCTTCCAGCCACTATTAATTGTCTTTGGCCGACAAGAAGGAATGTGTTCATTAATACTCGATTTGGGGAAATAATAAAACGAAAACGAAAGATGAAGCCCTGTCTATGAAGAGTGACGGTGAAAAATGACTGCTATTCTGGAACTGTATCTTAATGGCTTCAGCAGCCACTGTCCTCCCTTTGTGCAAATTTTAAAGCCATTATTATCCTCCGCCCGAATCAGGGAATCAAAATGTTCTCCCAGCAATTGATGGCCCTAAATCAGTACTTATTCCTCTGGAATGAATTTATTCAGCATGATGTATTTCTATTGCCGTGTGTTTCTAATGCGGGTGTGCATAATAAAAACAGCAGGCTCTGTCGCTGAGAGGCTGGGATGGTAGCATCCCAGGGATAGCAGTGAGCAAAGCAACTCTCTCCTAAGGTCTAGCATCATTTCGCCATCCCCTCTGATGCACTGCTGCTGCTCTTCTGGCCGTGCTGTGACGGCGCAGGCCGCCTCAAAGGAGCATATCCTCCAACATTCCTCAGATGAAAATAGGGACATGCCTCACTCCTCCCCCGAACCTCCTCAACCCCCCCATCCCCCCAAGCAATTCCTATCCAGCGAGTGCTACAGCAACAGGGCACAACACACATGCCCTCCACCGTCCCGAGAAAACCCATTGATTTTCATTTCATTTTAGAGTTACAAAAAGAAAAATACAAACCAATAAATAAATTTTAGAAAGAGGCAACATTAGATGCGAGTGCATAAAAGGTCCAGCTCCAAGGGCTTTCTGGCGGTTCCCTCACTGCGAGAGGTGAGGTTACAGGGAACCAGGCAGAGGGCCTTCTCGGTGGTGGCGCCCGCCCTGTGGAACGCCCTCCCATCAGATGTCAAGGAAGTAAACAACTATCTGACTTTTAGAAGATATCTGAAGGCAGCCCTGTTTAGGGAAGATTTTAATGTTTGATGTTTTATTGTGTTTTTAATATTCTGTTGGGAGCCACCCAGAGTGGCTGGGGAAACCCAGTGAGATGGGTGGGGTATAAATTATTATTATTATTATTATCATCATCATCATCATCATCATCGTATTTTTCCATCTATAAGACGCCCCCTATTTTGGGGGGAGTCCGGTTTAAGAAAATGAGGGGAGGTGGCCCCCATGTATAAGACGCCCCCAAATTTTGGACATTATTTTTTAGGAAAAAACCCTAGTCTTATACACGGAAAAATACGGTTAATATTGTGGGGTTTTTAAAATCAAGACTCCTTGCACTCCACTCCACTGGCACATGACAAGGGGTTGGGCCCCAGTGGTGACAGTCTCTCCTCCTCCTCACCCACTCTCCAGCAGCAGCTGGAGGCTGCAGGAGGAGGCCGGCAGCAGTAGCCATGGAGAGGCCATGGACAGGCAACGGGATGCTCCTTAGCTGCCACTTGGGACAAGCGCCACCCATTGGGCTTCATGGCTGAGTGGAGATTTTAACCTCCCAGATCCTAGTTCAATGCTCTAACCACTACACAACACTGTGTTGTCCTATTTATCCTCACAGTACCGGTAGCCCTAGCTTAGCTTGGCTACTCAGTGGAGATGGAAGAGAATTTGTCTCATCTGCATTTTTAAGCAAACTGATCTAATCTGCACCTGCGGTACATGGAACCGACTGTAATGATCCTTCCGATTTTGCGCGTCTCTGGATTTTGATATACCTTTCTTGGTGAGAGGGAGGGAGAGAGAGAGAGAGGGGGGGGTAGTATCAAAATGCCTTAAAAATGCATATCCGGATAATATATGTTTAGAAATGCATTCACTGAAATGAAATGAAATACATATTTAAAAATGTATTTTGTGATAGAATGCATATTTAAATCCATGTACAGTTTTAGATAAAAATAAAATCATTATAATCATGGCCTAAAATTGAAATGTGACGAAATGGAATTATGACTAAACACAAGTAAAAATTATTATGAACCAGAATTAGACTTAACTGGCCATCCCTACTTGTCACCTGCAGTGTTTCCTGGCTATGTAAGAATTCAAACCCAAGACTGAATCTACTGTTAGCTAACATGACCCAAAGGTGGCTTTATATACCCCCTCTAATGCAGAGCAGGAAAAATGTGTGTAATTTATAAAAGATGATCAGTGAAGCAAATAGACGCTATGCATATCTAAAATTAATGTTAACACGTTCCGCTTAAATGGATCCATAAAGACCTGTTTGTGTATGAAGCTATATGTGAGTGTGAATAAAAGGAATCCAACGGTAAAAGTTATTAGACTTTTTAGGCTGTAGAAGATTGCAATTCAAATTCCTGTACTGTCCCGGCACTGGCTTTTAACCTCAATTCCACATCTGCAAAAGGAAGAACAATTTTAAGTTATTGCAGACAGCAGCTCTAAGGATAAATGAGACAATTACGTAAAGCACATTGCCCATTTAAAAAAGTGTAATATGAACCATCAAAGATAATACCTGTATAGATTAGGTTAGGTTAGGTTAGACTTACCAGGGAGTGAGTCTCATTGAACTTAATGGGGTGCACAGGACTGCACTGTTAAGAGACCAAATACTTCATGAATGGGACTCCAACAAAGATATAATTATATATTGGATTCAACTGTGGTTGAGGATAAGAGTGACATTTGGAGGATGGAATCTTTTAAAATGTATCTTGCAGAAGATTTAAGGGGTGGGGAGAGCAACCATCAAAATTACCCTGACCATTTGAAGTGCCTGAATTGCTTAGCATATTTGCATTTGTGCAGCATTAGTCAAGCTTTCTTTGACCCAGCTATTCCCAAACTATGTGCCACCAATGATCTACGAGCATGCGCACATCACTGCATAATATTGAGGGGGCATGGCCCCCTCCTTGAAAATTTGGGGGGTCCTAGACCCCTCAGCTCCTCCCCGGCCCCAGGTGGCGCTTCTGCTGCTTGTGTTGACAGGAAATGGTTTTGCGGGGACAAAGCAAATATGAAAAAGCCAGTTTCATTCTGACTGACACTCTCAACTAGCTTTAGGTCACTTCATTTTTTTTCCTTTATTGGTAAAACCAATTATAAAGGATGTGTGCTCTTTCTTTCTTTCTTTCTTTCAGAAGTGCTAATGCCATTCTTAGACTATTTAAAAGGAAAGGTGGTGGCTTCCTTCCTATGGCCTTAAAAGTCTTTCAGGCAAAATCTCTGGCCCAACTTCTTTATGGTTCACAAATTGGACTCTCTGCCAATCTTAAGATTCTCGAAACAGTTCAATCAAAATTTCTTAGATCACTATTTGGCACCCCTAAAAGCACATCTAATGTAATATTAAGATAAGAGGCAGGAATGCCCAGAGTTGAATTAAAAGTCTGGAAACAAGCAATATCCCTCTGGTTGAAAATTCATTATAACCCAAAGGGAATGTTATCTCATTTCTTGGCCGCAGCCCCTTATCCACCTGGGCTTTCGCAAATTACTAACAAGATCAAACAAATTGGCCTAAACCCAGAATATCTCTTTAACGGTACTTTGAATAAGGCAAAAACAATTATTACTCAGAGGCTTTTTGACATTGAACTGCAAAAAGAAGATGCCTTAGGTAAAGGTAAAGGGACCCCTGACCATTAGGTCCAGTCGTGACCGACTCTGGGGTTGCGCGCTCATCTCGCATTATTGGCCGAGGGAGCCGGCGTACAGCTTCCAGGTCATGTGGCCAGCATGACAAAGCCGCTTCTGGCAAACCAGAGCAGCACATGGAAACGCCGTTTACCTTCCCGCTGTAGCGGTTCCTATTTATCTACTTGCATTTTGACGTGCTTTCGAACTGCTAGGTTGGCAGGAGCTGGGACCAAGCAACGGGAGCTCACCCCGTCACAGGGATTCGAACCACCGACCTTCTGATCAGCAAGCCCTAGGCTCAGTGGTTTAACCACAGCGCCACCTGGGTCCCCACAAAAAGAAGATGCCTTACTTCCTAAGAACTACAGGTGTCTAAAATCTTGGCCTAATCTGGCAGCTGCCCCGTACCTATCCAATATTATCTATGAATCTTATAGATGGGCCTTTTCCAGAGCCCGATTTGATGCGATGCCTTCAGCTGCCTTACATGGCAAATTCTTGCGTATACCAATCGAAGAGCGCCTCTGTCCATGCATGTCCAACAAGGTGGAATCTATTATTCACATTCTTCTATTCTGTGAATTCTATAATGAAGAACAATCGTAACTCATTTTACCCCTATTATCAAAATTCACACCCTTGCAATATTATCTGGAATTTCCCCCCGAAACGTTACGCAAATTCCTTCTGGAAGACTCTTTGAGCTCAGTATCCTACGCTGTGGCCAAATTCTGCACCTTAGCTATTAAAAAATGTAAATCTCTTTTATTGAATAACATATTATAACAATTTGTCCTGCCCTCCAATGATGATATTGCGGCTACAGTTCTTAGTTAAATTTCTTATTCTTTTATGGTGTTTTATTCCGCCGGACCTGTATTTTAAGTATTGTATATTGACTGTTAAAACCCCATATCAGTTGCTTTTATTGTTCATGTAGAGAATTATGCAGAATTTCTGGTTTAATATGCTGGCTATTTGCCGTAATAAACATTGACTTGACTTGACTTTCTTTCTTCTCCTTGCCCCCCCCCTTTTAAAAGAAAGATATAAATAAAAGTATTTGCCATTATAACGATTGGTTTGGTTGTCAGCTTGTCCTTAAACAGCACAATTAGTGTGCAATTGGTCTGATCAACAAGCATGCAGACTTGGGATGTGTGTGGCTGGCTCCAATTTGTTTACAATGCCTCCTTCCCCGATATCTTGTAGTACTCAGCATCCCATTAGGGAAGACGCTAGCAGTGGTAGAAGAATTGCCTGCTGTCACACAGTACTTTCAAAAACCATGACCCGTGAAACCAGCCCAGACCTTGATATATAGATATATTAGAAAGACATTAGCAGGAAAGCTTCTTTAATTTGTGTGGGCCTTGGCGTGTGTGCAATGGGGAGAAAGGCAATTTTTTTTCTTTTTCTCTTTTCTTTTTCTTTTTTGCATGCATCTTCATTAAAGCTGACTCTTCCCTCCTGCAGGAGGTGAAAACTCCACGGAAACAACCTTTCCCCACCCACAATTAATCCAAAGGACCAGGCAGATGGCATATAATTCGAGTGCGGAGAGAAACGGTCGTCGCCCCGCTTTAATTAGCATCATAACGTGCCCCCCTCTCTTCAGATATAAGCAGATATGACAAAGATGTGTTTCGTGTATTCAAGAGGGTAATTAAACTGCCACATGCTCAAACCAATATGCACACAGGCCTGATTAAAAAGCTGGAGTCAAAACAATGATGGATGAGCTTTTAATGCGCGTGGGGTATGCTGGTGGAGAGAGGAGGGAGGGGAGGGAGGAACTGGGATGAATCAATGCTGGTTTCACTGGGGGAGGCGGGGAGTAGAACGAATTAACAGGAGGAAAGAGAAAATAGAGACAAGGAAGGCTGAGGAAGATGATGTGGCGTGGTTTAATGCAGCGTTTCTCAAACAGTGAGCCTAATGCCACTTTGGGGTGGCCTCAGTGCCACCGTCTTCCCAGGGCCTCCTCACTCGCCTGCCATGCCATGGCTTTTTGTTCAACCAATGGCCACCACAAGGAACTTCTTGCATGCTGACTAAAGGTGGCGAGGAGACAGAGAACTTTCAAAAGGTGGAGATAAAGAAATTAGGAAGTGAGGTGTAAGGTGAATATTTACTTTTGTTATTATAAACCAACTGGGAATAGAAAGGAAGGGAAGAAGAGAAGAGAAAGGTTTTATAACCTCTTTTAAATCAGAACCAGTGAAGGCAGTGAATGTCCTGTGTGAGTGCCTGGAGGCGGTTGGAGGATGGATGGCGGCTAACAGATTGAGGTTGAATCCTGACAAGACAGAAGTACTGTTTTGGGGGGACAGGGGGCGGGTGGGTGTGGGGGACACCCTGGTCCTGAATGGGGTCACTGTGCCCCTGAAGGACCAGGTGCGCAGCCTGGGAGTCATTTTGGACTCACAGCTGTCCATGGAGCTACAGGTTAATTCTGTGTCTAGGGCGGCTGTCTATCAGCTCCATCTGGTACGCAGGCTGAGACCCTACCTGCCCGCAGACTGTCTCACCAGAGTGGTGCATGCTCTAGTTATCTCCCGCTTGGACTACTGCAATGCGCTCTACGTGGGGCTACCTTTGAAGGTGACCCGGAAACTGCAATTAATCCAGAATGCGGCAGCTAGACTGGTGACTGGGAGTGGCCGTCGAGACCACATAACACCGGTCCTAAGAGAGCTACATTGGCTGCCAGTATATTTCCGAGCACAATTCAATGTGTTGGTGCTGACCTTTAAAGCCCTAAACGGCCTCGGTCCTGTATACCTGAAGGAGCGTCTCCACCCCCAGTGCTGAGGGCATTCTGGTGGTTCCCTCACTGCGAGAAGCAAAGCTACAGGGAACCAGGCAGAGGACCTTTCCGGTAGTGGCGCCCGCCCTGTGGAACGCCCTTCTGTCGGAGGTCAGGGAGATGAACAACTACCTGACATTTAGAAAACACCTAAAGGCAGCCCTGTTCAGGGAAGTTTTTAATCTGTGATATTTTAATGCATTTTGGTGTTTGTTGGAAGCCGCCCAGACTGGCGGGGGAAACCCAGCCAGATGGGCGGGATATAAATAAATAAATAAATAAATAAATAAATAAATAGACAGACAGGGGCTCCATCTCTAGGGGGCCCTGGGGGCCCGAGCACCCACAGAAAATTGTAGGTGCTCAGCACCCATGCTGCAGGGGCCCCGGTGCAATGTCTGGTGCCTTGTGAAGCACTGGAAGTCACGTCCGAGGCCATGCGAGACCTTGGAGATGCTGTCTAAGGCCTTGCGTGTCATGTTCCGAGGCCATGGGGCGTGTGACTTCACAATGTCATGACATGTGCGCTTGGCACTCATAACCTGGGACCCAAGTCAGTGCCCCTGTAATGTAATGTAATGTAATGTAAATTGTAATGTAATGTAAAAAGACCAGGGATTAAAGAAATTGGCAGTTTGCGGTAGGGACTGGGAACAAGGTACAAGTAGAGTTTGAAAGGAGAGTGGGAGAAGAATGAGAATGAATGAATGAATGAATCTTTATTTGCGTCAGCCATCGGCCATAGCAATAAAACAACAATACGATATACAAAGAATAGGAATAAAAAGTAAAATATATAAAATACATTTTAGGGTTTTGAATCAATAGTCAAATAGTGGATCTTATTCTGTTTTCCTCATGAAACCTTTGCTGTCACCTGCTCATCTTGATCTGCCAAGAGAAAAGGCACTGTGGCAGTGGTTGGGCAGCCCAGAATGGACAATAAAAGAGGGGTGATAATCTCATTCCTCAAGTCTTTATGAGTAGGAGAAGAAATTGAAGAAGATGCGCAAAAACACTATGAGTGGCATGCAGGGATGGGAAGTGAGAAATAGAAAATTCTATCTCAAATGGGGAGGCAGAGTCACAGTACCAACAGAGCCTATGTCTGGACTTGAAGTAAGCTGAACTGTGGAACTCCTTACCACAAGGAATCCAGCTATGTTTGTGCCATTTTACGGCACTTAAAAGTGGATAAACGTAACATCCCCGAGAGAGTCTAAATGGAACTGGCAATGAAGCCTGAGTTGTTTGTTATGGTTAAGATGTTCTGCGAATATGAGAGGCCTTGTTTTAAAACAGAGAGAGCCTGGGATTCTCAGGAGATATCCAGACAACCACTGGACACATTCCCAGGGTGGCTGGAAGCCAAAGAGAACAGAGAGATGAGGTTATAAGTAATGGAGAAGAAGACAGTGGATGCAACTCTAAAAGGAAAGCTTTCAGGTTTAAGCACTAAGTGTCCTTCCAAATTGGATACATTCAGCAGGGAGGAACATTTGTCTCAGGTATCCGAAATTTGGGAAGCCCTGTATTTGTGTTAAATACCTTGGCATTTGAAATGTGGAAGAAAAGCACATATGAGTGACCATTACAGGTTTGATCTATATCCTAACAAAGAAGAAGGAAGAAGCATTCGTCTCTGCTGTGTTTTGCCACCTGGTTGATACGGAGCTTGGCAGCTTCTCCAAATCCATGCTCAGAGGAAATTCTGTTATGTATTTGCTGGTGCTTTGATTATGATTGATTCTTAAATAATCTCCCTATTACACTCACCGAATTGCTGCCTTCTGGGGGAAAAGATGGAAATCATCCCCAGCCAGTGGAAACCCATGAAACAATATTGGAAGCCTTGTGTCCAACTGAACGGGTGATTAAGAGATTAGTGTGGAGGATGGAGCATGGAGAATTTCAGTGCTGCTAGACATGTTAATCTACCTGGGGCATCTGCTGTGGACAGGCAGGATTTCTTGCAGGGGGGCGGGCAGGGATTGAGAAATCTTCAGCTCCAGAGATTTTGTCTCCAGTTTCTCAAAAGTTGCCTTTCCCCACAAGAGAGACTTCTGGGAGTTTTTTTTTTTGCTTCACTTACAGGATGCATTGAAAGTGCTTCAGAATTTTGATAGGTGTAGAGTTTAATAATGATGATGATGATGATAAAATAAATAAATAAATAAATAAAATTATTTATACCTTGCCCATCTTGTTGGGTTTCCCCAGCCACTCTGGGCAGCTTCCAAGAAAAGATAAAAAATACATTAAAACATCAGTCATTAAAAACTTCCCTAAACAGGGCTGCCTTCAGATGACTTCTAAATGTCAGGTGGTTGTTTATTTCTTTTGACATCTGATGGGAGGGTGTTCCACAGGGCAGGTGCCACTACCGAGAAGGCCCTCTGCCTGGTTCCCTGTAGCCTCACTTCCTGCAGTGAGGGAACTGCCAGAAGGCCCTCGGTGCTGGACCTCACTGTCTGGGTTGAATGATGGGGGTGGAGACGCTCCATTGAGTTGAGCTTGGTGTGAGGTGACCAAGAATGGTTCAGCTGCCTCCCTCCCCCCCCCACTAAAATTTATCCAGTGTTCTGCAGCCTTCCCAGCTGTCCACATTTCCTGATGTGAAAAAAGCCTGACACAAGACATCATCTCCTGAGGTCCTCAATGGGGATTTCACAGAAACACACTTACATGGCAATAAGTCCCATCAAATTCAGTGGGGCTTGCTTTTGGGTAAACACTCTTAGGATGGTGATGGTTTTGATTTATATCCCACCCTTCCTCCCTGTCTCCCCTTGGGAAAACAGTTTTTCTCTGGCAAACAAATAAAATTCATTGAAAGTCAAGACTCTTGGCAATTGCTGTAAGCACCATAAAGACCGGAGCTGGAATTGGTAATGTAAGCGAACCATCCTTCCGCATGGTGTACAGCTCGTTTTCCCATTTCCCTTTTGTTGTCTCTGATCAAATAGGTTTTGCTGGTTTCTGAACCATTATGAAACCCACCAAATCCTTTTGACCAAAGATTACATTGGGGTGAATGTACACAACAGGAGCATCACACGCCCACACACCCCGCTATATCGCTTCCAGCTTTCTGAAAAAGCATCAACATACAAAGATGCAGTGAGATGAATAGAGAGCTAATGAAATCTAGGACTATAATTTGAGGATGGCATGACATTTAGGCCACGTCTGCTTTAAATTATGTTAGTTTCCTGGAGACAGCACAACCAACCAACCCCCCCAAAAAACCATTGTGCTTCCCCCCGCCCTTTTGTATTACTGATAGCTGAAAGTTTTATTATTAGCTGTTATTGTTCTTAAAGCAACCATTAAAATACTCTAAATGTCAAAGCTTTGCAAAGAGAGCAGTCTTTTTCTTTAAGCTATATAATTTCAGGCCAAAGAATTATGTGCCAGTTAGACATTTATTACGCTCAGCTAACACAGTGGCTTGATTTATCAGAAAAACAATAATTGTGGGATTTGCTTGAGAGCCTGGGTGTATAAAATGTGTGGGTGAAAGGAAGTTGGGGGGGAAGGGTTGGTTAGCTGGTCAAAGAGTATTCATTTGAAAAATAATAATGGGAAAGGGACACGCTGAACTCTTTGGATCTTATGCTGTAATTTTAAAATGAGAAAACACTCTTTAGCACCGACAAAATATAGTAGCCACAATGCAGGTCTGTGCAACTACTTACATGCAACAACTAGTGGAGAGGCCCCAGGTATGCCTCGTCACGCAGATGTGTATATGCAGCTGGATCACATACAAAGAAGACAACTTGTATTCTAGTGTTAGGCTTCGGGGACTCGGCTTCCTCCCCCCACTTTTTGGCAGTAGATAAGCAGGACAAAGAGAAAGGAGTCTCTTACCAGTTGGAAATTTCATGATCACAGCGAGAGAACAAGGAATCCATTTCTAGGAATGAAGGTGCTCCCAATTAAGAGTTCTACCCACTTCTCCCCTAGTCACCCACGTCACTTCCAACAATATTGGCCTTGTTTCGCCATCCTGGGCTTCATCAGTTGTACAAGTTCATATGTGATGTAACAAGATTATGGATCATGTGGCATAGTAGTAGCTGTGCATTCTGGAAATCCTTGTCTAGACTCTGTGAAAGGATTCTGTGGAATTGTAGCAAACTCCCATGTTGAGTTTTTTTTTATTATTATTTTAGAAAGACACATGTAGAAGAGATACTAGTAAATGTGTGGAGCTCGTGAATGAACTGATCTACTGGTCTTCTGTTTACGCTGTTGACATTTATGAGTCATTTCCATTGAACTCTATGAGCTATTTCATATAGTGAAAAATGTATTTTATTTATGTAAGAGCACAGCCGGTTACATCTTGTGTGTTTGTTGAGTGTATTTTACATAACCATAGGTTTGATGTTGTTTTACATAGCAAAAGAACAACACAGCCATTCTCAGAGTAAAGGTGCTCCCAATTAAGCTTCCCTCCTACTTCCCCCTGAGTTATCTCTGTCACTTCCCCCTTCTTGCAACCTGATCTCGCAACCACTGAGCCGTCTGCGTAACAACCTTGTCAGCTCTCCTTGCCCTTGGAGATATAGGCTGGACACTCAAGTGAAGGGGAGTCAGTTATCTCTCTTCCTGTTCTGCTTCTTCTAGCTGTTCCCCACTCAGCTCTGCCCAGCTGTTGTTTTCCGAACTATGTCCATCTGCAAACCAAGTCTCTAAATCTATACTGCTCCATTGTTCCTAGGCAGCTTCAGGATGCTGGTCAGGACCAGGCAGGAAGAGGGGGAGATTTCCACCATTCCTCATCAGAGCTATAATCCTCAGTTTGGTCTCTGACATGCTGGGACTGATGGGAGCTATTGTCTAAAACATCTAGAAGGCACCAGATCAGGGAAGACTGCTCTCGAGATTTCATTTGCCCTTAGACATGAAGCCACACATGGGAGGAATTTTTGCTAAAGCTGTTTTTCTGTTTAAGTATTGCTAACCTCAAACTTTCCCCATGGCAAGATAATTTTGTAGGGATGAATTTTGGGTTGTTCTTTATGTGCGGTAAATATTCAGTCTCTTACCTGCCGTCAAATATGGTACACCTGAGCAAGTGATTCATTTGGTGAGATGTTTGTTCATCACATAACTGAGGGCCAAGCTAGCCATGGTGTTAGTTGTGTGATTGCAAACAAACTTTGGTCACGGGGGCAGGCACACAAATTCTTTGCTGTTCTTCAAAGTGCTGGTAGGTTCCTATGAGGGCTGGCTCAAGAGTTTCAGCTGTCTGAGGCAGGGTAGAAAATAGAGCCCTGCTCCTTGCCAATAGAGCCCTGCTCCTCAGTATGCGGATGATACCCAGCTCTACCTCTCTTTCAAATCAGAACCAGTGAAGGCGCTGAAGGTCTTGTGTGAATGCCTGGAGGCGGTTGGAGGATGGATGGCAGCTAACAGATTGAGGTTGAATCCTGACGGGACAGAAGTACTGTTTGTGGGGGACAGGAGGCGGGCAGGTGTGGAGGACTCCCTGGTCCTGAATGGGGTAAATGTGCCCCTGAAGGACCAAGTGCGCAGCCTGGGAGTCATTTTGGACTCACAGCTGTCCATGGAGGCACAGGTCAATTCTGTGTCCAGGGCAGCTCTGTGTCCAGGACAGCTCCACCTGGTACACAGGCTGAGACCCTACCTGCCTGCAGATTGTCTTGCCAGAGTGGTGCATGCTCTGGTTATCTCCCGCTTGGACTACTGCAATGTGCTCTACGTGGGGCTACCTTTGAAGGTGACCCAGAAACTACTACTAATCCAGAATGCAGCAGCTAGAGTGGTGACTGGGAGCGGCTGCTGAGACCACATAACTTTTGAAAGATCTACATTGGCTCCCAGTATGTTTCCGAGCACAGTTCAAAGTGTTGGTGCTAACCTTTAAAGCCCTAAACGGCCTCGGTCTATTATACCTAAAGGAGCGTCTCCAGCCCCATCGTTCTGCCCAGACACTGAGGTCCAGCTCCGAGGGCCTTCTGGCAGTTCCCTCATTGCGACAAGCCAAGTTGCAGGGAACCAGGCAGAGGGCCTTCTCGGTGGTGGCACCTGCCCTGTGGAACGCCCTCCCATCAGATGTCAAAAAGGAAAACAGCTACCAGATTTTTAGAAGACATCTGAAGACAGCCCTGTTTAGGGAGGCTTTTAATGTTTAAGAAATTAGTGTATTTTAATGTTTCTGTTGGAAGCCACCCAGAGTGGCTGGGGAAACCCAGCCAGATGGGCGGGGTATAAGTAATAAATTATTATTATTATTATTATTATTATTATTATTATTATTATTATTATTAGTCAAGGTGCATAGTCCTTTAGTTTGGCCAAGTGATTTTGGCACCTGAGATAGAAAAGTCCATCAGCACCTCTCCCCCAGAGTCCAAAAATACAGTAAACATAAAATTAAAAATGTGCAATTTTTTTGCTTTTAATGACACCTAAGATCAGCCGCCCGAGTCAGCCAGCTCACACTGCCTAATGATAGGGCTGTCCCTGCTCCCAGATTTTCCTTGATTAAGGTATACTTAGCATGGTCATTTTATCTTTCCTCCTTCTGAAAACAATCCCTTCCAACACTCAATAAGCACTGACCTTTTCCAGTCTCCTTTTCGTTTGACACTCTTTCTATCAACGAGGTGCCGGAAATCAAATACAATCAGGACAGCAATGTCTTTATGAGTGCAGAAGGATGAAAGGTTATCTCCCAGCACAGTAATTGGAAACAAAGGTCTGTTTATACTGTGCAAAACTTGGTGCTTCCACTCTTGGCTAATTGTACATCTTTCTATTCTTGTGAATGGGACCCTCTTGACATCACAAGCAGTCCCAGTACAATTCATCCGCACAACTGCAGGGCCATTTTCCAGCCTGCAGATAAGCAGTTCCTGTTCTGTCCCCAAAAGGAATGAAAATTCTGTGCTTGGGCAATTCAAATGATGTGCCAAAGAAATCTGGATTCTGCACACTGAATAAATCATGCAAAGCAAATTTATTTGCATAATTTCTCTTCCTTTGCAACATTTATTCTGTATGTTTTTCTGTTCTGTTTATTCAGATTTTGCATATCATGGGTAGGGCAAGAAGTTATGCTGGATGGATGATGAAGGCCGGTGGAAATCTTATTCAGTCACCACTTTGGCTGATGATTCCAGCAGGCGTTGCCCACATTTTCTCCTGTATTTTATGGTAAAGAAGAGCTAGAAATGTGTGTGTGTGTGTGTGTGTGTGTGTGTGTGTGTGTGTGTGTAAGAAAGCTGATAGCCTACTGTAAGGAAGCTGACTTCTGTATAACCCAACTTATATATTTTGTACTTTTTGCATGTGGAGGTCCCCCAAACCACCCCTCAAATAACTCACACCATAGACAGAATTTTAGTTTAATGGTTTTTGGCATGAATTTGGCCACAACTTTTATTGAATACAAATCAAACCAGTGAGTGGTTGTGTAGGCATTGGTTCTCCAACTGTCACCTAAGGACAGAAATAAACTCGCCTTGTCAACAAGGGGAAACCCTACAGGGAGAGACAGGGAGTCGGGTCCAATAGGCTCTCCCCTCTCCTCTCAGGCTCCCAGGGGCTCATGCGTGTTGCTGGTCCCCGACCGGGGTTATGGACACTGCATAGAGTCCCTGTATTCCTGACCGGAATTTCCCCTAACTCAGGCATTAACACAAGGGGCCCACGAAGTCAACAGACCCCAAATACAACCAATAACCAATGCCTAACCGCCAACCTTAGAAGTTATGACTTATTTGCTGTGCAGTAGGCGAAAAACCAGATGGCACCAGCCAATCAGCCCAGCCAATCAGCCAAATTGAAAAAATTCCTACCAGCCCCTGAATACAGGCGGCGCTGAAGTCACAGCAATGTCAACACAGAGGCCTAAAAAACGCAGCCAAAGAGAAAGAGAAACCTCTTTCCTTTGCTTTTAAACCCAGGGGGCTGACCCAACAAAATCGCAACATCGGAATTTGCCCAGCAACAGGAGTGACCACTCATGCCCCCACCTTTGGACTCAGGAGTGGTTTGATTAGCCCCCACCGCAAATCGTGCTCACCATGATGGTGAACCCGCATTGCTGAACTCTCATGAGAACATGTCACACATGCAGCCCTAAATAATACTTAGAAAATCCGAGCAACAACCATATGAAGAAATGTCTCTTCTGAAGAATCTGTTTCTTAAAAACCAGTCTTTGATAAACAACATTTTTATTATGGCTCAGGTAATGATGTCCTAAAAGGGAAGAAACTGAACTCACCTACAACAGATATATGATTTCAATGTGGTTTAGTGAACTTTGATAATGATCAATGTTATTCACTTCAAAATATTCTTGGGGAAATAGACCTTGCACACTCATGGGTGATCAAAAGCCTTTTATAATATATTGGGCCAGAACCCAAACTTACAAGAAGTGTGTTGCTGCACATTGAATATTATGGTTCATATGAATTGTAACATCTATTCTTTTCTGGTGAAAGTAAACACATATATCAACCATTTTGGTTAATTTCTTTTGTTTAGGATTTTCATTGTTGTTATATTTTATGGAAATAATGCAGCTAAAATGCTACACGTGGTTACCGTCATTCTTAGCACAGAATTAAATCTACTTCCTCACCATTAAAATTATCCAGTGGGGGGGGGGGGAACAGTAGAAAACCCAACAATACATTAACAATCAAATTCTGGGGAAAGAGGAAAGTCTTTACCTGGTACTGGAAAGGTGTCAGTGTAGATGGAAAGGAAGGCTCTTTGGCGAGAGCATTTCAGTCATAAGCAAGAGAGTGCCATTAATCAGGGGCCTTCTGTGACCCAAAGAACACAGACTAAGCTAGGCATCCCCAAACTCGGCCCTCCAGATGTTTTGGGACTACAACTCCCATCATCCCTGACCACTGGTCCTGTTAGCTAGGAATGATGGGAGTTGTAGTCCTAAACCATCTGGAGGGCTGAGTTTGAGGATGCCTGGACTAGGCAGTAGATGAATCGGTCAATTTCACTTCTCTCCCCTTCTCATTTGTTCTTAATTCACTTCTCCATATTTCTGTGTTTTTGTTTTTTATAAATATATATTTTTAAAAACCTCGGGAAAAATTGAGATTATTTTAGTACAGGTTTATCCTAATTGGTTCATTTTTTAAGGCAATTTTCCCCAATACAATGCATTCTTGTTTATCATTTCCACGAATGTATGCCACCCTGGTATATAGTAATCCACTGCAGAGGAATGATCACTCACATTTTACATTGTGGGTGCCCTTTGTGGGATCACCCATGATGCTACAGGGAGCTTACTGGCAAACAGGGGCTGGCTTGCCTCTCAGTGTTAATTTTTGGAGGTTCACGCCCAGCCTCAGTAATCAAGTTTCTTGCTGGGAGGTGGGGCCAGCCCCATTCATAAATAGGGGTGGAGTCAACGATAGCCAAGCAATCAGTTCTGGAGATTCACCCTCCCTACCATCCCTTTGTTTAATGCAGGGGTCAGCAAACTTTTTCAGCAGGGGACCGGTCCACTGTCTCTCAGACCTTGTGGGGGGCCGGACTGTATTTTTTTTTTTTTTTTAAAGAACGAATTCCTATGCCCCACAAATAACCCAGAGATGCATTTTAAATAAAAGGACACATTCTACTCATGTAAAAACACCAGGCAGGCCCCACAAATAACCCAGGGATGCATTTAAAATAAAAGGACACATTCTACTCATGTAAAAACATGCTGATTCCCGGACCGACCAGGGGCCGGATTTAGAAGACGATTGGGCCGCATCCGGCCCCTGGGCCTTAGTTTGGGGACCCTTGGTTTAATGTTTCTTGTTTGCAGGTTAACTTTTTCTTCCTGTTTAGTGGGCACTTCTACAGTCTTTGACTGGTTGCTGTTGAAGGACCGAGAAGAAATTTTCCTGCATTGGCAGGTTTTGTCTTCCCCGTAGCAATTTGTGACAACTTTGGCGGTTATGGCCTTGGGTGGAATCCTTTAGTCATTTCTTCCCTATAAGGGTGGGGCAGGCGCATGAAGTGGTGACTCACCCCCCTGTGGCGGCGATTCCAGGGCCCCTCACATAAAGGGGTTATATAATGGGTGTCACTGGCCATGCACTGAAAGGTTGTCAGTGAACTACCCTGTGTGCGGGGATATGAGCTGGGCTGCCTGCTACACACACATCTCGCAGAGCACCCCAATATCCCATTTACCCTGATGAGCCCATTTCCCCCCGGCTGGCGGGCTGGGACCTAAGCCAAGGTCTTCCTACATTCGGAAGTTTAATAAAGTTGTGGCCTGTTTTTAATTCCATATAACGTCAGATTCTTTATTCCTTCCTTATGATCCCTGGGGGCTGGGGCTGTCAGATTGATCACGCAATCAAAGCCTCTGCTCACCTGTATAAACTAAGCTACTGTACTTCAAAATATAACTCTTAAGAGAAGATTGGCTGACTGCTGAGGAAGCCCTCTGTGAAAACGGCAGAATCTCCTTGCTCGCTTTGTTTGCTCAGACCTAGCGCTGATAAGATACCCTTCGATTAAATGGTCACTGGCTGTCCGCTTCTTCTGCTTTTCTGAGAAGACAGTAGTTCCATTTGTTCCATTTTGTTTCACTTAATGTGAAAGTTTATCCGAGGAATGGCAAGCAGGAAAGAAAGTGGCCTTTGCTGGCTTGTAGAGTTATATAGCATCATATTGCTCTGCCTCTGGCAGAGCTAAAGCAATCAAATGAATGGATTCCAAGGTGTTTTCTGTTCTGTTTGCAAACAGCATATCACGATGCTGGGGCAGGGAGCTTATTGTGCATTTAACTGCAATACTATTTCATTTCACCCACCATTTTGTCAATCTTAGGGACAACCTGGCAGGAGAAAACAACTGTATTTTATTTTTTGGTGGACTGGCATTGCTGCTAACTCCACCATTTTATTGGAACATCACAGAGCTGAACAGTGGAAACAGGGCAACTCTGAATCCAATTGTTCTGATCTCCATTCCACCAGGTAGACAGTTCCTTTTATATCCACATCCTTACACATCAGCCTCATGGCTAAAGCATGCTGGGATCTGCAAAATTATCCTGTCCTGCTATAACTTCACAAACTTCTTATATTTGAAATAGAGAGCCCCAAATTACAGAACAACCACGGTTCTAAGATTATGCTACTTGGTTCCGGTTTCCGCCGGCAGGAATGGCGGACCTGTTTTCCATCCCTCTGACCTTCGTAAGGAATTTGGCGGTTGCTAGGGGAGTAAATGGCAACCCCCTACCCTCTCCGGGGGTTACGGAGAGGGGCCGCTGGCCCGCGATGCCCCCAGACCCACTCCGACTGTTTATGGAGTGGGGGGAGCTTGGGCTGAAAAGCACTTACGAGGGCCAGGACTCCCGGACGCTAATCTGCATGGCGGGGATTTCCATGGTTAAAGAAGATAATTAGGCTTAAAACTATGGACATACTTCAGAAGGAGGGGAAGAAGCGCTGTTTACTGCTGAGAAATTTATGCTGCTGAGGGAGAGGAGTCAAAGGCTGTATATCATCTGGAAGAAGGATTGATGGGGACGGAGCGATAAGGGAATTGAGTTTTTTTTTTATTTTTCTTCATACTTCGTACCTTCCCAGACGCGATGTCCTGGCTTGTTTGGAGTGAAAGAGAAGCAAAAGACTGTGTGAGTTGAACTTTATAAACTGTTGTTACTGAGCATATTTTTTAAAGATGTGGAGTTGCCGATGAGAAAAGCCCCCCCCCCCTAGTCGGACGGAAGGAGTCCTGGACGCGTTCGGAGGATTTATGAGCTGTGACGCACTTTGAATTGGAGCAGCGACCTGAAGCTAAGTTCAGCTATAGGGCAAGGAGATCCATTAATTTACCAAGAGTTTATGGTTTGATGTTTGGGTCTTCTGCCTGGAAAAGCTGTAAATTCTATAAAGATCGTTAATCTTCATGGCTATGAGAGAAAACGAAAGTGATTTGAGTTTTTTTAAGATGGCGCTGCTTCGTGTTGAGAGTCGACGCAACAGGGAGCTCCAGACCAAGAAGATTTATGGGGAGGCTGGACTGATTAACCCACACAGGAGAAAGAACATCTGTGAAACCTTGTTTGATATTTATCTCAGCAGCTGGGAAACAATCGGTTGAAAGTGGAAAACATCTATGTGACTGTAAGGGGAAGATCTGGATTATTATGAACTTGGAGGACGATTTGAACTTTAGAAAAAAGACGGCAGTGGACGGTTGCGAGGAATCCCCAATTTCTTGAAGCATGGGAACCCAAATAAAAAACTTTCTAGACGATTTGGCATAACATTCGGTTTGATTGATATATATATGTGTATAATTTGAAATAATGAATGTGATATAATTGGTTTTAATTGGAAAATTAATAAAAATATATTTTTTAAAAAAAGATTATGCTACTTAGTTCATACCCTCCAACATTTCTCAGATGAAAATAGGGGTGTTCTAGTCAATAATAATAATAATAATAATAATAATAATAATAATAATACCCTACCCATCTGATTGGGTTGCCCTAGCCACCCTGGGCGGCTTCCAATATACCCCCCCAAATAATAAAACATTAAACGTTTAAAAACTTCCCTATACATGGCTGCCTTCATATGTCTTCTAAAGGTTGTATATTTACTTAGCTCCTTGGCTCAAGGGTTGCATAACTCCATACCCACCAACATTTCTCTGATGAAAATAGGAACATCCTAAGGAAAAGTGGGATATATTCCAGGATCAAATAAGAAACCGAAATGGATTCTGCAAATCATAGAATCATAGAGTTGGAAGAGACCACAAGGGCCATCCAGTCCAACCCCTTGCCAAGCAGGAAACACCCTCAAAGCATTCTTGACATATGGCTGTCAAGCCTCTGCTTAAAGACCTCCAAAGAAGGAGACTCCACCACACTCCTTAGTAGCAAATTCCACTGTCGAACAGCTCTTACTGTCAGGAAGTTCTTCCTAATGTTTAGGTGGAATCTTCTTTCTTGTAGTTTGAATCCATTGCTCCATGTCTGCTTCTCTGGAGCTGCAGAAAACAACCTTTCTCCCTCCTCTATATGACATCCTTTTATATATTTGAACATAGCTATCATATCACCCCTTAACCTTCTCTTCTCCAGCTCCCTAAGCCATTCCTCATAAGGCATCGTTTCCAGGCCTTTGACCAGTTTGGTTGCCCTCCTCTGGACACGTTCCAGCTTGCCAGTTTCCTTCTTGAACTGTGGTGCCCAGAACTGGACACAGTACTCCAGGTGAGGTCTGACCAGAGCGGAAAACAGTGGTACTATTACTTCCCTTGATCTAGATGCTATACACCTATTGATGCAGCCCAGAATTGCATTGGCTTTTTTAGCTGCTGCATCACACTGTTGA